>NW_027555847.1:127790966-128265966 GCF_003287225.1 Phascolarctos cinereus | reverse complement strand
TAAGCACCTACTATGTGCTTTACAAATATTAATTCGTTTGATCCTCACAGCAACCCTGTAAGGAAAGGCTATTATTATCCCCATTTTATAGTTGAGAAAACTGAGACAGGCAGAAGTTAAATGATTTGCTCAGGGTCATACAACTAATAAGTGTCCAAGGCTGGATTTGAACTCAGGTCTTCCTGACTCCAGGCCCAGAGCTACTTAGCTGCCTCTAGGGGATGAAGCCTGTACAGAGATCAAATAAATGGTAATTTAAAGAGGAAAATGGCACTATCACTTTGTGGGGGGGGGATAAGAAAAATCAATGAGATGAAGATGACAAGGGCATGGTGCCTGGCCTATGCAAAAGTGTGAAGGCGGCAGATAGAATGGTGAATCCAGGGAACAGCTTAGAGAACCAGGTTGGCAGGAATATGGAGTACATAAAGGGGAGTAATACAAAATGTCTGGAAAGGTAGGCAGAGCCATACCATGGAAGCTTTAAATGCCATGCCAAAGTATTTGTAGTTTATCCTAGAAGTAATAGGGAGCCATTGAATATTTCTGAGCTGGAGATTGACATGGTCAGAACTGTGTTTCAGAAATATTTTGGTAGCACAGTGAAGGATGAATTGGAGAGGAGAGACTGGAATCAGAGAGACCAATGAGGCAGTTACTATGGTAGCCCAGCTAAAATGTGATGAAGGACAGAAGTGGAGAAAGGGGGTCAGATACAACTGTTGTAGAGGTAGAAATGAAAGGACTTTTTTTTTCTTTCTTTCTTTCTTTCCTTTTAAGCAATTGGGGTTAAGTGACTTGCCCAGGGTCACACAGCTATTAAGTGTCAAATGTTTGGTCTGAGGTCAGATTTGAACTCAGGTCCTCCTGACTTCAGGGCCGTGCTGTATCCACCGCACCACCTACCTGTCCTGGAAGGGCTTTTCAAATGGTTGAATTTGTCAAGAGGGAGAAAGGATCAGGTTATGCTAGAGCCAGCTCTAATTTGTGAAAGGACTAATTGTTAAATTTTCAGTGTAAGCATTTACATCTTGGAAATTGGAAAATGTTATAAATCAGGGCTTGATTTATTGTTTTATTGATTGTCTAGACTTAAGTGAGGGAGAAAACAATAATGCAGATTAAACTTAAAAGTATGTCCTGTGTCCTTTTTTTTTTGGAGGGCTGGTTGTTAAACATTTACCAGCATACCCCCATGTGAGGGAGAGGGAGGAGTTAAGGATGGTGCTGAGGTTATGACTGGGCGACTAGAAGAAAGATGGCACCCTGTACAGAAAGAGGGAAGTTTAGAGGAAGGGTGGGTTAAGGGGAGAAGAGTTATCTTTATAAGTTTCATGTTAGATATGTTGGTGATGTGGCATTGGAATTTAGGAGCTTGATTACGGAATGAACAGAGATGTTAATTGAAGTGCTAGGAGTTGATAAAATCATTGAAAGTATAGAAAGTCCAGGACAAAGCATTGGAAAACTACCATGCTTAGTGGCAAAAGTTAGATGATCATCCAGAAAAAGAGAGTGAGAAAGAGCAGTCAGACAAGAGAAGGTGCAAGAGAAAGTGTTGTCACAGAAATCAAAGGAGGGGGTTGAGAGAGAGAGAGAGAGAGAGAGAGAGAGAGAGAGAGAGAGAAGAAGAGAAGAAGAGAAGAAGAAGAAGAAGAAGAAGAAGAAGAAGAAGAAGAAGAGAAGAAGAAGAAAGGAGGAGGAGGAGGAGAAGAAAGAAAGAAAGAAAGAAAGAAAGAAAGAAAGAAAGAAAGAAAGAAAGAAAGAAAGGAAGGAAGGAAGGAAGGAAGGAAGGAAGGAAGGAAAAGAAAGAGAAAGAAAGAAAGAAAGAAAGAAAGAAAGAAAGAAAGAAAGAAAGAAAGAGGAGGGGAGGAGGAAGAGGAGGAGGAGAAAAGAAGAAGAAAAGGAGGAAGGAGAGAGAGAGAAAGAGGGAAGGAGAGGGAGGGAGAGAGAAGAAGAAGAAGAAGAAGAAGAAGAAGAAGAAGAAGAAGAAGAAGAAGAAGAAGGAGGAGGGGAAGAGAGAGAAGGAGGGAAGGAGAGGGAGGAGGGGGGAGAGAAAGAGAAAGAGAGAGAGAGAGAGAGAGAGAGAGAGAGAGAGAGAGAGAGAGAGAGAGAGAGAGAGAGAGAGAGAGAGATCTGGAAGGGAGGGAGGGAGAGGGAGGGGGAGAAGGAGGAGGGGGGTGTTTAACTGTGGAAACAGCTACAGAGAGGTCAAGAGGACTGAGAAAAGGCCATTCATTTAGCTCATTGGTAACGCTGGAAAGAGCAGTTTCAGAAGAGTGGCAGGGTTGGAAGCCAGACTGCAAGAGATTGAAAAGTGAGTAGGAAGTGAGGAAATGGAGGCAACAAGGGCAGACAGAGAATGGGCTCCTTCTAGGAATTTTGCTGTGAAAGGGAGAGGAGCTGTAGGATGGCAGCTTCAGGGGATGGCAGGGTCTGGTGCATGTGTTAAGGATAGGTAGAGCTGGGCATGTTTGTAGGCAGCCTAGAACGAGCCAGTGGATAAGGAAAGGTTAAAGATGAGAGAAGAGAAAGATGTCAAGAAGAAGAAATGATTGGGGCCAAAATCTTGGAGGAGACAGAGAAGGTCACACGTCAGGTATTGACCCTGACAAGATCAAAAGATGATCCTTCCTCAGAGACTGGAAGGCATGTTGTGGGGAGGGGAGCATAGCTAAATTTTGTACCTGAGAGAAAACGGAGTCAGGAATGAGCTTCTGAGAGGGTGGATGAAGAGGTGGGAAAGCTGACACTGGCAAGATCAGAGAGTTCCCACTGGTTTTGATGAAGGAAGACCATGGCCACACCTGGGGGTGGTCTCTCATTAAGAACCAGAAGATGAAAATCTTGTGAGATGAGGAAATGGGAGGGGGATCCATTGTTAAGCCAGACAGGTAAGAATTCTAACTGTGACCACGGATCCAGTGGTGAAATCTGGAGTCAGTGACATATTAGCTAGTTGGTGCCACCGTGTGGTTGTGGGCTTCAGCGTGACCCAGGCTGGTCCAGTCTGACTGGCATCTCTTCTTCCATGGAGATGTTAGGGAGACTGGTTATACCCAGCAGGGGATAGTGAGGAAGAGCTGTAAAATACAATCCACTGTTCCTCTCCCAAGAGCAAAGGGAAGGGATGGGTAGGACCTAGGGCATCAGCAGGAACTTATTCCCCAGTTGCTGAGCCAATATTGAGGAGTGAATGATTGATCCCATTTAGAGCTGTCTCGTCCCTGGCCTCTCAGAGATTCTTACCTGCACCTCTCATAGGGAAGGCTGAGGTACAGTCTTCAGAATGGAACATTGAGCCCAAGGAAGTAAGAAGCTTAACATCAATTGCCATAGGCATTTCATTGAAATACCCATTCTGGAATATCCATCAGAGTAGATACTTTTTTCTTTCTCTAATACCTGGATTATCCAAAGCTAGCTCTGGAAGCAGAGCTTCTGGTAGGTATTCCTGCCTCATGCCTACCTCATGCTTCAAGAAAGCCAGATCTCTCCTGTGCAAATTGCAAACATCTCTTTCTCTACACACATCCTCCAGGAAGCTGGCCTGTGCAAAAATGTCTGCCCTGAGCCTCAGTATCTGCAAACCATTCCACTCTCTGTCTGCCTCTGTGGTGACTGTATGTCTATGATTGTGTGTATTTGTGAGACCATATATGGTTGTGTATGTATTTGCATATTGTATAAGAACATATGATGGTGTTTGTAACTACATGCAATTGTATGTATTTATATATGTGTGTTCTGATGAGGGAAGACCATGGCCACATCTGGGGGTGGTCTCTCAGTATGAACCAGAAGATAGAAATCATGTGAGATGAGGAAATAAGAGTGGGTCCATTGTTAAGCCATGAATTAAGATATGAATTCTGACTGTGAAATGCATGCCTTATATAACTGCACATCTGTAATAACATATGTAATCATGCATGTACATAGTTGTATGATTGTATGCTTGAAGGATAGGGTCTTAGTTTTAGAGGTGGAAAAGACAGCAGGCATCATCTAGTCCAATCTCTCATTTTGTAGTTGAGGGAACTGAGGACCAGAGAAATCAAGTGACCTGTAAAGGGATGAGATTCAAACCTAAGTCCTCTGCCTCTTTTCCACGCTCATAAGTAGGTATATGATGACATATGGCCATGTGCATTTCGCAGTATGTGACGACCTACATGTAGGTACCTACATATGACTATACATGACTACGTGTATATGAAGATGTGAGTGCATGTGTATATATGCACACATATACACATATAATATGTATGTATGTATGTGTGTATGCATCAGACAGGGTGAACAGACCAGTGGCCAGTGGTGAAGGAGAGGCTAGTCAGTGATGGATGAGCGCACACTAACAGTCTAACTCCAGAGGGCAGCCTTCTACTATAGGAAGAGTTCAAAACCTGTAGGACTCTCCCTGTCCCACAGCCATCCCTCCTCCCTCCATCACTTCCCCTCCTGAAAATAATGAGAATGAAGATCTCAATAAAACTATCACATAGAAAAAAAATTTTTTTAAGTTTTTAAAAATTAAAAAAAAAACCACTAGTAGGGGCAGCTAGGTGGTGCAATGGATAGAGCACTGGCCTTGAAGTCAGGAGGACCTGAGTTCAAATCCAACCTCAGACCAAACACTTTCTAGCTGTGTGACCCTGGGCAAGTCACTTAACCCCAATTGCCTAAAAAAAAAAGAAAGAAAGAAAGAAAGAAAGAAAGAAAGAAAGAAAGAAAGAAAAAAACTATCACACAGGCAGCCCAGCACATAACTCAGGCCCAGGAGCCTAAAGGGAAATCTTCCCCCTTGTTTTCAAAGTCCTTCCTTCCACAACTTTACTAGCCACAGATGCCCTGAAGGATCCTCATTCAAGAGCCCTATGGTCCCCTTGTAGAGTGGAATTGTAGGAAGCACAGAAGAATAGGGATAGCTGGAGATATGGCCAACTGCAGGAATTCCTCCTCTTAGTAAAGAGGTGGGAGTCTATGCATGTGGCATGTGGTATACCCAGTGAGACTAGGTCATTGTGTATGTTGCTTCTGTTCGAATGTTTTTTCTTTGTTATAAGAGAGGGTTCAGTTGCATAGGGAATGAAGCTTGAGGGGAAACAACCATGATGTAAAAATAAAAAGCATCAATAAAAATTTTAAGTTAAAGAATAAATAAGACAAGGAAGTTAGAATAGATGATATCTAAGATTGCTTCCAGCTATATGATTTCATGAATCTAGGATTTATAAAGCTAGAAATATTCATAAATATAGATTCTAAATATATGTTATATGTATATGTATAAATGCATATATGTACATAATATAACATATGTGTATGCATGTATGCTATTCCAAAAGTCTTAAGCTTTAAAGCTTAAAACTATACTAAGACTTTTTGGATATCCTGTATATAGAGAATAGAGGGTATTTGAGGGAATGAGGAGAAGGAGGAGGAAGAAAGCATTTTTCATGGATAAAGTTTGACCTAGTTGGGGGTGAGGAGCAGGAGAAGCTAGCTTCATTATAAGAGTCATAGTCCTGTGAGGACTGAGCCTCCCTGAGTACTCTCTAATACCCTGTGGAGGAGAAAGGTACCAGTGGGAACAGGCCCTTCCTTCATGTCAGGCCTCAGAATCCAACTTTGAGGGCTTGAGCATGGATGAGGGTTCTGTCCATCCATTCATTCCTCTCATCTGTCTCTGGCCATTGATAGTTGTCCCTGCTATCCTCAGGGACATTGATGGAGAGATCAATTTCTCAAGTTAGAGCTTGAGCTTAGGGATAGAGGTGAGGAGAGGGCTAGTTTCCCTGGCTTAGCCTGAAATAGGACAAGGGATAAGGAGAAAAGATGAGGAAGGCCTGGAGACAACAACCTTTGCAACAGAGGCAGGGTTTGGTCACTTTGATTAGTGACTGGTAGGTCTTTACCATGGCCCTCCTTATCTCTTCCACTTCACAGTCCCCCAGTCTTTTTCTCCCTTCAGTGCTCATCTCTAATAACCTTGGTGGTATATTTATTCTTTCCCCCCTCTATTGTCTTCTCCTCCAGAAACCTATTTGACCTCCTTTAGCCCAATAACCCTGAGGTCTCCCCTTGACCCTGATGCCCCTTTGAGCAGAGGATGGTATCCTATCCCTCCCCTTTCCCTTACTATGAGATTTCTTGAAAAACTCATCTACACCTGCCTCCACTTTCTCATTACTCCCTCACTCCTCAACCCCCTGCAGTCTAGCCTTGGTCCCAATCACTCCACCAGCTGCTCTCCCTGAATCATTAATGACTGCCTATTGCCACATTCAATGACCTTTCTTCTAATTCTACTCAAGCAGGATCATGTAGTAGAAAGATCATTGGATCTGGACTTGTGTGTTCAATTTCCTCATCTGTAAAATGAGAGCTTTGGACTACATTGTTTTTGTGCTTCCTTCCAATTCTAAAATCTTTTGATCCGGCTTGCTCCTTCTATGGCATTTGACATTTTTACTATCCCTTAGATTTTATATCAGACGAACCTAGATTCAAATCCTACTTTGGCTTGTGTGACTCAGGGCAAGTCATTTAATCTTTCTGGGCCTCAGTTTCTTAATCTGTAAAATAAGGGGTTGGACTGGGTGCCCTCTGAGGTCCCTAAATCTATTGTTCTCTTCTTCTTTCACCTCCCTTGGCATCTATGATGCCCTCTTTTAATCACTGTCTTAACTCTCTTGTTCCTACTTTGTCTCACTGGTCTCTGTCATTCTTCTACCTCCTAAATTGGAGAATTTTCTAAGACTCTTCTTCAACCTTCCCTCCCTTCCCATCCCATTCCAGTTGTCTTCTTTTCCCTCCCTTCCCTTCCCTCTACAACAGTTCCCTTACTGAAGTCACCAACTCCCATGGCTTCAATTTAACACCTATATACAAATGTGAAAATCTGTATTTCCAGCCTTGACCCCAGAGCTCCATGCCTGTCTTTCCAATTGCCCACAGCATATCTCCATCTGTATATCCCTCTGGTGCCTCAAACCCAATGTATTCAAAACCAAACTTTTCATTTTCCCTTAAAACCTTGCCCCTCTGCTCAACTTTTCTTTTTTTAAAAAAAATTTATGGTAGGTACCACCCTCTATCCAGTTAGCAACCAAGGCTCAAAACCTTTGTGAAGCCTGACTTATCTTTTTTCTCCTTCCCTCAAACATTCAACTAGTTTCCAAGTCCTATAAATTCTACCTGCACCGTACCTATTGAGTCTTTCATCTCCTTTCCATTCAAACAGCCATCACACTAGTTCTGGCCCTTATCATCTCTTGACTCTTGTAACAAACTCCTTTGCCTCCAGTCTCCTCCTCCAATCCATCCTTTACAGAGCAACCAGATTAATCTTCCTAATGCACTATGTTGATCACGCCATTCCCCTGCTCAAATGGTCTCCATTGCCTGTGGAATACAGACTCCTCATCCTGACATTCAAGGCCTTCCACAGTTTAACTGCAACCTACCTTTCCAAGCATTATTCATACAATTTTTTTTTCCACAAATTCTACTTTCCAGCAAAACTGGACTGTTTGCCTTACTCCTATCTTGTTCTGAACCTTTCCCTCAATGGTGGGAAATGTGCCTACAATGGTTTCTGCATCTCCCCTCCCCTACACCCTCAAACATCCTTCCACCTGTTGAAATCTTTCATTACTTTAAGACCCATCTCAGGTGGTATTTCCTCAGTCAAGCTTCCCCTCGAGTTATAAGTGAATTCTCCCTTTTTCTAATCTCTCAAAATATCCTGTTTAGGCCTCTCCTACACACTTATCCTAGTGAATTGTTCATCTCCTGTACAAATATTATTCACTGTCATTTGCATTATAGTATCTTATCTCTTCTACTAAATCATAAGCTCCACACAGTCAGGAACTACGTTCCTCACAATAGAATACAAACTCCTTTGTCTTGGTATCCCCAGCACCAAGCATGGCGGGTGCCTTGCATATAGTAGGTGCCTAATAAGTGCTAGTTGAATTGAATCGTTTCATACCTCTCACCTAGCAAAATGGCTTCCACATCGGAGGTGTTTAAAATTTGTTCAACCGAATTAAATATGTTTATGTGTGCCTGTCTGTACGTGTGTTCGTGTCTGTGTGCTCCTTTTTCTTAGTATATGTCTGTCTACGTGTATCTACATATGTGTATGCTTCCTCCCCTCTCCCCGCAAAAGGTTAGGCGGGGATGGAGGGGGAGGAAAAGGAGGTCTAGACGCGGAGTCGACAGCAGGAGGGACTCCTCTTTCCCCAACACTTTCCCAACTCCCCCAACTCGGGGATCCTTCTCCCCAGGGCATCTCCCAGAGACTGGTCCAATGTTGTTTGCATGGGCTCAGCTCTCTCCTTACTTCCACTGGTAGAGGTGGTGAAGCTCAGGGGTTGAGTAGCTGTTAGGATTGTCGATCAGAGGCAGGGTGGGCCAGGGGGCGTGCCGGGAAAGGGGCTTTGGCTGGGTTGGGCTGGGCTGGGTTAGGCTCAGCTGGGCTCTGGGCGGGGCCGGGCTGGGGATGCGCTGTGCTGCGCTGGGCACTGCGCCGCCGCCGGGCTGAGGATGCTGGCGCTGCCGCGGGGCGCTCGCCGCCGTCTGGGGAACAGAGCAGCCAGAGCCCGAGTCCGAGCGCAGTGAACGTCGTGCCTCGGGACCCCTAGGATCCCAAGACCCCTGACCCACGATGTCCAGGAAAAAGACCCCTAAGAGTAAGGCAGGGAGTACGCCCGCTTCTTCTCTGCCTACAGCCAAGGAGAACGGGCCGGTGGGCTCCGGAGGGGGCGGCTCTAGCCCGGGCCCTGGCCCTGCCCCCAAGGCACCGAGGAACGGGCTTCTGCTGCCAGGCCGCCCGTCCCTTAGCTGCAGCGGTGATTTCTACGACGTTGCTTTCAAGGTAAGCGCTGGGATCCTAAGGGAAACAGCGGGGGAGGGGGGGAGGTGAAGAACCGATCCTGAGAGGTTGGTGGACAGACGAAGCACAGACCCACCGTGGCTGAGAGTGATAGGCACAGACATAGGCTAGCAGTGGTTGGCAGAGGGGCACAGACCTTGGGCTGGGGCTTGGCACAGGAGCACAGATCGTGGGCTAGCAGTGATTGGCACAGGGACACAAACCCTGAAGGACTGAGGGCAGTTGGCCCAGAGTCACAGACCATAGAGGACTGGAGAGGGGAGAAGAGGGGTGACGAACCCAGGGGTGGGACGGGCAGACTTTATGAGCAAAGGGTGCAGCAGCAGGTGGCCTGGGGCATGACTCTGCTGGTAGGGCCCTGGAATAGTGTGGGACCTGGAAGCTGGGTTGGCCTGGTGTAACCTTTCCTAAGCAAATACATACAGCCCCTTCCTAAGCTCTGGCTTTGCTTCAAGCCCTGCAGGGCCACGATTTGTAGTAGGGGATCTGGAAGACTAGAAAGGGACTTGCTAGCCCAGTACCCTGTTCCCCTTCTACTGATGTCCCCCTTTGTTTTTGACCACTGGAGCTGGGTATAGACAAAAGAACCTTTCTGGGTTCCTTAACTCCAGATTTTCTATGATGGCTCTGGAAATGAAAGGAGTAGACCCTCCCCAGAGAGCCGACAGACAAGTAGCCCAAGGCTCTCTCCATTTCCCCTTCAGCAAGTCTGGCAGTGACCTCTCCTGGAAGTTAACTCCAAAAGATTTTATTGATCTCAGAGTTACCTCTTTCAAGCTTTTCTGGGGTCTCCTCTTTTGACATTTCCTTAAAGGACGTCTTCAGTGACTCTTATCTTTAATATAATCTACAAACTCCTTAGTTTGGCACTTAAAGTTTGACTTCAGCCTACCTCTCCAATTTATTTCACAAAATTGCCTTCTTTCATTGTATTTCAGCCAGACTGACCTACTAGCTGTTTCCCCAACTCCAAGTCGCATCTCCTGCCTACATTTGGGAAAGCACAGGCTCTCTATCTCCCATGTTGGACATGTACTCCTTCCTCATCTCTGCCACCTAGAATCCTTAGCTTCCTTCAAGACTCAACTCAGATGCTATCTCCTACAGGAAGCCCTTCCTGATTATTATTACTCTCCCTTGATTATTAGCCTTGCTTATTACTACTTTCTCCCTCCTCAGATTATCCTGTGGTTATTTACTTAGCTGTGTGAATGTCACATTCCTCTTGTAGAATGTGTCTTTGTATCCCTGTTGCCTACTTTGTACATCATAGGCACTTAATAAATGCTTGTTGAGTTGCAATATTGAATTGAAATTGGGGAGTTGGGTTGTAACTCCTCTAATACGTCAGTAGTTTCCCTATATCACTCATTCCCCTGGACTTGCCCATTTCAAGTGTTGGCCCAAGTTACTGAGTGCTGGAGATAGGGACCTTTGCCAGCAATGAAAGGCCCTTGCCCATTTGGGAGTAGTCAAGCAGTCATGGGTACCAGCTGGGCTCTTAGTCGTGAGACTTCCCAAGAAGTTCAGGCTGGTGCAGCTTCCCCATCAATCCCCCTAGGCAGACTTGTCGATGAGTTGGAGAGTGGGTGGTGGTAGCAGGACTTAGCTATTTCTTAATCTTGACCCCTGGGGCAGCCAGCCCATCCAGAATCTGAGAAGCTGGCATCAACTTGAGTAAGGTGAGGTCAGCACCCTGTGAGGTCCTTCTGCCTTCACTGGCAAAAGACTAGGGCAAGTAGAGGGAAAATGGGAGTTTCTGAATGGATGCTTGGTCAGCATTGTGGGGTCTCCACAGTCTAGAACCAAGGAAAAGGATTCCTTAGTTCAGGGATCCAGTAGGATCTGGCACAGACATCAGCTGAGCCCTTTAGTCAGGGGAAAGCATTGACTTGTCCTACATGGAGTTACCCCTACCACACATAAAAACATATGTAGTCATTCCCTCTCTTCAATTCCTTGACCTCCCAAGGGGAAAAGATAAATCCAAGAGATAAATTCTCCCTAGCCATATTTCATGTTCATGTTTCATATTTTCATGAGCTCCCCAAGCTCATAGTGGGGTATCAGTTTACATCTGAGAGTGTCAGACTGTGTGGGGGGGGGCAGTATGCTCAGATCATACCTCTTAAGGCTATAATTTTGTTGGGGAGTCAGATTATAGCTCCTGAGGGTGAAGGTGGGATGGGGTTCAGATCACACATAATGAGTATGGGGGGTGCAGCTCAAATCTCACCTCTTTAAAGGGGAGATGTTAAGTTGGCAATGGGGAATCAGATCGTGACTCTTGAAGGCAAAGGTGTTAGGCTGGGGGTGGGGGTGTCAGATCATCCTCTTGAAGGTGGGGGATAAACTAATACTCTTGAAGGTTGGGGGTTCCAGTTTGGGGAGAGTGGGGTTCTGCTCGGATAAACTCCTAGAAGGACCTGTAGGAAAGAATCCTCGATTGAGGGTCAAGAGACCAATCTTAGCTCTGCCACTTATTAGTTGGGTAACCTTGGGTAAGCATTTAACTTCTTTGGGCTTTGGTTTTCTCTTTTGTAAAATAACGGTACACACACTCCCTACCTCACACGGCTATTGTGAGGATGAAGTTGTGTGGGGGGGGGTTGTTGTTTTTTTTAAAAAGGATATAAATACTTTGTAACCTAGGAAGTATAACATAAATATTAGCAATTATTATCACACCTTGGGGGTAGACTGAATAGCAGGTGACTTGGGTTTTTGGTCATGGCTCTGACAAAAGGCATGTCAACCTGGACAGATCACTTACCTTCCTTCATCTTCAGTCTCCTCTTCTGTAAAATGGAGATAAAAATATTTGTGTTGCCTACTTTATGGTGCTGTTGGGAAGAAAGTGCTTTGTAAACCTTAAGGCACTATAGGAATGTAAGTTTTATTATTACTGTTGTTGTTTTTGAGAGGTAGCAAGGCATGTTTTAGATAGAGAGGTAGCTTTGGAGTCAGGAAAACTTAGGTTCAGATCTTGACCTTGAAATGTTCTGACTTGTGTGACCTTGGGCAAGTCACTTAATCTGCAAAGGCAACTCTAGGTCAATAGTCAGTTAGCAAGCACTTATTAAGTGCTTGGTCTGTGCCAGTCACTGTGCTAAGATTCACAGACAAGTCAACAATCAGCATTAGTGAAAGGAGTTCCCACATTGGGAGTTCCCTATGCCAGTGAAACACCCCCCCCAAAAAAATTAGTGTTGTATCCATGGAAAGTGGGGACAGGTTACAGGATTCCCTGGAGAAGGACAGAGGGTAGCCATTCAGGGACAGTTCATAACAGGGAGAGGCTGTTAGACTTTCAGTGCCTCCATCATCCCAGGAAAGTCCTTCACCTGGGATCCTGGGGGTAGAGGACTGTGGGACAAGAATCATTGCCAAGCTAACTCTTTATTAGCCTTTTCTCTTTTCCTGTTCCCTGCTCAGTGTTTGGGGATGCTATGGGGGAGATGGGAGAAGAAACTGAGGAACCCAAAAGTATGTGGCAGCTCAGGACAGAGTGGGTGGGCTTTGTTATACTCACTGTAATCTGCTGAGGATGAAGCACACTTGCTCATCCAGGCTGTGGACCAGGGGTCCCAAGGCTGGGTCTACAGCTGCAGCCAACACTCTTGACACCCCTTCCAGGGCTGACAGGGCACTGCCTTGAGGGCCCATTCTCCTAGAGAGTCCCTCTTTCCTAATGAGCTCCCTGGCCTCCAGAGCTAGGGAAATTCTTGCCTACCTAGGCCTGACTACCTATCCTATCCTCTCCTCAGGTGATGCTGGTAGGAGACTCAGGCGTGGGGAAGACCTGTCTGCTGGTTCGATTTAAGGATGGTGCTTTCCTGGCTGGGACCTTCATTTCTACTGTGGGCATAGACTTCAGGGTAAGAGCTCCGAGCACTTTTCTAGCCCCTTAGTCAATGCCTTGCTGATAAGGAAAGAGATTACCAAGATTAGAAGTTGAGGGGAAGGAGGCTGATAGGCTCAAAGGGTAGGGAGCTATAGGGGTCTTCCTGTCTCTGGGGCAACCTCTGCCCAGAGCAGCTAGAAATCCCTTGAGAATGGTGTTGTATGGGAAATGTCGTGGGTGAAAGCCCTCCCCATCTCTCTCTGATCGCTCTTTCCCTGTTTTTGTGTATGTGGGTGTATGTGTCTTTCTGTATGGGGGTGGGGTGAGAATCTGTCTCCTCATGTCACCATGTGAGGGGCTCAGTAATTTCCTGCATGCCTGTCTCTCTGTATTTGCTTTTTGCTGTGTGTCCATTTGTGTGTCTTGTCTGTGTGTCTATGTATGTCTGCCTGTTTATATGTATGTGAGCCCTTTTCTCTAGAGAAGCCTGAGTTCAGTCCTTAACTCTGTGTGTGTGTGTGTGTGTGTGTGTGTGTGTGTTGTAATTGTTTCTAGATGTGACTTGTGTATGTGAAGGCCTCTATATCTCACCTCTCTGTCTCCATCTCTCAGTCTCATTGTCTGCATCTATTTCTCTGGTTGCCATTCTGAGAGTCACACGTGGAGAGCAAGGGGCTCCATCTCCATGTTCCTGAGGAAGGCGTGGGTCCTGAGGTCCTGGGTCCCAATGGGGAGTGAAAAAAAAAACCCTTTCCTCTAGTCTTGAGTCACCTCAACTTGCTTGCTTTGAAATCCCAGGATCCAGAATTTGGTTCTAATTTCCTGGTGAAGAAGAATAAGTGACATGTGGACTGTCTTTCTTACAACCTAATTACTGACATGTTTTACCAGAGGCTATAGCCATGTGCAGCATGCAGACAGACTTGGGCCTCTTTTACCCTGGGGGGAGCATGGTGGGGAGGGTGGGGTTTGTCTAATCCTGTCCAGGGCCCCTGACACTCCTTGCCTCTGGACCAGAATAATTCTTCCAGAGACCAGGCTGATTATCATTGAATTCCACCCTTCCTCCAGAGAGGGCTCTATGCTCAGCTCATCATGGGCCCCTACAATGAGAGGAAGACACCTATTTCCCAATGTCTGGGCCAAAGTGGCTAAATTCAATTCGACTTAATTATTTACTGGTAATTCAAAAGTTGTATCTTCTGGGCTTCTAATTAGGGGGAGGAAGGCCTGTGGGAAGACTAAAAGGCTCTCTGGAGGCTCACAGGCATAAAGCCACTTGGCAAACCCCTCCACCAGTACAGGGAGATTGTAGCTCCTAAGCAAAGCCCCTGCTCCCTTCCATTGCTCTTCAGACCCCCTGATGCCTACTTCTGATATAGGAAGGATAAGGCTGTAGTGGAGGAGTTTAGAAGAACTTGGACTCGGATACTGGAAAGGGTAGAGGGGTTGGAACAGTAATGGAAAGGGTTCGGAGAGTGGAGTATATAAGAAGCAGGACAAGAGAAAATCTCCCTATGATCATACATCCCTGGGCTGTATGTGCCTCCCAGCCTGAGCCCAAGAGGGAACAAGTGGACGAGTGAATGGAGCCCATTCTCTCTTCAGCCACTCTGGGGGCAGAGACTGCAGGCTACTGTGGGGTGGCCCAAATGTCCCCTAGGGCTTGGGAGAACTGAAGGCGGAACATCTGCTGTTGGGTCCAGACTTCCAGTGAGTGCCACCTGGACCCTCCCCATTCCATCCCCTACAGATGGCTGGCCTTGGCTCGGTTCCCTGGGGCATCAGAATGGGTCTGCGGCTGGAGGAGCAGCTCAGTAAATAGAGGCTTGGGTTGGTGTGAATTGGCTGCCATTTCAAGGGCTTCTCTTCTTCTGCCTCCCTTTCCCCGCTAAGCTTTATCACCCCCTCCCTAGTCTGTGATCCCCTTCCCCATCTTACTCCCCAGCTTAAGGCTGACTCTAGAAGAGTGGACAACCAAGGCCAGGGACTTCGAGGTTGCCTGATATGCTATGTGAGGGCAGAGGTCATGACCTCTCCTGGCCACCAAATCAGACTCCTTGTCTAGTAAAACCCAAGCCCTTCCTGGGCTTTGCCAGCTCTGCACCTCTCTTTATGTATATGGAATTCTCAAGTGGGGCTAGTTTTTTGGGGGGGCTGACTGACCTGGGATATCACTGTGGAACTCTGCGTTGTGCTCTCATGTGAATCTAACCAGCAGAGCCAGCAGAGTACAAGCTGTTGCTCTAGCAACACCCCCCACCCCCACCCTACCCCAGTCCCACCTCCTCTCCCAGGTCTGGGCCTCTTGTGAAAAAATGACTCATTAGAAGTGCAGGTGCTGAGTCTGCCCTCCCCCAGAGTCCACACCTTCCCTCCTACTTCAATTGGCTGGGAGCTGAAAGAGGTGCACACCTGATAAATATGTTCAGTGTTCTCAAGGTCACCAGTACTGGCCTCATGGGCGGTTTTAATCTGAGGCTCTGTGGCACCCTGTCTGGGCGTTTGCTACTGGGCAGCCTTACTGTGGCAGTGGGGGGGGGGGCTGGGCGTGGTGTTGCCACTACCGCCTGCTCCCTGAACACTCTGTTCCCTCCAATGTGCACATTAATATTCAAACCATAATGGCATTAATCTCACTTGGCTCATCCTTAGTCCCATAAGGTGCTGATGCGATCGACCATAATAGCCTAGGATGAACCCAGGCACCTCTCAAATGGCGAGCATTAATGGACTAAATAAATAGTGTTATTTGTAACAAACAAAACAAAATCCAACTTGTCAACAGAGCAGAGCAGGGCATGGCAGCTTGTCCTATTTTTCCATCTGTGGGATGGAAACAGTGGAAAGAATACTGGGTTTTGAGTCAGAAGTCCTAGGTTCGAATTCTGGCTCTGAGACTCACTGCCTGTGCAACTTTGGGCACAAAGATTCATGTCTCTGGCTGAGTCTGTTTCATAGGTTCATGGGTTCATAAATCTGGAGCTTGAAGGATCTCAGGAGCCATCCAGTCCAATCCTCTTATTTTACAAATCAGGAAACTGAGGCTGGGGACACTTAAGTGACTTGGCTGAGGTTATATAAGTAAGGGTTAGGGGACAGATTTGAACCTGGGTCTTTCCAGCTCAGGAACCAGGGTTTGCATTGCACCACACCATTTCTTCCTCTAAAATAAGGGAGTTGGGCCGGATGGCTGCTAAGATCTCTTCCTGCTCTAAACTGTGATCCTGTGATCTTTTATTTTCCTGGGAATTCTAGGAATTCGTGGTTGGGCTGATGCCCCCCAGGCATTTAAGAGGATTTAGCTTCTGATTCCTAGGGAGTCCTAGAGCTTTGTCAGTTATTACACTACCCTTCTCTGTCAGGAGGTAGGAGGGTCCAATGGATAGAGGGCTCGACTTGGCATTAGCAAAACTTGGGTTTGAATCTGGCCTCAGATGCTTCCTAATCTGTGAAATGTGGACAATGAGGGAACCTGCTTCACCCAGCTGTTATGAGCACCAAGTGAGATAATATACATGAAAGGAAAAGGAAGTGGACCTATGATTTCATTGACATAAGGAAACTCCCTCCACCAATGCAGGTGGGCATCTGGTCTGCAACATGGACTGATGGGTTAAGTGACTCGTCTCGTCACATAGCTAGTATATGTCAGAAATGGAACTTGAACCCAGTGACTAGAGCTTTGGACTTGGAGTTAGGAAAACCTGAGTTCAAATACTGCCTGGGTTTACTGATGAGGAGACTGAAGCTCAAATAAGTAAAATGATTTGGCCAGGGTCACATGGCTAGTAAATGTCTGAGGCAGTATTTGAACTCAGGTATTCTTCTCTTTTTACCATACCACCCTGTCTCTCATGTAAAGCACTTTGCAATTTTTAAAATATTCTACAAATATCACTTATTTTAGTTATTTATTTGGGTGTTTGTTATTTCCTGGGCTGTTGCTCTGGGCTTTCTCTGCATCTTTGTGGTAGGATGGTGCCCGACTTCATAGCTTTTCCAGGGCCGATCACTCAAGATAACCTTGATCGGCAGTCAGATTTTCTCTCTTTTCTGAGGCACTGCCAGGAGGTGGTTGGGTGCGGCATGAAGCATTTTCTGGGAAGCCAGAGCTGAGGCACCATATCTGCTCTGGCTCTGGATATGCAAAGACCTCCTCCTGCTGCTGGCCCGAGCAGCCCTGCTCCTATTCTAAGCTCTTGCTCAGCCTTGCCTGGCAGCAGCTGTCAGAGACCCAGTGACATTAACATGCCAAGTCTGTTCTTTAAAATGGAGCTTTTAGCTACAACCTGTAGGATCAGGTGGTGGAGAGCCTCAGAAAGAGGGCTACTTGCTTATCGCAGCCCCAGGACTAGCCTGAGAAGGGGCAGAAGGGAGCATCTTTCCCAAAATGCTGGGTATCCCATAGGGGCAGAATAGTGCCCCTACCTGAATCGAAAATGCTCCATGACTGACTGCTAAGGTCTCATAGATGTTGCAGCACTTGAATTATTGATGCCCAGCCTTTGCTTGCTATAGGAAGCATGCTGTGGTGATATTTAGAGAGAGACTAGCAGTATGCAAAAACCAAAGCTATAAGATGAAGGCTGATACCAGGTGGTCCCTTCACCCATGGGTAGTTCTGAGCTCCATCCCACTACCCACACACATGCCACGTTCTGGCTGCTCTCCACCAGCCTGGAGGCACAGCCTGCAGAGTCAGCAGACAGGTTGTCACCCGAGCCCTTAGCACTGGGCAAGGTTGGTGGTTTGCTTTCTAGAGATGATCCATTGTGGCCAGAATGCCGTTGTGTGTACATACGTGTGAGAGCAGGGAATGGCTCGAGTCCGCAGGCCACTCTTAATTATCCATGGCCCAGGAAAGGAGAAGAAGAGCCTGCAGAGTTATAAACTCACACTTTTAGAGATAACAGGGACTTCAGAGGTTAGTTAATCTCATTTTATATGTGAGGCCCAGAAAGGGGGGAGAGGACTTAGCTGTCTTCGGTGGCAGAGTAGAAAGGGGATCGGTCATGAGGGAGTTAATCACATAAGGCTTCCTGGAAATGGTAAGCTTTGAATTGGCTCTTGGAAGAGGGAAGAAAAACAGCAAGACCAGGGAGATGGAGGTGGGACAGGGCAGGTGACCCAACAGGGAAGTTTTAGATTTATGCCGGCCTTGGGGATGGGATGGGGGTGGGGTGAGAGGGGAAGGTAGACTGGGATGTTGTTTCAAGGATGCTTGAGGATGCTGAGTCTCCAGTGAGCTCTACCCAGGAAGGCCACAGCCTGATCAAGTTACTGCAACAAGCAATTATTGTTTATTGTGTGCACAGCACTGTGTTAGGTACTGGAGATGCAAGTAGGGGGAAAAAAAAGATATTTCCTGCCTTTGAGGAGCTTACATTTTAGTGGGGGAAAACACTATGTGAAAGAAAGTTAAAAAGTAGGATAATGAGGGGCAGCTATGTAGCACAGTGGAAAGAGCACCGGCCCTGAAGTCAGGAGGACCTGAGTTCAAATCCCATCCCAGACCAAACACTTGACACTTACTAGCTGTGTGACCCTGGGCAAGTCACTTAACCCCAATTGCCTAATCAAAAGAAACTGGCATAATGGGGGAAAAGGAAGAAGACAGAGATGAAGGTACCTGGCCGGGGGGTAGTTCAGAGAGTCAGGAGTACAGCCTTTAAAGGAATTAAGGCATAGTTGGCTTGGGTGTCCTTCTTAAAACGAAAGCTTCTGGGGGGAACCAAACAATGTGAGAGACAGAGACAGAGAGATACAGAGACAGAGACAGAAACACAGGGACAGAGAGACAGTGTGAGAGGTGGTCTAGGCATGGAGGGAGCTTCCTGGGTGAAGAGGTTTCTATGATACGGTTGAGTCAAGAGTCAGGCATGTAGCTTGAAGAGGAATGAGAACCATTCACAGGCATGAAGCCTGTACGCAGAATAACAGAATTTATGAGGTGAAAGAGATTCCCAGGACCATGTCATCCAAGAGATTCCCTTTACGAGTGGTCCTCCCTTTGTAGAGCTTGCCTGAAAACCTCCAATAAGGAGGAGCAGCCCTTTACACTTTGGGATAGGACCTTCCTAATGACTAGGAAGTTCTTCTTTATGTAAAATTTAAATCTTCCTCTTTGCATCTCTTCCCTCCCCCCCCCTTTTTGCCCTTCAGGACCAAATAGAATAAATCTAATTACAGGTGACAGTCCTTCAAATACTTGAAGACAGCTATTACATCCCTCCTAAGTCTTCTCTTCTCCAGGTTAAATAGCCACACATCCTTTAACAACTTCTGATGTGATAAAGACTCAAGACCCTTCCCACTTCTGGTGCCTCTGCTATCCCTTAATTGCCGAACCTTAACCAAGTGGCAGGGTGTGTACATCCCCAGTTCTAGCCAAGCTTTAGGGGAAGGGAAAACCCAGACCTGGGCCTCGGAGGAGCTCCACAGTGGCTGGAAGATGAGACTTCCCCACAGGAAACAATTAGAGGAGAATTAAAGGCCAGACTCCAAGTGTCCTGAGACCTCAGAGGAGAAAGAGTTCCGAGGGACCTGGAGTACACGGGAAAAGATCCTTCAGCTGAGCTTTGAAGGAGGGGAGTGAGAACTTTGAGACTGGGTGTTGAGATCGATCAAACAGAGGTCAGGGTACAGGGCAGAACAAGGTGGCCCAGGTCTCTGAAGCTGGCAGGGGTTTCCAGAACTGGTTGGTTTTCAGCACGTTAGTTTGTTGCTGAGTTCTAAATTCTGTCTTCATTTTGGGGTTTCACCTTCCTCAGGACTGGGCAGGGGCTTGCAGACTGTTGTTCAGTTGTTTCAGTCATGTCTGACTCTTTCTGACTCCATTTGAGGTTTTCTTAGCAGAGATACTGGAGTGGTTCACTATTTCCTGCTCCAGCTCATTTTATAGATGAGGAAACTGAGGTGAACAGTGTTAAGTGACTTGCCTAGGGTCACACTGCTAGGAAGAGTCTGAGGCCAGATTTGAACTCAGGGAAACAAGTCTTCCTGACTCCAGGCCCAGCCCCCTGTGTACTATGGCACCACCTAGATCTCCTGGCTTTCAGACAGAAGGGGCCCAATCAATGTCAGTTGAGTTAAGGGGCTGTACTGAGTCATCTGTGTCCATTCAATCTCCTCTCAACTGGCTTTTTGATCAATATTGGTCAGGGTTTATGAGGTAGCTGAAATAAGGGTCAGAGTTCATCTTGAGACTAGGGTGCTGAACAAAACAAGGTTGTACCAGGACGGAACTTATGATCTTGACCTATCATTAGTTGGTTCTACTATATGTTCTAATTAGTGAGCTCACCAAGCGTGCACACCTAACCCACTCGGGGCAAACTCATGTCCCGAGCCCACCACAGCCTCCTCTTTCATGTGTCTTAACCCACCTCATCCACTCCCTCTATATTCAATAGTCAGTCAATAAATATTTATTAAGCACCTGCTATGTTTCTGGAACTGTGCTAAGTATCAGGGATTCAAAGAAATACAAAAGACAGCCCCTGTCCTCAAGGAGCTCACAACCTAATCTTTTCTTAAAATTAATTTTTAAATAATATTTTCTTTTCTCCCAATTACATGCAAAAACAATTTTTAACATTCATTTTTTACAATTTTGAGTTTAAAATCCTCTCCTTCCCTCCCCTTTCCCCTCTAAGATGGTGAGCAATCTCATGTAGGTTATATGTGTGCAATCATGCAAAACATACTTCCTTATTACTCATTTCTCACAATCTAATCTTATTAATTAATTCAACAATAATAATGAACTTTACTATGTACCAGGCACTGTGCTACAGAGATCAAACCTAAACAGACCCTGCCCTTGAGGAACTTCTGGGAAGTATAATATGTACAAAGATAAGTAAATACAAAGTGATTTCAAGAGGGAGAGAGCAAGCTAATAACTAGGAGAGTCAGGAGAGGCCTTGTGTAGGACATAACACCTGAGCTGTGCTTTGAAGAAAGTCAGGGAGATGTTCAGTGTGAGGCGGAGATGAGGAGGGAATGCACTGTTGACATGGGGACTGCTTGGATAGAAATGGAGGCTGGAGATGAAGTGGCATGTGCATGGAAGAGCCAGCAGGCTAGTTTGTCTGAAACAGAGAGCAACATGAAATAAGAGGGGAGAGGTGGTGAGAGTCTGACTGTGGAGAACTTTAAATGCCAGGCTGACGAATTTGTATTTTATCCTGGAGGCAGTAGGGAGCCATTGATGATTTTTTGAGTAGGGCAGTGATGTGATCAGTCTGGTGTTTTAGAGGTATTAATTTGGCAGCGGTGTGTGGGATGGATGGGAGAGAGGAGAGTAGCAGAGGCAAGGAGAACGTTTATGAGTTTGTCGCAATAGTCCAGCAGCCTAAAGGTGATAATAGCCTGCTAGGACATTTCCATTGGGAAGTCTAAAGCATGAGGTAGGGGAAGGAGGGAGCTGGGTGTCGTCAGGCTGCGTTGTAGGATGCTCTTCTTCCCTGCCCTGAGAGGAGAGCCTGGCTGGTGGGAATGATATGTATGATTCTACAACTCCTCTGCTCTCTTAAATGCTCTTAAACAAACATTGACGAAGCACCTATGACATAAGAGGCACTGTGCTAAGCACTTTACAGATATTATCTCATTTGATAGAAGGAGAATGCCCCAGAATTGTGGGCAGCTCTGGGGAAATCTGGAGGAGAATTGGGACAAAAGGGAGGAAGCCACAATCAGGAGTTCTTTTAAATGGCGTTTCATTTCTGTTAATTGATTCCCAGTTATCCAGGGACCAGTGATGGATTATGGGATTGTCCAGTCTGGTATTTGCTTCTCCTGTCTCTCACCCTGGCATGTTAGCTTGGCAGCAGAGAGGGCCCAAGGCTCAGCATCCTTGTATGTTTCTGGAGGTGGGAGTGGGTGTGGAAAGGGTGGCACTATATATATAGAGAGAGCCCTGCCTGACCACGTGTCAACTGCTAGGTTCTGTGGGAGGATGGGGCTCCTTTGTTAGAGATTGAGGTGCCTTATGACAGATCTGTGGAGGGAAAGGGTTAGAGACAGGGAAGCTAGGTGGGATGTTTAGGGAGCCTCCAGCTCAGACAAAGGTAGAGGTGATGGGTGTGCAGTATCTAAACATTATCATTTCCAGAGCCCGTGTGCACAGGGCTTTGTCATTAGCAAGTTAAAGTTCCCTCACAGTCTCTAAGCCCCTGGCCATCCCTACTAATTAAGACCCCCTGACCTTTTCTCTATCCTTAACAAGTTCTGCCCCAAGGGGAAATTGGAAATATATTAGTGCCTGAAGTTTCAATCAGTTCTTCACCCACTAATTACCCATAACTAAGTCTAATCAGTTAAATTATAATTGGGTTTGTAACTTTCTTTCCTGCCTGTGACTCCATGACTTCTGAGAATGGATTTTGGAGGCAGGAGATAGACAAGATAACCTTGACCAACCAGGAAGGGTAGGATTCATAACCGGTCATTGACAATGCCTTCCCCCTCCCAATTCCAGATTCAGCCTATTCCAGGCCCTTTAATCCATGTCCACAGTGATAGTGTCTGCAATGACCAGGGTGTTTTCAATATTCATAGGGACTTCAATGACCCCAGGACCCTTAATAGGCAAGATCTGTTGATGCTGCCTAATAGATTCCCACTCCCTGCTCCCCATATACATACCCCAGTTCCCTATGTCCTGGAAACTCATTCTCCCTCAATGAGGCCAGTCAGCACTCAATAAATGTTGATTGGGTTCAATTTTTAATTGACTTGAATGGATTAACAAAAGTTCTTCTGGTGATTATGTATGGCTTCAAATCATGAAATGCCACAATCTCTAAGCGATCAAAACTCTCCATCAACCGAAGGGCAATGGAGATCTAGGTTGTGGGCAGAAATAGGGTTAGGGAATGTTTAAGAGTATTTAGGCCAATTTTGGGCTAAGAAGTCTACAAAACAGTGGTGTCAAACTCAAATAGAGATCTATGCCTGCACGTATTGACTTAGAAAACCAAAAATTAACTTTAACTATGTTGTGTTGTATTTTTATTTTGTTAAACATTTCTCCATTACATTTTGATCTGGTTTGAGGCCAGACTCAGGATGAGCTGATCATGTTGCCAGAATTAGGGATAACAGATGGGCAACCCATTGGTACCCTCCTAATAATAAGATACCTCCTCCCTGAATGCTGAGTGGATCTTTTGTGGGAGACTTATGAGGGGATGCAGCCTGGTTGCAATCTGTATGACTAGAGAGAATACCCACACCTATGAGATCACAGATCCATTGAAGAAGAATGGAATAGCTACCGTATGGATTATCTTAAGAGTGGCAAAATGTTAACAGCAGAAGAAACCTCAGAGATTTCATTGCATGTACAGGCTCATGGGGGTAAGTGACTAGCTCAAGGTCACATTGTGAGTTAAGGGGTGGAACAGGGATTAGCATTCTGATTTCTTGACTCAGGGGAAAGGGAAGGGTATAAGCATTTTTATAGTACCTACTATGTGTCAGGCACTGTGTTAAGTGCTTCACAAATATCTCATTTGATCTAAGTCTGGGATTCTTTCACTTTGCCACACACCTTTTAGGTTTTTTCTATATAATATAAATAATGATCTCACATAGAACATCTGACCTGTGTATAGCATGAATATAAGATACTTCGATATCTGGGATCTGGACCATTCTGGCTTCAGAGAGACAGTGGTTCCTATCATTTGTGGAGAGTTAGTATACAGCTGTGGCTAAGCTGATGGTGGCCTTGGAAGAAGGGAGTGAGGGCTACATAGGCAAGACCTTTAGGAGTGACTCACTCCTATGCTATTGAGTTAGAATCATATGTACCTATTACTTCAGATGTTTGTATAGAGAAGTATAATGCTCTTTTAGGATTTTGGAATTCAAAAAAACAACAAACAAACAAAAACACTTTCCCTGCTTGTTCCTAAGAGAAATGTAACCATCAGCTTACTCTTTGCCAGCTTAGCTCCCTCCCACCCAACACTAGTCACACAAAAGATAGTTTTTGATAGCAAGCAGACACATTTATCCAAGCAAATAGCAAATGGAAATCAGGGAAGTAATACAAATTAGAGAGAATAGAATACACAAAAGTAAATGAGTTCTTCCACTCAAGAATGAGATAAAATCTCAGCTCAGGCAAGGGCAGAATGAGCTCACCAGGGAATTCTATTCTGAGCAGTCTGTTTGGGTGCAAGTGCTGGGTCTCAGGGGATATGTTGGGGGGCCAGACCCCTCATATGTGTGGCTCTGGGGGCTTCTACCATTCAAAAGTTCATGCAAGTCTTCCCACACTTACAGAGGCTTCTCAGTCAATCAGGGGTTATATATCTACATCTACACAATATACAGTGTCATGGGATTGTCCTTCATGTAACTGCTTCACCCACTTGGGGGGGTAGGGTGGTGTTACATCTAGAACCTGACTCTTAACACTACCACCCTGTCCCAACCTTCCTCCCCTCATTAGATGAGATGTCCTCATTTAAATTTAGCACTAAGGATTCTGGCTTCTCACCTCCTCATCAGATCCAAAGCTGAGGCAGGAATCAGTCAATTACCAAGTATCTGTGAAGACCTCTGAGTGCCTAGTCCTGTGTTAGAAGGTGGAGGAAGAAACAGAGGAGCTGCTGACCCAGGCCCTGTCCTTGGGGAACTTGAAGATTGGGTGGGGAGAGGAGAAGAGAAGAGAGGAGGCTTGAAGGGCGAAGGGAGAGAACTAAATGTGTGTGGCTCAGATCGAAGTGTTCTGGGAGAGGGAATCAGCATGGACGATGTAGTCATGGAAGGTTCTCTAAAGAAGGTGAAACTTTTAGCCAGGCCTTGAAGGACGGGTAGAAAAGAGGGAAGAGATGGGGAGGGAAGAAGGAAGAAGGGAAGGAGAAGAGAAGTCAGAACTTAGTTGACCTCTCTCCCAGCTCCTTCCCTGAGTGGGGTCTCAGTTTAGACACCTTTGGGAAACAGGGCAAATGTGAGCTGGCATGGGTGTGAACAGGAAACCCATCTGTTTCATCCCTGTATCTTCCCTGCCCCCTCCATCCACTCTCCTTTCATAGGAAAAGGGAGAGGAGCATTGGTATCAGAACTCTGGGCCTGATGGCTTTGGGAGTTTAGGATGAACCTTCTTCTACCTGATACTCTGAGGGGATCCTCCTTCCTGCCCAGAGGGAGCCTCCAGCCCTGTGAGACTAGAGAGAGAGAGCTGTAGCTGAAAGTGAAAACAGGTGAGGCTGGCTTAAGAGTCAGTACTCCCTGCAGGCAAGTGGGTAGACAAGGCTGCAGGATCCTTGTAGTGCGGGTCAGGAGTCAGGCTACAGCAAAGTCAGGAAACCTGCTGCCTCAAGGCCACGTGTGGCCCTCTAGATCCTCCAGTGTGGCCCTTTGACTGAGTCTAACTTTTACAGAACAAATCCTTTTATTATGGGGATTTGTTCTGTGAAGTTTGGATTCAGTCAAAGGGCCGCACTGGAGGACCCAGAGGGCCACACGTGGCCTTGGGGCTGCAAGCTCCCCCTAGAACCTCTTCAGATTGTTGGTTTTGCCTCTAGGCCTGGGTCCAGTATCTCCCCTTAGGGGATAGTGACAAGGCTTCTTCCCTTTTTTCCAATCTTTCAGAATAAAGTCTTGAATGTGGATGGAGTGAAAGTGAAGCTGCAGGTGAGTGAGCAAAGAGATGGGTCTGGGGGTCAGTGAGAGCTGGGGCTGGGGCTGAGCGGAGGAGACTCCTCAGTGTTTGTGGAGGGGGCAGGGAGGTGGAATCGTAGCTCTGGTTTGATGGCCTCTCTGGGTTTCAGATCTGGGACACTGCTGGGCAGGAGCGGTTCAGAAGTGTGACCACGCCTATTACCGGGATGCCCATGGTGAGCTCTGGGCCCAGGGAGCCTCTGCTTCCATCCCCAGAGGAGACAGTCAAGCCCACACAGGAAAACAGAGTGAGAGGGCTAGTTTGGATACCCATATGCAATTGTATACAGCAGCCCTTATTCTTACAAACAATTGGGGGGAGGAAGGAAGTGAGGGAAAGGATGGAGCTTTCGGGCCCCCAGAGGTGGGTTGGTCCTCAGGCACCTGGGGAAAAGGGAAGGGTTGATGCTGGGCTCCCAAATCTCCGCCCTTGAGTCCTGACGTCCTTGCTGCTGCTGAGGTATGTGAACAGGCTAGGATGAGGTAGGCGTCATGTGAGAGAGGTGTGATGGGGGACTATGTGATGCTCACATGCCCTCCCTTCTCCTCTTCTTTTTGTGCACAGCTCTCCTTCTGCTTTACGATGTCACTAACAGAGCATCCTTCGACAACATCAGAGTAAGTGATATGGGACAATGTTATATGCCAGAAGCTCCTACCCTAAGGCAGGGGGTGGGACAACAGGACCTGTGAGTCCCTTCATCCTAACTGATATTAGTGTGGCTTGGGCCAAGGGCCAGGCCTGTTCTGAACTTTCTACCCACGTGTGGCCAGCACACAGCTCTGAGCAGAAGCTATAATGCGGGTGGACTCTGCCCCCTTCCTTGCCACACCCAGGTGGCCCACCAAGGCCTAGTCAAGTAAACAGTACTTCAGTGTTTGCCAGGAAAGCATATGAACATATGGAGGGTAGAGTCCCGGAAACTGGGACATTGGCAACAGGAAACAAACATCCTCGGCAGCAGATGGAGACTCGCTGATGGGGTCAGCCCTTGACTCCTCCTCTCAATGAGGCCCAGCACCAGGGTTACTGAAACTCTCCAGACAGGTTGGGAATCAAACATTCTTCCTCAACCCCTGCATCCCACACACTCCTCATTCTAAGTCCTGTGACCTCTTCTCCACCTGTTTCTGTGTCCCCACCATCACACCCCTCCTGTGGTGACCTTCCCCTCCCATTAATGCCATGTCCCCCAATCCCCATGCCTTCCTCTCCCCTCATGTTCTGTGTCTCCCTAACTCTCGCACCAGGTCCTCTCTCCTCAAACCTCACCCTAGGCCTGGTGACCTTCTTCCAACCACCTTCTAGATGACTTGGGGTGTTCACCCTACTTTGGCTCTCAGAGAGAGGGGAGATGTTAAACTTCCAGTTACCCTGCTCAGATATCTCTCCCCTCATTCTCATATAAGAGAGAGGAACTGGGCAGGCTCAGGACTGAGGAGTAGGTACTTGGGCTCAGACAGAGTTGTGAATGGGAGGAGATGGGGTCCGATGACTTCCTTTCTGCTTGTGTTTCTGATCCCCATCTCACTTGTGTAGGGATCTAATGAGAGGTGATAGGATGGGGACATAGAGGATCTGAGAAGGGTAGGTTACAGTGAGTCTGACAAGAAGATGGGGATGTAGTGGGTCTGATTGACCAGTCTGGAAGCGTCAGTTCCTGCCTTCCCATTTTAGGGAAAGCTGGAGAATGTCTTAAGGAAGCTTACCAGGAGGGTGAGCATACTGGAAACCATGCCAGATAGTGATTTCTTGGAGGAATTAGGGATGTTTTGACTGGGGGAGGGGGAGATGAAGGGAGAGAGGACCTGCAACTATAGTTCCTGAGGGGCAGTTAGGTGAAAGAGAATCTGATTAGACTTGTTTTCACTTGGTCCCAGGAATATGAATGGGTGGAAAATGCACAGGGGTAGGCAGATTTCAGTTCTATAAATTTCCTTATCATCAGATCTGTTAGAAGTGACACTGGCGGGCAGCTAGGTGGCGCAGTGGATAGAGCTCTGGCTGTGGAGTCAGGAGGATCTGAGTTCAAATCCGACCTCAGACACTTGACACTTGCTAGCTGTGCGACCCTGGGCAAGTCACTTAACCCCATTGCCTAGCAAAAAACAGAAACCAAAAAAAAAAACCCAAAAAAAAGTGACACTGGCTGGCTACCTGCCTCAGGAAGTAATGAGTTCTCTGTCACTGAAGGTCTTCAAGGAGAGGCTGGTGGGCAACTGGTCAGGGATGTTGTTGAGGGGATTCTCACTCACAGAGGTTGGGCTAAATGACCTCTGAGGTCCCTTTAAATGGTTATCTGTGGGGAAAAAGGCCACTTCAGCAACTATCTTCTTCAGATGTGGAGTGGGGAACAAATTCATTTCAACATTTATTAAGGGCCTAGTGTGTGCTCTGAGCATGACATTAGGGACTTGGGGAGATAGAAACTTTTGGATAAGACATGGAGCTTATTTTCATGCTAGGAAGGGGATAAAGAGACAGATAGAGCACTTGATTTGGAGTCAGAGAACCTGGGTTCAAATTCAAGGGCTCTGCTACTTCCTGTGTCTGTGACTTGGGACAAACCTCAGTTTCTGTAACTGTAAGGTAAAGGACCACGACTGGATCAAGAGTTCTTAACATTTTTTGTGTCCTGGACCCCTCTGGCAGTCTAATGAAGCCTATGGACCCCTTCTCAGGGTGTTTTTAAATGCATAAAATAAAATTTATAGGATTATAGAGGAAATCAATTATATTGAAATACTGTTTTATTTATATATACATATATATATGAGCCATAATCATAGTATATATATATGTAGATATATAGATATAAAAGTCTAGTTGACAGACCCCATTTAAGATCCTCTGACTAGACAATCTGTAAGGTCTCCTGTAGGTCTATAATCCTATGAACCTATGCTGTAACTAACTATACTATGATGGGATTTTGACCTGATCTATGATTTCAACTGCCCTGGGAGCTCCCAGTGAGGAGCTTCTCCTAGGTAAGATCAGTGGTCTCTGAGGAATTTATAATCTTAGAGGATTTTCTGGGGCACAGAGTGGTTGCCTGGATTTGCCCAGGATCACACATCTAGTAGGTCTCAAGGCAAGACTTGAATCCAGATTTTCTAGCCTGTTCTACTCTGCCTCTCAAGGAAAATCAAGGGGTTGACTAGATGTCCTCATTAATGCCCCTTCTAATTTTAAAATCCTATATTTTCTCATAATAGAATTATAGGATGTCTTCTCTAACAGTATAAGCTGGCCGTAAGTTGAGCTGAGCCCTGAGCATAGTCTGTGCAGACAGATGTCTGATAGTTTCCATACTTGGCCCTGGGTGAGCTCTCTATCCTGTTCCCATGGTAGTGGTTGGGGGTAAGAGTAGGTAGCTCAGCCTGAGCCCAACCTACCCACCCAAGGCCTGCAGGGTCAGTAGGACTAAGCCTTCTTCTCTGCCCTCCCTCTAGCTTATGGCAGAGACCTGATCTGAAGAAAGATAGAAGCCAGACCAGACTCACATTGGCCAGGGTGGGGAAGGGGAGGGGAGGGGCAGTGACATCTGGACACTTGGAAAGGGTACAAGCCCTCTCCCCTGCCCAACTCCTTCACTGAGGAGCAGGAGGACACGGTAGCTTTGCGCCAATGCCTCTTTACTTCCATCTAGTGGTGATTTCAAGTCTAGGCTTCTGCTTGTAACCCACAGTGAAGATGTTAAGAGGTAGAATAATAATAATAATATCACAAACAATAATCATAATAGCTAACATTTATATAGCACTTACTGTGTGCCAGGGACTGTGCTAAGTGCTTTACAATTATAATCTCACATGATCCTCACAACCACCAGGGGAGGTAGGTGCTGTTATTATCTCCATTTTTATGGATGAGGAACCTGAGGTTATGTGACTTGCCCAGGGTCACACAGCTAAATGTCTGAAGCTGGATTTGAACTCAGGTTTTCCTGACTCCAGGCCCTGTGCTCTAGCCACCAGACCATCTAGCTGTCCTTCAAAGTCCTCCCTCTTAAGTCCCATTCCCCCTAAACCTTCCCAAAACTCCCACCTACTTACTCCCTAACTCTCAGTTTCACCAATGGCAGGTCTTCATCCTTTGAGTTGGGTATGTATCTCTCTCACCCTGTCAGGGCATAAATGACTAAGGGGGGGGGAGGCACTGAAAGGATAATCACCTGTAGACTGACACCTGAAGGGGATGTTGTGGAGGCTGACGCCGCCTATCTTGGTCCCAGATGATAAAACTTACTTCCCTCCCATTAAAGGCTGATGCCCCCATACAGCAGAAGGGTGTGATCAGAGCCCTGGGGAACTGTAGTCAGAGATCTGGGTAGGCTTAGTGCTAGCAGAGTCACTAACTGGAAAGAAAGCCATTTATCCCTCTGAGCCTCAAGTTCTCTGTCAAAGACAGTAGCATCGGCATTGCCAACAGGCACCGCCACAGAGAGGTTGTGACAATGGAATGAGACATCTCTAAAATGCTTTATGAATCACAAAAGTGCTATATGAGGGTGTCCAAGCAAGCATTTATTAAGTATCTACTGTGTCCAGAATACTATGCTAAGCACTGAAGAAGATATTGAGAATTTTTTTGTTTAATTTTTAAATTTGATTTTATTTTCTGTTCTGAATTCTCTTCCTCCTACCCCTGCCCTCAACCCTTACCTCTCACCCCTCACCCACTGAGAAAGCAGGAAAAACAAAACTGTTATGGCCTTGGACTGCAGGTGGAGATAGAGTTTAGACACAGTAGCTGCCCTCATGGGGCTTTTAGGCTAGTAGGAAGATATACCACAATACACAATGGTATTTGTATTTAATTTATATAATTGTATTTAGAGAAATAGAAAATAAAGGGTTATGAGTCTGAGGGAAGGTTGTTATAAGGGGTGGGGGAGATTAGGCACATAGTACATTGGTGGGGGGGTGTCTGGGTTTGTGATAGTACACGCTTAACCCTCTGTTGAATGGAAGATAAGGGGCAGTCGGGGGAAGAGGTTAGAGTTGACCAGGGAGAACTGGCTCTGGGGCTAGGGGCCAGACTCTCAGTATATTGGGGGGGGGGACAAGTCTTTCTGGATAAGCCCCTAGGAGAAGCAGGACATAGTTTTCCTCCTTTCCTTTCTTCCCTGTAGGCCTGGCTGACTGAGATCCATGAATATGCACAAAAAGATGTAGTGCTCATGCTGTTGGGAAACAAGGTAGGTTGTGACAGAGGCCTCTTGGCTTCTCCTCGCCCAGAGCAGAAGCAGAGCGGGGCTGTTGGGGGGCATTAGGCACTAACCTCCCTGATCATTAGACTCTTTAGTGGTTGCCATTCAGACTCAGCTGAGCCAGACCCCCTGTATTGCCTCCTTGGTGGCTGGAAGGCTCCTCTTCCCCCCTCAAGAAGCCCAGAAGGCCTTACTGTGCTCCCATTCTTTGCACCCCATCTTAGGTGGACTCCACCCAGGAGCGAGTGGTAAAAAGGGAAGATGGGGAGAAGCTGGCCAAGGTGAGTACACTAAGTGCCCACGTGTTTGATTAGGAGTGGAGAGATGGAAATAGATCAATTAGTAGAAGTACTCAAGAGCAGCAGTGAAGGCCCCAGATAGGGCCAAGAGCAGCTCTGGTTTATGTCCAGCCTTGTGATTTGGTGCTTTTTAGGAAGTGGGACTCATTGTCAGAAGCACATATACAAGCACCTAGTGGGCTGCTGGCCAGACTCTAATTGCAGTGACCTATCTTGATCCCAGATGATAAAACTTACTTCCCTCATATTGAAGGGGGGGGGGGACTATGGCTATGGAATGTTGATGCACTGTGTGTTGGTAGGTTTTTACTTGTCTTTCTTTGTTACGGGTGGACTTTATCAAGGGTTGAGGTAGCTATGTAGGGAAATAATAGCAGTATAAAAAAGCAAAAGGCACTAATGAAACCTTTTTAAAAATGAGACCCATGAAGCCTGCTGTAATAGCCCTATGCTTGTAGCCAAGCCCACTGGCTTTGAAAGAGTCCAACGGCCCCTTTTCTCTTGCCTCAGCTAAGGCTAAGGAGGGAATTAAGAGCTGAAAGAAGCAAGCTCTTTAGACCCTTGCTGCAAGACTGTAACACTTACATAAGAACTGGGTAGGGAGAATGCTGGTGAGCACATCCCCCTCCCCAAACTAGGCCAACAGAACTCCCTGAGACAGCAGCTCAACACCCCTGGGGAAGGCAGATGTTGGGGGGTGAGGAATGATCTTGGAGACTCCTGGGCTTTTGGTGGTGAACCTTCCCCTACCCTAAAGGCCCCCAGGATTATGCAGGAGGGCCCGCCAGATGCTCTGCTTCCTTACCTTCCCTCCAGCTGGCAAGCATGTTTTACAGGAGTATGGGGTGCCCTTCATGGAGACCAGTGCGAAGACAGGTCTGAATGTGGATTTGGCCTTTAAGGCCATTGCAAAGTAAGTCCCCTTTTCTTCCTTCCCCTATTTTTCAAGATCTTCTGGGATTGGGTAGTTGTTTTTGACTTGGACATGTGCATGGGAATGTGTTTGTGGGGGCATGTACCAGTTTTTATGTGGTTTCCCATCAAAGGTTTAGAGGCTCCTTGTCCTTGGTAGCCTGGGCCTACTGCTTATTCATTCAGATAGGCTTTCAAGCTTTAGCCCCCTGCAGGGCTAAAGTTTGGGCTGACCCCTCCTCCCCATGGCCCACTGCCCAGCTGGGCTTTCTCCACACACACATCATTTGCAAAATTTTGGAAGAAGGGTCAACACTACCACCTGCATACCTGCCAAGTATCTTACATAGGTTTCTAGCTTGATCTCTTTATGTGCTCAAGCAACCTTGTCTGTGAGTCCAAAAATGAATAACCAGGAACATTCTAGCTGGCCCCATCTCTCCTTGCAGGGAGCTGAAGCACAGGTCCATGAAGCTGCCAAGTGAACCCAAATTCAAGCTGCATGACTATGTGAAGAGAGAAGTCCAAGGCTCAGGCTGCTGCCACCCCTGACCTAGAGCTCCCAGAGCCTGCTAGCCCTGCCTGGGGACAGGTGACTGTGCTCCAGTGCTTGTGAGCCACCTTTCTTGTGGACAGTATGTGCATGTCTGTTGTGTGTCACTCTTTGTAAAGGTGAAAGAAGGGAGGTGCAGAGAAAAAAGGACAGCAAACTGGGTGGGAGGAACAATTCTCCTAGGGAGAAGATAACAGTGATGAGAGTTTACTTTCAACCAGCAAGATTCCAGACCTGCCTGGAAGCATGGTGCTGGGACAGCCAGCTCCAGACTCAGTTCCTAGAATTAAGGTTCAGTAACTTCTTTTTGGCTGGTTAGGACACTCATTCCCTGGCTCTGTAAAGTAATGATGGCAAGGGCACTGAACCTCATCAGCCCTGGATGTTCAACATGGCATGTTCCCTTCACAAAGCATCTCACAAGACAAAATAAGTTTTGCCAAAGCTGTTTACAGACAGGAAGAAAAAAGGGTCAGAACCCTTGAAAAGGACGTGCCTTTGTCCTTGTCTGGCTGCTCGCTGTGGGCAACCTGCCTTTCCAGTAAGAAAATGCAAATTTTATTGTAATTTCAACCAATCTGTTGGTTTTCCCACATGCTAACTCACTGGCTTTCCACATGCAGAAAACCAACTTGACAAATCATTTGTATAGTGACAGGGGCTCTGGCTCCACGTTTTTGCTTTCTCTTCCTCAATACCCTTAAATGTATGGTTCATATCCTGTTGGTTTGATTTCTCAAGGTTTCCTTGTAGAGCCCTCCTTTACATAAAGCTATCTTTGCCCAAATCTAGAATACAGAGAAAAGTTGTGGTTTCCCCAAATTTCAGTTGGAAAGGGCAATCACAGAAAAGTCTTAAGAGTTGTGCTCTCGTTAAGATACCAGAAAACAAAAAGCTACCGATGGACTTCAGATATACCTACTGCTGTACTATTCCAAAAAGGCAGGGTTACATTTCAGCACTACCAGGGTACCCAGGATTAAAAGTCAAGTGGAACCTCCAAGAGGGCTGGTTACCCATAACGTAGGCATTTAGTATTTTGATGTTACCAATCAAATGATAAGGATCATAGAAATTATTCCAAGGACTACTTTGTAACCTGCCCAGGGTGGGGAAAGAAAGGTAATAGTTCCTCTTCTGTCATCAAAGTAAACTGGGCTTACTTCTGTCCCAAAAGTAATTGGGAATATTAGCATTTCAGTGTTATTTTCCTTCTTCCCTCCCTTCATCAGGTCAGTTTGGAGCTTTATTCTGCTGACCAAATGGGACTCTAGCTTTTTATTTAGAAGGCCTGTGGAGTGTCTTGGACCTGTGTCCTTTGGACCATTAGATTGTGAGCTCATTGAGGGCAGCGACCATCTTTTGCCTTTTTTGTATCCCCAGTGCTTAACAGTACCTGGCACATCGTAGGCACTTAAACAATTACTGACCAACAAAAACCTGGGCTGTCCTGGATGCTACTGGCAGGCTGAAAGCTATAACAGAGAGTGGAAGTCCAGTCTGAGCATGCCAGCCTCCAGTCTTGCTTTCTAAGAGCATAAATGCGCACAAGGTTTGCATTTATCCTTTTCATTCCTTGGGAAGGTGATAAAACTTTACAAATAATTTTAAAACCAGGTATAGTTTATGAAGATAACTCATATGTTAGTACTTTAAGGTCTTTTCCTATTACAAATCAGGAAATAGCATCTTTTTTGTAGTCTTCTCATATAGGATAAGGTTATGGATACTGACCATAAAACTAATCCCTTACAAAATCTACAGCTTTTTAGTTTCCAAGTGCATTCCTGTCATCCTAGTCAAACCTCTCAATAACCTTGAAGTAGGCAGGGTTGCCCATTTTATGGGTGATAAAAGATTGCTATTTACCCAAAATGGTTACACAGCTGGCCCTTAAACCAAGCCTCCCAATTCTTCTTAACATAAAGCTTCTTTCAACTAGCCTCTGCCACAAGGCTATTTTCCCCCTTAACAAATATCCACTCTTGTGCACTCCGGTTGAAATAAGCTGAAAAAACAAAATCCCATTTCCACGGACTTAAATCATTTATCATTTCCAACCACTGGTAGGGCTTGGAAATGAATGATACTAGGCGGGCCCTCATACACCAGCAAACTCCATGCGTGGAGACAGAATAGAATATTTTACAGGTAATCATGACAATTCTCTAATTTACCAAGTCGTATTTGGCACACTGGCTGAAAATGTGGGCTCTGATCAGCAAGTTTCAGGGTCCGGAACAGTAAGGGTAGCAAGGTCTTGAATTATTTAATCAACTTGTCATCTTGATGGTAGCAGTATAACTACTGAATTCCACACAGGAGCTTTAAAAGTACATAAAATACAATGTTCCCAATCAGGAAAGTAGATTGCAAACCAAGCTTTTGTCTTGTATCCAGTGAGGTTCATAGATTCTGTAGCCCTGAATTCAGTGGTCATACTGTATTATGACTGATGATAGCCTTTTATATCATGAAGTGCTGCTGAAATAAAACTTATTCTGACCTTGTACAAACATCTTCCTTGCTGGCCCTTCTGTTCATGGCTGTCATGTTCTACGCTGCCGTCAATAAAGTTTGTTGGTTTTTCAAAAAGCAATGTTGTGTTTTGTGCTTGGCACTCATCGTTGAAAGGAAATTTGAAAAATTACCCAACTATGTCAAACTGAGATAATTCCTGGTACTAGAATGGGACTCTACCAAGGTCACTCTTTCAGCCCAGGCTAGGCAGTAAGAGGGCTATGTGCATTCCAAACCTAGCTTGTACGCTGCTGTGCCTTCTGCTTCCCACCGCAGTCTAACTGGCAGCTTCCCAGAAGGTCACTTGTCTTTCCAAAAAACAATTCAGAAAAGGGGATGACCATAAACTTGGCTCCGTTCGCTGTTTCAGGTTGGTACTCGATTTGGTAAGATCTGAAGGGCCCAACTCGTAAGGGACTGCTGTTCAAAACAAAACACACTACCTATTTCTAGGACTAGCCAGGAAATAAAGATATCAAAAGAAAGGCATTAATGTGTTTTAAAAAATACTGAATTTACGGGGCAGCTAGGTGGTGCAGTGGATAGAGCTCCAGCCTTGAAAGCAGGAGGACCTGAGTTCAAATCTGGCCGCAGACACTTGACACTTACTAACTGGGTGACCCTGGGCAAGTCACTTAAGCCCAATGGCCTCACCAAAAAAATAAAAACACTGAATTTAGAGGGATACTGGGTCTACTAGATGACCTCTGGCAAATCAGCTGAAGGAACTGTGAATGTTGGCCTTGAAAAAAGGAGGGAGAAGGAACGTATAAAAGGCTTTAAAATCCTTTTACTCAGGCTTGGAAAGTAGTTTCCATTTCTCAAAGTCTTAAAGTCATTTGTCAGGTATACTATAGAGACTCTTGTTCAAGTATAGTCCCTGAGGTCCTTTAGATGGTCTAACTTGACTTTCCAATCCTAAATCCTTTGAGAATATTGGTACCAATGGCCCACCCAGTGACAGACATAAGAAAATTAAGCCACAATTTACCAATTTTCAGTTTATTCAGAAGAACTTTAATAGACAATTGCAATTAATGACATAATGACATGAAACACCAATCAAGGGATGCCAATACAAACTAAGGGTGTTATTTGTCTAAATTTGTGCACAGACACCAGCTCCCTGAAAATTCTAGCATGCCCAGATACCTGCACTAGGCACAGCATAGTTGGAAGTAGTGGCTGGGAAGGTATGAGTGATAATGCCCTCATAATCTCCTCCCCAAATGTCATAACACTGGGAAGGAAGGAAAATAAGACAGTAATCTCATAATAGGCTCAGGAACCTAGGTTTGGCATCAGTGGCTTTTCCTGTACATGTCCTGAGACACTTGGAGCCAAGTTATGCTGCATTCCTGAGGTTCAGATCTAGCAAAAAGGGCTTTGCTCTAATAAATTAGTTTGGACAATTTACACTAAGACCTAGGGCAACAGACTGCTGGGGACAGATTAGAGAAACAGTCCAGAAAAAACCATCTTCAGCTCTGCTAATGGCTGCCCTGAATTTACTTACCTGTGGAAGGACTTTATGAGTGATAGACTCCATTTTATGGCATCACTCCCACAAAGGCTGCAATTCCACCCCTTAGCACCTTTCTTTTTCATGTTGAGGCAGGTTCACACTGGATGCCAGAGATGGCAATCTATTTTTCCTGGCCATTTTCAGTTTCTGTCAGAAGTAAACCTCTGAAAAGTACCTTTTTTATGGCAGGTGCTCCCTACAGCTACTATGGAGCAGTTCTTTTTGCAAGCTCATCTATACGAATTGCCAAAATGTGTTCTGGCGTAGGGATACACACACACACATAATCACTGAATGATACTGAGAAATGGGTCCACTCCACACTATGCTGTCTCCCTCCTTCTCCAACCACAGCAAAGCTGGCCATGGTAGAGGTGATCCAAAGGAAGGATGTACTCTGGAGCCAGGAAAAGCTATGGACAGCACCAGGTGATGCTATGTTCTAGTTCTATACTTCCATCTCCTTGGCACTTAAAGACCTGGAACACTGGGGAAAGAGGAGGTGAGAAGGGGGAATATGGGGGACAGGGATGAGGTATAAACACCAGGAATTAGCTGCCTCAGCATGGAGTTATGCCATGCTTTTCATTTTTAGATATAAAGAAAGGTTTGAGAATTTTATACAGTGAATAGCTATTCAGCTGCTGTCAGCTACTGGTTAGACAGCCCCCCCCATCCACAACCAAAGTGCCTTTCTTATTGTAAGCATAATGTATTTTATCTTAAAAGTTTTTTTCCCCCAAGCTCTAAATTTTTAACTTACCCACAACAAAAACAGAAATTCATGCAGGAGAAATCGTTGTAGCTTGCTATCATCGTGGAATCTAGAAATTAAAAAAAAACACCAACCATATATTTAGAAGGAACAATTCTTGAGAGACTGGTAACTTCCCACCATTCATTTTTCAATTCATGTCCAATTAGTTATAATCTTTGAGCCTCAGCCTTGCTATATAATCAAACTGCATATGCAGGTTTCATACGAGGTGTCAGAAATGGAAACGTCTCATCACTGGCTCAGACTATCTCAAAAATAAAACCATGTACAAATCTCACCTGTTTGGTGGTTCAGTTCATCCACACAGCAAGGGGCACACCTAAAAGTTTAAACAGTACAGTTATCATCTACAATTCAAATGAATAAAATTATCTACAATTCAACTGAATAAACTGAAGTTCCCCGAGTAGACGACAATAAATTGCAGCCTCAGATCTTAAGCATAATCAAGTATTGGCATTGGCAATACTCATACGAGGTGTCAGAAATGTGGATTTCATCACTGGCTACAGAAGTTGTGGCAAATGGCTCCATGTAATTAAAAGTCGGATCTACTATATTCCAGAAACCCATTCTGGAGAGGAAGAATGCTTTCATTAGCTATTATGGAACTTCCAGGACCTACCCGAGATCAGATTAGCTTATAATTTAGAAAAGGAAAAGAATTCCTCCTGCGCTCTCCCACTAGGTGGCAGCAAATAAGCTGCAGACTAACTGCTTTCTAAGAGGAAGTCAACCACCGGACCAACTGAAGTCTCACGATTACTATCCCAGACTCGTCATTTTCCCCAATTACTCATTACCTGAGCACCAGGAGTATCTGGTCATGGCAGTCAATACACATTTACTAAAGCGCCCACTATGCGCCAAGCATTATGCTAGAGCACCAGGGATACAAAGACTAGCCAAAGCCCGTGCACGGTGTATCCAGTTCTAAGCTGGAGCTAATAGGGGTGTTTTACCTTGGGGCCCGTGACCATGAACTCCTCGCTTACGAGCAACGGGAGCTTATTCATGCCCACAGCCTAAGGCGGGGGTGTGACGCAGAGGGGCTTTCGTCTCCCCCTTCAGAGCGCGTGGCCGAGGATAAGACAACTCGCCCCCGGCTCCCCAGTCAGTAGTAGACCTTAATCTCCCAAGTTACGAGACCAGGCCTCCCGGAGAGCGGACAGATAAAGTTCCACGTAAATTAAAATACCCTTAGCAGGGGTGGGCAAGTTTCAGTTAGCTCAAATTTCACACAACGCCCGAAAGCCAAGGCTGGCCTCTACCTAACTTTGACCTTGCACAGGTCTTGTATCCTTCTCCAAACCTCAATTTCCCCGATTGTAAAAGGAGTAGAGCGCACTAGATAATCTCTTTAAGATTCGTTCGAGCTCCTATAGGAGTGGGGCCCGCCCACGTGGTTCGGCTAATTCAGTCCGCACGCGGAGCACGAAGACAATAAATAAGAGAAGGCCGGCCCGGCCAGGCCAGGGCCAGAGGTCCAGCTCACCTCGATCGTCCGGCAAGGCCGCAGGAAATGGGATGGGCCGGAGGATGGACCATTTTAGTTGTCGTTCCCAGGTGCTGCGGCAGGATGAGAGAGGAAAGGTGAGGCCAGCAGGCAGGGCTAGTTCCTGTCTGGAACTCGGAGCTAGCAGTGCCCAACCAAGCTGAGAGTCACAGGTGAAACTCAACAGTCCCACCTCCGCAACGAAAGCGCTCAAGGCACAGAAAGGACAGGAAGCCCGCCTCTTCGGGTTTTTATAGGGCACGAGTTCTCTGGCTCTGCGATTGGACTACCTCCACCGGAAGTACCCGCCCCCCTGATGCCCCTTGGCCCTCTGCCTCGTAGTTTCCGCCGCTTGCAGTTGCACGGGCAGTCATTTCGACTCTAGTTCACCAATATGACGATAGCTAGCGTGCCTTCTTAGCGGGGCCACTTCCAGCCACGAGAACCGAAACTTCGCCCTACTATTGGGTCTGATCGGGATGGCCGGTGAACCAAAGCCAATAAAAATCCAAACTGTAACATAGAGTGATTTTGCTGTCTCCAATCAGCACTGCCTGTGCGTGAGCCGCCGGGAATTGTAGTTTTCTTCAAGGAATCCCCTCCCGTGGCTGCGGGGATCGATGGGGCGGAAGGACTACAAAGTCCAGAGAGCGCGGTTCCCGCGCGGTTCCGGCTTCGCGCACCCCGCCCCCTTCCCGGCAAGAGGAGGAGGAGGACTAAGGGGGTCACTATGTGCCCGGAGGAAGGGGCTTATTCCGCCGCCTCCGCTTTCGGGCAGCAGCTGACCGGTGAGTCCCCGCGGGGCATCGCATGCAAGGCCGGAGAGCTTTGGCGTTTAATGGGCTGCACGATCACCGAGGACCTGGCGGCCGCCCTTAACTGTCACAGATTACGAGAAAGGGATTTGGGGGTGGTCGGGGCCGCCCCAGGACGGGGAGGGGGCGTCTGGCATCCTCTAGCTGGGTTGGTGGGACCCTGTCGTCCCAGCCTGGGGGGAGGTGGGCGCTGTCACGTCCGTCAAGATGGGATGGGGGTGGTCACGATCTCCTCTGCTGTCACTCATAGAAAAGAAGCAACTAGATGGTATGGGCTGGAATCTGGAGGGTCAACGCTGCCCCTGGGGTGTCAGGGTCATCACAGACTTGGGGAAGGCTCAAGGCTAGCAGGACCCTCGCAGGTTGAGGGGTGGGTTAGGTTTCTTTCACACCGGGTGAGGGGAATCAGGCAGTGGGGTCAAGACCGTTCAGGGCTGGGGATGGGATGCTGTTGTAGTCACAGGCTGAAAGGGAGAGCTTCAGTGACATTTCAGGCTGGGGTAGCACAAGGTCGGGGACGTTACTGAATAAAGAAAGGGGGGTGGGTTATTGCCTTCACCTAATGGGAGGACGGGGCAGGGACTGGAGAGGGAATGATAAATGCTTCTATGTTATTGGTTGGGTGGATAAGGCCCGCTTCTGGGCTGGGGAGGAAGACGAAGCCTGGCCACTACAGATTTGACTGGGAGGGGTGGTGGTTAGAGCTTACTATAGTGTTAGAAGGGGGTAAATAGGTAAAGATCCTTACGGGCTGGAGGCTGAGCTGCCAGGGCAGGGACAAGATGGAAGTTAGGAAAGTCACTCCCCTACCTGGGAATGGGGAGAAGAAATCTCTTTTGTCTCATCTTAGGTTACCTGGTTTTTGTGAGGATTTTGTAATCTGAGCTGTTTCTGGATGAAGAATCAGAGCCCTTAAGCTATGGACTATATTCCAGCTGTTAAACTGACTGTGGTCCAAGCTATTGCCAAGTATGTGTGAATTGGTGGCTATTGGGAACATGCCTGGCATGAGAATAAAGGGACTGCTCAGGCTATCTCCCTAGGGACCTGACCTTGCTACTTTTCCAAAGGCCTAGATGATATCAGTTTTCTGACTTTCAGACTTGAATGCTGCCTCCTGTGTAAAGGTCATTTGGGGGTTGGGGAATGTTTCTCTATCTCTGAGGTTGCCCTCATAACTCTCTGTACCCTTAACTTCATTGTAGTGCAATAATTGTGTTGGGAATTAATGGTCTGTGATTCTCTCTCTCCATTGACATGCTGAAGTTTCTGTGAAATTTTACTTCCTCTCCCATTTGTACAGATTCTGCAGGCCTTTTAGCAGATGTTTCTGAGCTCCCAGGCCAATGTTCTTTCCCGAATTTTTCCTTCCTTTTTCTGGCTGTGTGGCACTCACCCTTCTGACTTCTCTCTTCTTGGCCTCCTCCATAGGGAATCTCTGTTGCCTGTGGTTGTTCCTTCCTAGCTCAAATAGAAGATGACTCTTCAATAAACATTTCAGCTTCTCCAATGCTCTGTAATTCAGTCCTGACATCCACTTGGCTGCTTTCTGATCCTGAGCATCTATCCAATAAAATCTTCTTTTCCATCAAGGAGAAGGCTTCCTACTTCCTACTATTCCTTTGAATATCTTTCTGCCAGAAAGGACTGACTCTTAAACATTGCCTATGAAACTCCGGTATACCTTTATTCTAACTACTTAGGGGTTTTGGTGGCTGAAAATAGTATCTAATAAGAAATATGCAAGTGTAACTTTTCTAGAAAAGACAGCTCGCCCTACAATGTAAAAAAGGCTGGTGAAGTGCAGAAAAGTGCCTGGAAACTTGAAGGGATTCTTACAGTTATTTAGGATATTTTTGTGGCATTTTAAAAGAAGTTTTGCAGGACAGTGCTGAGGATACTTAGTCACATTTATGCTGAATGTCTGTTGAAGGTGGGACTTCACTTAAAAGGAGCTCCCAATTTGGAGCTGTTCTTAGGATAGTGCTTTTTCTGTAGTCAGAGAAGAATTTATTTCCTCCCTCCCACAATTCCCTCACTACCTTTATTTCAGAACCAGATGTTTTATAGAATCAGTTAGATGGCAGAGGGGGGAGGGGAGAGGGGGCAGCTAGGTGGCACAGTGGATAGAGCACTTGCCCTGAAATCAGGAAGACCTGAGTTCAAATCCAACCTCAGACACATAACACTCACTAGCTGTGTGACCCTGGGCAAGTCACTTAACCCCAATTGCCTCACCAAAAAAAAAAAAAAAGAATCAGTTAAATCATTTTCTTCTCAAATATGCAGAGGGCTTGGCAACTGAGACTGTGACCACCAGTCACCTGTTGTAATATCTTAGAATGTGAGTTCCTTTTGGACCAGGGCAATGTTTTTCCCTTTCTTTATAGCACAGTGCCTGGCATATAATAAGTGCTTAATAAATGCTTGTCAATTGACATCTTCTCTTTCCATTACCACTATGACTCAGGGTTACTAAAGCTGATGACTGAGCTGGTCTATGAGCTTCTGCCCATTTGGTCTTCCCCTGCCTTATAGCTAGCAGGTTCTTCTTGATACTTTCCCAATATCCAGTTCCCCTATTGCTTAATTGCTTAAGCCTTTTCCCCAGCTCCTTTGCCCCCTTGCTTTTATAATAATAAAAACTCATGTTTGTATAGGGCTTTAAGATCTACAAAGTGCTTTCTTCCCAACAGCATAGTGAGGTGGGTAGCACAAATATTATTGTCTTGTTATTTTCCCCAAATATTATTACCCCAGTTTTTACAGATGAAGAAACTAAGACTCAGAGATATAAAATGACCAGCCCAGATCACCCAGCTAATGAGTGTCAGAGCTGTGATTCCGGCCTCGGCCTCTCCTGTTTATAAGTCTAGCATTCTTTCTGTTGCCCCATGATGCCTCTAATTCCTATATAACTCAGCCATAATTCTCCCCAGTTTCATGCTTCTCTGCTAGCCTCTTTCACCATATCTTTGGAATTTCATTTTTTTGTAAACACACTCCATTTCATCCTCTCACTGTCACTTGGAATGAAAGGAAACCTGGTTTTCCTCTGAGGTCACATCACTTACTTCTCAAGTGCTGGTCATGTCTGTCGTGTTCTCAGACTCATAGGGCCTGTAAGAAGAGTTGACATATTTCTTGTTTACTGATGAAACCTTTGAGCCTTTATTTTGTCACAGTAACCTAACAATTTCTTTAGGTGCTTACTTCATTATTTACCACCTATGTGACCTTTACTTCCCCTCTGGGCCTCGGAGTCTCCTGTCAAATGATCTTATTTTCAGCTCTAAGTCTTATCATTTCTCCTCCTCTCTGTTACTATTATCTAACTATGGGAGACTTTCCATCTTCCTCTTATGATCTCAGTACTCAGTTTAGTCCTGCTCTTCAGTCTATATCTGCTGGCATCCTTAATGACAGCTCTCAAATCCAATGAGACTTAAAGGCAGCCAGGGAAGCCAATAGGTAGAGATGAGGAGGGAGAGCATTCCAGGCATGGAGCCAGCCAGGGAAAATGCCTCCAGTGGAGAGATGGAGCATCTGGTTCATGGAAAGGCCAGGAGACCAGAGTCACTGGGTCAGAGTACATGGCAGGGAACAAGGTGTAAGAAGATTGGAAAGGTGGCAGGGGAGTAGGTTATGAAGGGCTTTGAATACCAAATAGAGGACTTTGTTTTTGATCCTGAAGGTAATAGGAAGCCACTAGAGTTTCATGAGTAGGAAGGTGTTGAGTAGGAGAATGGTGATCTCCCATGACGGTAGGCGCCTGCTAGATCTAAATCAGTGAATCTATATTGTTATAATGTATGTAAAATGCTTTGCAAACTTTAAAGTCCTGTATCAATATTATTATTATTAATAGTATGTCAGTATTTAAAACCTTTCTCAGACTGGCTCCCACCTACCTTACCAGCCTTATTTTACACTGACTATGTAACAAGTAAACTGTACTACTGTGACGCTTACAAAGTTTAAGAGACATAGTTTCTGGGCAATTAATTGTTTTATTAATAATACTATCATTTTATTAATAAAAGGGTTTCAACTGGACCAAACCAGCCTCTAATCTGTAGATGGCCAGAGCCAAACAGAGCAGACTAGAGAGAGGAAAGTCGGGCATCAAACAGAAGTTTAATTTCAAAGTGAAGGAGACCGGCTTGCCTGCAAGCAGACAGATTAGATACATGTGCCAGGGCCCTGCCCCTCTCGGGGGGGACCTGCTTTAGCGTGGCTGAACCTTGATTTATATACTTGTGGCTAGACAGAGTCAAACAATGTAGTGTAGCAACAGTAGTAAGGTACAACAGTAACAGTGAGGCAAGGTTGTCTAGTGACAAAAAGTCTGTTCATAGCAGGGCTTCATGTCTGGGTGTATTGGTGCTTGCCTGAGCTCAGAGACCATCAGTTCCAGAAGATGAGCGCAAAGGATTGTTGTTATGCCAAGTTCAGGGCACAGCTTGCTTGCTGCACCTTGGCTCTAGAAAGCAGGGTCTCTCCTAATATCTTGACAAGGGTCTTGAATGCCAAAGATCACTCATGGAGTTGTTTTCACAGTATATATGCCCTTGGAAGAGTGGGTGTTTCTAAAGATATCAGTCAACTCTGATTTGTTAACAAATGTGTGTGTGTGTGTGTGTGTGTGTGTGTGTGTATAGAGAGAAAATATGAATATTACGATAGGAGGTGGACCCATTTCAGTAAGGGGCTGGAGGATGTAACTTTAAGTCATTTGCTTCTAAATTGCCCAGCCTTGGGCAGTCTGTTCAAAGAATTTATCCTCTCCCTTCCCCAAGCCTGTGCAAAATGCCATGGGCCTGAGTTTTACCTTAGATTAAATTCCTTGTAAGGTTGGTTGGAGTCTGAACAAGATTGAGAAGAGAATTGATTCTATCTCATGATCAGTAATGTCCTTTGGAGACTGAACTTTGAAATGAGGACTTTAGAAACAGGGGGAACTCTGAATCTCCCCAAATGATTCGCTATTAATAATAATTTCTCTCCCTACCCTGCTTTTCCTTGACTTCGCCCTGCCCTATCCTGACTTATGCATTTATGTATTGTCATCCCCATGCCTGGAATAGCTAAAATCCTTCTCTTCCTTCAGGATCCAGCTTCGGTGCCACCTCCTCCATGAAGCCTTCCTTCTTCCCCTTAGCTAGTTCCTCCCTCCCTTCAAAACATCTCCTCTGTTTGACCTTATCCAAACAACTAGTACATTCTAATGCATAATTATTTGTACACGTCTTAGACTGTTACTGAATTATTAATTCTTTGGGGATTATGTTGTTTTTCACTTTTGTATAACCAGATATACGCACAGTGCACTGCATGCAGTAGGCACTCAAAATTTATTGAACTGGTCAGTAGATTGGAATATCAGCCACATGGTCCAGTGAATGAAGCCTTGCAGATAAGCAGGGAATGTGAATGAAAGTTGTGGGGCTCAGGAGTCCCCTTTGTACTCTTCCTTTTTTTTTTGGTGAGGCAATTGGGATTAAGTGACTTGCCCAGGGTCACACAGCTGATAAGTATCTGAGGCCAGATATGAACTCAAGTCCTCCTGCATCCAAGTGCGGAGCTCTATCTACTTCGCCACCTAGCTGTCCCTGGAATGCTACTCTTCTTGAACAATGAATAAAACCTGAAGTGACATTAACTGCTATAGAATGAGTAAAGGTTGTCCCGTTTTGATGCTGAATGGAACTCTGGGCCTGGACTCCCTGCCTCTGTTGTACCCTTAGCCTGCCCTAGAGAAAACCTTTAGAAGCCACTAAAGGAGGCCCTCAGCCTCCAGGTACAGTGGTGCAAGGTGCTTTGGCCAGCTTGGCCTGACCCTAACAGGCCCATCCCCTGAATTCCATACTCCTAAGGGTGGCTGCTCCTCCAGGAGAGCTGGGGGCTAAGGATGCCAGACAAACCATTCTTCTGTCAGCTTTTGAGGGCAAAGTGTGCTTTATTTGGAAGGAACAAAGTGAAGGTTCAGCTGATGAGGATTGAGTGTGACAAGGGCTTATTTGGAAGCAGGGAAAACAGCCAGGGAGCAAGCCCCTCACTGACCTCTGGGGGCATCACAGCCCAGCACAATGATTGATGCTCATCATGAGAGTGGCAGCAGCTCATATTTATGTCGTGATTTAAGGTGCTTTACTCACAACAACCCTGTGGGGTAGGTAGTAACAATGACCCTGCATCATCAAGGCAAGATTAACTTATGCTCCACATTCTCTGTTTAAGAATAATAATAGTATAATAATAGCTAACGTGTATATATAGTGCTTATTTGATCTCACAAAGATCCTGGGAGGTAGGTGCTATTGGTATCCTCACTTTACAGATGAGGAAACTAAGGCAAATGGAGGTTAAGTGACTTGCCCAGCATCACACAGCTAGCAAATGTCTGAGGCTGGATTTGAACTCAGGTCTTCCTGACTCCAGGCCCAGCGCTTTTATCCACTGTGCTACCTAGCTGTCCTAGTAGCATGTATTTCCCGAAAGATTTCCGTTCAGGCTGGTGAAAATTAAAACACATTTTGGCATTTAAAGTGGTAAGCTTTATTTATCTGGAGAATTTGTTGTTTGGTCACCTTCCCCAATGAGGGAGAATAGATGAAATGCTACTTCAATAAACTGATCTAGGCCAGAGTGTACAATACAGACCATAAATGCAGACATTGATTAGAGATGAGAAATCCCTCTAGGCTGGAAGAGGAAGGACTTAGTGGACCTTGAACTGTGGGTAGTATTGGAAATGGTAGAGAAAAGAATGTCCCAGGGCAGCTAGGTGGTGCAGTGGATAGAGCTCTGGTCTTGGAGTCAGGAGGACCTTAGACACTTGACACGTACTAACTGTGTGACCCTGGGCAAGTCACTTAACCCCAATTGCCTCACCAAAAAAAAAAGTAAAAAGAATGTCCTTTTGCCTATTTATAAGCAAAGGTAGCAAGAAAAAGAGAAAGGAGCATGGTGTATGTGGAGGAGAGTGAAATTAATCTGGCTAAAATTAAAGCTACATGGTATAGAAATGGGACAAAGTGGGGAATAAAGTTGAATCGATAGGGAATGGCCAGATCGGAGTAGACCTTGAATGCCAGGCTATGAGGTTTGGGTTTGATCTGGAGGCTTTTGGCCTGGAGAAGGACAGGATTAAAGTTGGGCAGACTGAAGGGGGGAGGCTAGATCCAGTCAGCAGCATTTATTTAGGGCTTACTGTGGCTCTCCATACCAAGCATTGTGTTAAGCCCTGGAGATACAAATACAAGCAAAAAGAAAAATCATTCCTGTCCTCAAGAAGCTTACATTCTAATGGGGGAGGGGGAAGGCATGACATGAAATGCAGAGGGGATGAGCAGGGAAGGGATTATAGTGAGGTGGTGAAGTCCAAAGAGTCAGAAGCTGCCCTGGGAGAGGAACGAAGGAAGGCTGACCTAGGACCTTCTCCAAAATGAGGTTCTGGTAGGGGCAGCTAGGTGGTGCAGTGGATAAAGCACCAGCCCTGAAGTCAGGAGGACCTGAGTTCAAATCCGGCCTCAGACCAAACACTTGACACTTACTAGCTGTGTGACCCTGGGCAAGTCACTTAACCCCAAGTGCCTTAAAAAAAAAAAAAGAACAAAATGAGGCTCTGGGAGGAACTCACCAGTGGGAGCAGGGGATCATAGGGGAGAGAAGACCAGTTGCAATAAGACCTGGTCTAGGTTTGGGAGTGATGAGAATAGAGAAGGAACTAATCTGAAGTTGTATGCAAGGAATAATCCATGGGATTTGATATAAGGAAGGGGGAGGGGGAGGTTGAAAGAAGGATGACAAATGGTACATTGACAAAATTTAAAGTTGAGTTGAGGGGATACCCCTAAGGTACCTGCCTCCTCCAGGCCAGTCCATGGTAAACTAGGCCTTATGCTATTCCAGTAGAGATGACTCACTGGAGACTGGCAGAATGAATGAAAGACAGAGATTCCTGTTGCCATTCAGTTGAATTGCCTTCAGGGTATTTGGGCAGTGGCCAGAGAAGTGCCTAGATACAGCTGCCCAGACACACACTGCATGTTCTGGGGAAGAATGTTGGGGTAAGAGGGATCTAGTGGCACATCTGGGAGAAAGTCTATGTTTATGATGCTATGGGAAATCTATGTTTCTATAGTATTTGGAGCCTTTGCTCATAGGCCCCACTGACACACAGCTGCCTCTGGGGTGTGGGGTGGCAGCCAGCACACAGCTTCACTGAGGGCGAGGAATGTCTTGGCCAGGATACCAGGTCAGACTATTCATTCCAGTGGAAAGGACCCTCTGGGATCATCGTCAGGTCCCACGTGCAGCTCGTGGGGCTTCTGGAAGGAATCCAGCAAGCACAGCCTCCCACCTGGAGCTCTGTTTAACTGTCTCTGAAGTCAGACCAGAGTCCACCCAGCTGGGAGCTGATGTTTTCACCAGTCCAGCTCTCCACCCTTCAGGCTTATTGCTGCCAAACGTGCAGCTTAATTATGGTTCCAGGTCTCAGCATGTGCTGTTCTCTGGAAAATGTCAAACCACTAGGACCCGCCCGCATGCAAGCTGGACTTGTGGAGGATCTGGGCCAAGAAGCACATGCTAAAGCCCCTTCTCTTTCTCATACTCTGGCAGACCAGGCAGCCTGTGACCCTAATAGCAGGCAGCTCTGTTCTGAATGCCCAGCCTTAAGAAGAATATTGAGAGTCTTCTCTTTAAGAGTCACTTGACCCCTGAGGCCCAAGCCTGAAAATGTAAATTCTAGCCAAGGTGAACCAGAAACTATTTGTCTCCCTGGGAGCTGGCAAACTATCTCAGGCCCTGGGTGGTTCTAATGTCCAGGGGTAAAAGAGATCTCAAAGCAGACCCAGATCCCCAGATTCTAATAAGGATAGTCAATCAATCAACAAGCATTTATTAAGTGCCTACTATGTGCCAGGCACCATGCTAAGCACTGGAGATACAAAAAGAGGTAGAAAACAGTCTGCCCTCAAGAAGCTCAGATTCTAATGATGGGGACTGTATCTGTGACTTCATTGGTATAGGAAACTACCAGATGGGAAAACTCCCTCCAGCAATGGAGGTTAACACCTTCTCCTGTAGTCTTTGAGCCTAGAGTACTAAGAGGGTAAGTGATTTGTCCAGGGCACAACCAGAATGTGTCAGAGGTGTGACCTGAAGGCAGGTCTTCCTGGCTCCTAAGCCAGCTCTCTATCCCTTATACCATGTTGCCTTGTAATACACAAAATAAATGTGAAAGAATTAGTGCATGGTGTAGTGGACTGGTACTGGAAGATCTGGGGTTCTCATGCTTCCACTAACTTACGTGCAAATCCTTGGACCTCTCTGACCCTCAGTTTCCTGACCTGTAAAATGGTTGGTCTCTAAGCACCACACTCACCCCTGTTCCAGGTCTAACATTCCATGAGTTAGAGAAGAATTTGATTGGTGAGTTAGAATGGTCATGAAAGTGTTCATGGAAGATGTGAGCCTTGAAAAATGGATTGAACATGGAAAGATAGAGGTGTGGGCTGGTGGGCCAGCTTTCCAAGTGATGGAAATGCTTTTCTTCTGGATGACCTAAACAAGACAATGGAGTTCTTCTGTTGTTTCCCTAGAAGAGACCTCAGAGCCCAAAGGTGTTAGTTAGGCAGGAAGCTTGGAAAGGACATCTTTTCCTTCATACATGCAATATAGGTTCTCAACAAATTACATTACTTAGACCTGTTCCCTAAACCTGTCATTCCATTTCTTGCTTCTGTTTTCATACAAGGCATCTCCCATGGCTGAAATACATTCCCTTTTCTTTGCCTCTCATAATCTTTATCTTCCTTCAAGGCTCAGTTCAGGTACTACCTTCTCTGTGAAACCTTCCATGATCTCCCTCCTCCTCCTCTTCCCTCTTTCTCCCTCTACCCTTATACTCCCATCTCTCTGATTCTCTCTATCTCTGTCTGTCTGTCTGTCTGTCTCTCTCTCTCTCTCTCACACACACACACACACACACACACACACATACATACACACACACTATGCTAGGGCTCTCATTTCTCAAGTTCTCTTGTATTATATTTATGTTTATGTTGTATCCTCCCAGTAGAATGTAAACTTCTTGAGAGCAGGTACTATTTTATTTCCCCTTTTATCTTTTTATCCTGGTACTTTTCATCCCTTTAGTACGCTGTACACAGCAGGCACATAATAAATGTTTGTTGAATTGAATTGAATCAAAGGCTAGGTGGGGCTGTGTGAAAAGAGTTACAGAGAATTCAAGGGTGGGTGTTTTCCGAGGGAAGAAGGAAAAAGAGCACAGGCAAAGGAGACAGTGAAAATAATAGTGCTAACTGAGGGAATCAGACTCCTGTGGAATGAAAGCATCTGCTTGTAAGCATCATTAGCCAAAGGTAGCTATTAATCTTGACTGAGGAAAGGGTGAGAAACCTTTTTTCAGCTAATAACACACAAGCCAAGTTTGAATGGAAGGACACTCTGGTATGCATCAGTGAGCCAGCAATAAAGGAATGTTTCATGCGATGCCTGGTTGAAAGTAGATGGAGTTTAAGTAGTTTCTGTCTGGCAGCATGAATAAGATGGGACCCCTCCCAGCAGTTATTACGTATAAATCCAAAGAGGGGTTGGGATGAGGGGTGGGGAGGGAAAACACATTGTCGTAATTAAAGGTGATGTGAAAAAGAGGTATCAGTAAGAAAGAAAATGTTTTGAAACATAACGGTAGGGTCCCTCCCAACCAGAATGGCAGCATCTTCATCCTTTTGCCTTTGGGGGTGAACTGTGGTCACAGTAGGAAAGGAGGCTGGATTTGGATATGGGAGGGGAAGGATTTGGTTGCATTTATTTCATCTGGATCAAATCCCACTTCTTCCACATACTGTCTTTGTGACTTAGGGCCAGTCTTTTTACCTCCTTGGGCCTCAGTTTCCTTTCCAGTAAAATATGGAGGTTGGACAAGATGGCTTCTGAGGTTCCTTGCAGTTCTCTCGGAATCAAAACCTCTGGACGTCGTTGCTGCGTCCTCTTCCTAACGTCCGGTCAGAACATAAGCTGTGTTCTAGGGCGTCGTTCCTATGCTGAGAAATCCATGAAGTATTTGTGAATGCTTAATCTTTTATTATTTGACCTTTGGTCAAGGCATGGAAGACTGTGTTCCAACTCAAAATTCAGTGATATTTTAATGAGGGAGAAAGGGACCCTGCCAGAGACCATAGGGACCCTCGACAGAGGTACAAAGTTTCCAGTATGAGAATTACTCAGATCTAGATGCTTCTAGTGCAATGTTACTGTCAGATTTGGGTTAGTTATACATTTTTGAATAGAGACAATCAATTCAGGTTAGGGCAGTAGTCGCTTTATAATTTTATACAATATTCATATTTGTATCCCTCCAATGATACACATACTCACTCAGGATACTTAGGTTTTAAACAGTTTCCTTTGTGGACTGAAATATTCCTTTTGATGTGTGGGTTTTTCTCTCTCTGTCTCTTTGTCTCTCTCTTCCCCCTCCTTCCTTCCCTCCCTCTCCCTCTCTTCTCCTCCTTCCTCTCTCTCTGTCTTCCCTCCTCACTCTCCATCTCTCTTTCCTTCTCCTTCTCTATCTCTCTCTCCCCTCGTTTCTCCCTCTCCATGTGGCATCCATAGCCTAGTTCCACAGTGCATTCCCTGTCTACCCTTTTGCCTTAACCAAGCTTTGGGAGAACTGTTTCTGAGCATTGATCTCCTGTGACATCTCAGCACTAGTTGGTGTGAAGTCGCTCTGCGTGCCCTCTGCCAAAAAGCCAGGGCTGATTCCGGGGAAGAAAACACAGCAAGACAAAGAGGTTTTGGAGTCTCCTTCTCTTGGTTTCCTGTTCTTCGAGGAGCTTCTGCAATGACTAGGCAACTTCCTAGTCTGGAGAAGAATTGGTTCTAAAGGCTATTTGGCCCAGATATTGCCATAGGATATTTTAGGAGTAGACAGGCAGGTTTTCTGGTGTGAGTTTGGGATTTTTTTTTCTTATGAAAAGCTAGTAAATGTGGCTTTACATTACAGGCCAGGCATACAAGATTTCTGACAGAGATACTCGAAATCAAGTCAGGTAGGAGTCCAGACAGACACTTTTTAAATGGCACTTTCCTTTTCCTGAAGGTCAAATAAGGAATCTCTGAGCAGTTGGAGGTGAGTGTCACTTGGAAGCCTTTCCTGGTGCTGTTTCCTGATTTTGTATTTCAGGCTGGAAACTTTGTTAATGGAAAACTAACTTCCTCTGGGGTTCTGTGAATTTATCTAAGTGGCTCCCCAGCCTGGGCCCCATTGACAGGCCTTTCTTAAAGTGAAGGAGGCACAGTTGGAAATATAATCCCATGATGATTATACTGAGACTCTGCGGGTTTCTTTTTGGATTTAGCAACTTCTGTCCAGCCTGTTATTGCATTTATTCAGTCAACAAATATCAACTGCCTACTATGTGCTAGGCACAGTGCCAACCAAGTCTGGTGATTTACAAAGACAAAATGCAAATAGGCCCCAGCCCTCTAGGAGTTTGAAATCTGTCAGAGCTGTCATATACACATATATTTATGTCCAAAATTTATACCAAATCGACATCTGTAAGTATATACAGGATAATGGGGGGAAGAGGGAAGCTAGGATGATCAGGAAAGGCCTTGTGTAGGAGATGGTATTGAGCTGGGCTTTAAAGGAAGTTAGGGCTTCTGAGAGCTAGAGGTGAGGAGAGAATGCATGTCCGACCCCGGAGCAGCCAGTAAAAAGGCATACAGATGGGAGCTAGAATGTCATATAGGAGGAACAGTAAGAAAGACAGTTTGGGTGAGCAACAGAGTGCATGAAAGGAAGCAACACGAAGTTAGAAATGTTAACGTAATACATAGTCATATAAAGTCAGATAAGTTTGGACCAGATTGTGAAGGGCTTTATATGTCAAAGAGAGAAGTTTGCATTTGATCCTAGGGAACCCCTGCAGTTTGAGAGGGGGAAGTGATGCAATGAGGCCTGTGTCTCAGGAATGTCATGTTGTCAGCTGTGCCGTGCTGAGGATGGTTGGAGAGGGTAGAGCATTGTCTCTGGGAGACAGCAGAGTTGGGGCCTTATCAGAGGCAGATCATTGTTTAGGCATACTTTTGCAGCAGAAGGAGCTTGCTGGATTAGGAGTCAGTCAGTCAGGCATTTACTAAACACTTCCTGTGTTCCGGGCACTGCTAAACACAGGGGATACAAGGAAAGGCAAAAATAGTCCTGGCTTCAGGGAGCTCATATTCTGATGGAGGAAGGTCCATGTAAATAACTAGATACTTGCAAGACAGACAGAGTAGATGGAAGGTAATCTTTGAAGGGAAGGCAGGTTGTGAGCTGAATCTTGAAAGAAGCTAGGGCAACTAGGAGGCAGAGGTGAGGAGGGACAGTATTTCAGTCATGGGGACAGGTAGTACAGAAGGCAAGGAGTCTGGAGGAGTAAGCCAGGCTGCAGAGAGCTTTCAGTGCCCAACAGAGGATTGTCTATTTGACCCTGGAGGCAATAGAGGGCCATAGGAGTTTACCGAGTGTGTATCTGTGGAGCTAGCATGGGGGGAGCATTGAGTGACATGGTCAGACCTGTGCTCTAGAAAAATTGCTCTGACAGCCGAGTGGAGAATGGATAAAGATGAGGCAGGGAGAACAATTAGAAGAGATTTGCAGTAGTCCAGGAGAGAGGTGATGAGGGCCTCGGTTAAAGTTAGCAGAGAGAAGAGAGAAAGGGACATATGTGAGAGATGTTGTGAAGGTAGAAAGGACAAGATTTGGCAACAGGTTTGGATATGTGGGGTGAGCGAAAATGAGGAGCTGAGAATGATGCCAAGATTGTAGACCTGGATAACTAAGTGGGGGCTGGTGGCGCCCTCAACGGTGATAAGGAAGTTTAGAAGAGGGAGGAGCTGAGAGAAGAGATGTATTTTGGACATGTTGAGTTTGAGAGGCCTACAGGACACCCAGTTTGAGATGTTCAAAAGGCAGCTGATGATGTGGCACTGTGGCTCAGGAAAGAGCCTAGGGCTGGATATATGGACCCGGGAGTTACCTATGTAGGAGATGATAATTGAATCCATAGGAGGTGATGAGATCACTAAGTGAGAAGGTATGGAAGGAAGAGAGGAAAAGGACCTAGGCCAGAGCCTCGGGGATACCCATAGTTAATGAATATAAAAGATGGATAGTGAATCAGCAAAAGAGATTGAGGAGTACTTAGACAGTCGAACCAGGAGAGAGCAGTACTACATAAACCCAGAGAGTGGATGGTACTCCTGAGGAGAAGGCGCTGCAGGGAGGTTGCCAAAGATGAGGACTGAGAAAAAGACTGCTGGATCTGGCAGTTATGAGATTATTGGTAATTTTGGAGAGAACAGTTTCTTTTGAATGATGAGAACAGAAGCCAGATTGCTGAGGGCTTAGAAGAAAAAATGAGAGAAGAGGAAGTGAAGGCAGAAGAACTGGGTTCTAGTCCTGGCTCTGCCTAGTTGTGTAACCTTAAGCTCCAAGCCTCAGAAAGTTTCACCTGTAAAATGAGGATAACCCAATCCTCTCTACATCCCAGGGCTATTGTGGGGATCAGATGAAATAATATATGTCAAAGCACATTGTAACTTTCAAATACTGTATAAATTATGAAATTATAGATTAATAATGATAGCAATAATGATGATAAAGATGATGATAGCTAGCATTTCTATTGTGGCTACTGTGTGCCAGGCACTGTGCTTAGCACTTTACAGATATCTCATTTGAGCCTCACAACAACCCAGCATGGTAACTGCTGTTATTATCTATTTTACAGTTGAGCAAACTGAAGCAAACAGAGGTTGTGACTCGCCCAAGAGCATTGTCTGGGGCCAGATTTGAACTCAGGTTGTCCTGACTGCAGGGCCCTTTCTCCGCTCTAGGCTTTATCTACTTACCTGCCTAGCTACAGTGGATTAAAGTTACAAAGGAGATTCAAGACCATCCAGTGTGGGGCTTGGTAACCTGGGGCCTGTGAATAGATGTTAGAGGGTCTGTCAGCTTGGAGAGGGAAAAAAAATTAAATCTGTATTTCGGTGTAATTGGTTCCCTTTGTAATACTATGTATTTTGTTTTATGCACTGAAAACTTGAACCCCGAGGTTTCACTATACTGCCAAAGGGGTCCAGGACATAAAAAGGTGAAGAACCCCCCTGATCTAGTACAGCCACTTCTTTGTGCAGATGAGGAAGGAAAGAGTCACCAAGAGGCTCACACACTGCTCCGCCCCTCCCCCTCCCCCCCAACCCAAAGCAGTCACTGCTAATGCTGGAGGCAGAGTAGCCCTGAGCTGTTCTGTGCTGTGCTGTATGCTCTTCCCACAGGATTCATTCGCATTGAGCCATAACAGTTTGGGATCGCTCTGCCCTGTCGGTCTAGACAAGAAGCAGTGCAGCATAGCAGAGAACTTTCAGAATCAGAAGCTTCCAGGCCCAAACTCTGCCACTTACTGTTTCTGGACTCCTGGGCAAGTTACTACTTTTCTCTGGGTCTCAGATTTCTCATCTGTAAAATGAGAGAGATTGAACTAGATCAGAGGGGTCAAATAGAAACATTCCTACCAGCAAATAGTGACTTAGAAAAATCACAAATGAACATTATCTGGGTGTGTTGTATTTTTTTTCCATTAAATTACTTTTTAATCCAGTTCTTGAGATTGACCCCGATGAACTAGATGATTTTTTCTAGGGTCCCTTCCAGTTTTAAATCTATATTCCTCTAATCAAGGCTTGAGGCTGTGTTAAGAGAGAACATCTGGATAACTGGGGGAGGAGAGAAGTCATGGATTGAGAAATGAAATCCTATTTGTGCTCAGCTTTTTAAAAGCTTGAGATATCTTAGTATTGAGATTCAAAATACAAAAAAAAAAAAAGAAGAAGAAGCCAATCTGCTTAGTTGGGAAAGCTGCTTCTCATTTCACAACTTAGTCAAATCTAGCTGGTGCCTTTCCATTGCGGATCCTTTCTGGGTGACTGAACATGTGAATAGAAACCTTTTCCCACCTTTCCCCCATCTTCTCACTTCCCCTAGAAAGCTCAGGGCCTTTAAGATGAATCTGTTCCTGCTTATGAGGATGGTGGGGGACAGTTTGCCTTCTTAAAATCATTCAGTTTGGGACAAACTCAACCCAGCTGCAGCAGGAGTTGTGATTGGCCGAGGCCTGGGGTTTTCCAGGGTGATTTGCATATTGTCCAGTTCTCTGCTGCATGCCTTTCTGTTTACATCACTTCAGAGAGACACATAGAGGCACCCACGCAGATTGAGCAAGAGACATTTTGAAAGAGGATGAGTGTTCAGGACCAGCAAGACTTTCCTAGGAGGTAAAGTGTTTGTCTGTCCTTCTAGGCTTGGGGGTAACAGTTGGGTCTATTTCAGCAGAGCTGCTGATGCTGCCACCCCCCCCACCATCACTTTGGATTGGATTTGTTGCTGATGAAATTGTCATTTTGCACTTTTCCTGTAGCAAACTATAATTCCTGGTAGCATATGGATATTAAAATTCAGGTTGGTTTATAATCCGCAAACTCATACTGACCCAGCAACTTAACTGTTTTCTGTTCTGGGACTGAAGTGGTAAGGGGGATTTTGAGATGAAATTAATTTCCAGTCTCTGACTGTGCATCTGTCAGGGAACGCTTCATTTCATGTTTCTGTAATGTGACTGCTGGTTTGCCAAGTACCATTGGCTAATTTGCTGCTAACTTGTTTTCCCAGCGAAATCTTGCCTTAGACATTTCTACACTTCCTTGATTTCTTTGCTCTGGACTGGCTGAGCAGCCATTAAGACTGCACCTTAGCCCAAACCTGCTCAGATGTTCTGCTGTTTGTCTGAACCTCTTAGGATACAAAATAGCAGTTGCAAGTTGTTGCATCCTGTTTGAAATCCTTGTCAAAAGCATGCTTGTGAGGTCCTTTGGGTTTTGGTTTTTCTTTTGTGTGGAGGAAGTAAATACCTGTTTCATACCTGGGGCTGGAGGGGGAGGGAGAGGAACGACTACGCCTACAAACTGGCAGTTTTCCCCATGTAAAGAGCTTCTTGATCTGCCCTAGAAGCAAAGCTGTAGTTTTCATGTTTATGCCAGCTGAGGTGTCCTAGTTAGAGCCATGCGGTCCAGGGTTTCCAGGGTTTCGAGGCACAGCTAGCAGAGAACAGAAGGGAGACCCTGAGGGCTGTCCTAGTTTTGTGTGTGAACCAGACAGCACGCAGGCGAGGAATTGAAGTCACATGTTTTCCTGAACAGAGACTGCTAATGATTGTCCTCAGCTTGTAGAAGCTGGCTGGCCTTTTGACCCTTGGCCTTTCACCTTTTATAGCACCTTTTCTCTCCCCTAATAGGTTTTTGGAGACTCTAGAGGCTGCCAGGCATACTGCTTAATACTTCATCCACCATGCTGACAGCCCTGTAAAATTTTTACCCTGCTATGAAGAGCCCACAGCCACCTCTCAGCCAGTGTGGCTTAGGTTTGGGTTCAGCCTCAAGAGTAGATTCAGAATCCCTAGCAGTGGAAGGGACCCTAAAAATCATCCAATCTAACCTTCCCATTTTGTAGGTGAAGAAACTAAGATCCAGAGAGAGTTAATGACCTGAATCCCAGTTATGTAGAGAGCTGGGGCCCAGGGCTGCATTTCTTTTTATTCCACCAACTTGGGGATGAAGTAATACTTCAGGTTGGAATGGGTCGCATAACCATGTAGCCATTCTAGTTGGAAGTGAAGGTTCTCATCTTTCCTACCAGCCCTAGGATTGAACAGTACCGGGGGTAGGAGTCGGGGTGGGGAGGTGTGCATCGTTGTCTTGGAGCTTTGCCTCAGGTTTCTTCTCATTCCAGAATCTTTGAAAAGGCTGCAAGTAAGCCCCATGTACCTTCATTCTGAGTGGCTCTTCCCAATGGTGAGCACTCATCTTCCTGTAAGCCCCTCTTGCCCCTATGGCACTGTCCTGTTCCAATTATCTGTGAGGAGCTGTAACACTTAATGCTCATTCCACAGGACTGTCACTTCCTTGCCCTCTTTAAGCTGTGGATGGTTTGTGTTTATAGACCTATTTGGGGATGTTTCAACCAATCAGTCAGTCACTATTTCCTGGATGCAGAGTATTAATCTGTTTGCTCGTGTAATCTCTGGTGCAGTGGAAAGAACACTGGCTTTGGAGTCAGAGGACCCTAGGTTTGGATTCTTTCTCTGACACTCTTCACTGCCCTGGGTCTCATCTGTAAATTGAGGGGACTGGACTATATGGCCTTTGGGGTCTCTTCCAGCTGTAGATCTGTGATCTGGGACCTGGGACCATGTAGAAAAGCAAACACTTGGACCTTGCCCTCACAGAGCTGCCAAATTAATTAGGGAAGTGAGACATATGCAAAGGTGAACTAATATTATCAGGTGAGATATGGCAAGTACCAGATGAGTGGAAGAGACTCCAAGCCAGCTGTTCAGAGGAGGGAGACATCACTGGGAGCCTAGAAGGCTTCCTGGTGAGGGTGGGGCTTGAGTGAGAAACAGTATTGATTGAGGAGGAGAGGGATGGGAGCAAGCATTCCAAGGGGAATTATGTGAGCACAGGTGCAGAGACAGGAATACACTTAGGAGTGCTTAGGGAACAGTTAAGAGACCAGCCTGGATGGAGTGAGGGTTTGTGTGGGGAAATGTAGCTGTTTTCATGCTAATACCATCCATGTGGTCCCAGTCAACTGTAGACTAGAATTCAGACATGTGGGTCTGAGTCCCAAGTTTGTTGTATACTTTGGACCAGTCACTTTCAGAGGCTCTGTTTCTTCACCTATAAAATGAAAATGATAGCCCCTGCCCTGCCCTGCCCTGCCCTGCCCTGCCCTGCCTACCTCTCAGGGATGTTGTGAGCATCAAATAAGAAAACGGGAAAGCATCTTATAAGCTGCGAAGTCAACACAAAGAGGGGCTGGTGGTGTTCATACGTAGATCTTTATTGGAGAGATCATAGGCCTCAAACAGGTGTACTCTTCACCTTCATACCTTCAAATCAAGGCCCGGAGCATGAGGAACTTTGGATAATTAGCTCGTGATCCTAGCAAACATCAACTGGCTCATTTTAGTTTTCCTGTTGAAAGGAAAAGAGATCTGTAACAGTTGGGATTTAATGTGATCGCCTTTCAGCCTCTCTTATAACCTCTTCCCCATATTGACTCAGCTTCATTTCTGGAACATTTGTAGGCCCTGCCCTCAAGGAACTCTTATCACAGATACATAAAAAGGACACACACACACACATCCACAAAATAAGTTGGCATTTGAAACTTCAGTCCATAGTACAGTAACATCTTCCTTAAGACACAAAATTGTGTTGTGTGTTAGAGCCCTCTATGTTAGTATGTAGCACTAGGAACCATGAAATGTCAGAACTGGGAATTAAGTTGGGAATCATGTAATCTGACCCCCTCCTTTTACCGATGAGGAAACTAAAGCCCAGATGGATACAGGGACTTGCCAAAGATCATATGATGAGTTAGCAAAAAGAACACTGGACATAATAAGAGCAGAAGACCTGAATCTGACTCCTAGCACTCCTATGGCAATAAATGTTTCTAAGTTAATAATATGCAGGGCACTTGGGAAACAAAGGCAAATATTAAACAGTCTTTCCCTTCAAGGCATTTATTTTCCACATTGGTGTGACCAATCAGCTTAGGTTTTGCAGTGCCCAAGAAGAGCCAGATGGCTGTGGTTGCTTAGCTTGGGCTCTGGGATAAGGGCTCTATACCCGGAAAGGGTCCCATCTGAGAAGGAAGCAGTGGTTTGAAGGCAGATATGTGGTAGGGGTGAGGGGGTCAGACAGAATCTGCTACAAAAGCTATTTAGCCCAAGACATTCTTATCCCTTAATGGTTTATGTCTGAAGGGAACAATACTTTTCAATCCCATTGGTTTATGGAATTGTCAGGCTTTTTCCTCTCCAATCCCAGGCAGGAATTGCTGCTAAGTCTCCTTGCCAGGCTAATGGCCTTCACCCCAGCACCACCATTATCACCCACCAGCTTCAGAAAAGTTCTGTCGCCTAGGGATCTCCTGCTTTTAGACTTAGTGCTGTGGTTCCAGTATAACAATTCCCACCCACTCTTCCACCCCCTGTCTCATTAGCTTCTTTTCTCCTAAGGCCTCTGTCACTGAAGGGACCAAGCCTCCCTGGCTTGGACACAAGACAGACTGAACTAATGGTCATCAGATTTGTTGGCATCAAAAAGCTTCCCTGGCTCTGGTGGCCTCAGGGTTTCTGCTGGTCAGACAAGATATGAAGATGGGTGAGAGAAGTCTCTGAGGAGAGTGGATAGCCCTGGACACAGACTGGGCAGTGGTGTTCAGTGCCTCAGAGCATACTCTGTGAAGTAGGTACTACTATTACCTCCATTTTACAGATGAGGAAACAGAGGTTGAAAGCAGTTAAGTGATTTGCCAGGGGTCATATAACTCCACATAATTAAGTATCTGAGATGGAAATTGAACTCCCTCAGGTCCTCTGACTCCAAGTCCTGTCTCCATTATGCCTAGTTCCCAGGAGCTCCTTGGTCATGCCAGCTTGCCTGGGCACTCTTCTTGGGAGACCCTACATACAGGCTCTCTACTCCTTCCATACCGCTTCCCTTTTCTCCTTTTTGGCAGAAGTCCCATTCAAAGTCAGCTGAGAAGTTATGGGCCTGGACCACAGACCTGTAGAGTCTCATGCTTGCTTTCAAGTATAATTCTTACTCTTAGGAAGAGATATGCCAGTGATGAGGCTAGATTGGGGAACATAGCCACTTAGCCCTCCTGTGCTATTGTAGGCATCCAGAAGGAAATCTGGCATGGTGTCATGGAAAGATCACTGTATTTGAAATCAAGACCTAGATTCAGGTCCCAGTTCTACTCCTTACTACTCATGTGACCTTACCTCTCTAGGTTTCAGTTTCTTCATCTGTGCAATGAGAAAGCCACTCTGAAATCCTGTGATACTAGACTTGGGGGAGCTGTCTGTCTGGGCATAGCAGTGAGATACAATTTTCTTTCCCAAGAGATGGCAAGGTGGGTTGTTTTTTGTTACAGAATTTCAGTGATTCAAGTTTTAGAACAACCCATAAACAGACCTTTGGTGGTAGAGCCATGGGGAACCATGCCCTCATGACTCAGAGTTCCTGAAGCTGCCCATACATAGGACAGGGGAAATTGGCTAGAAACCCAACAGGATTGGCCTACCCCCAACCCACCCGTGCTTTCTGTGTGGCTCAGTCGAGTGGCCTCATCATGGATCAGGGACACAAGGGACACTTTTTAGTAACACTTTTTATAAATGCATCTGGTGCCACAAGGACTGGGACACTTGCATTCCTCACAATCCCTCCTGTTTCTTTTTTTGTCACCAGCAAATCCAAGTCCTCACTTACTGGAGTTCCTCAAACCCCAGATGACTTGATAGGAAGAAGCCACCCACTTCACACAGTTTTCTCTGTCTCTGTCTTTTTCCCTGGAGGAATAAGGACTGGTCCTGTGATTTCAAGTATAGAGAACTTCCATAGGAAGCAATTCCTTCTGCCAGTGCAGGCAATTTATTGTCTTAGAGAATTGCCAAGTTCTTCATGGCAGGGTCAAACTCAGATAGAAACTGAGCCCTTTGAGTTACTTATTGACTTAGAAAACTAGAAATTAACATTATCTGTGTTGTACTTTTTATTTATTTTACTATTTCCCAATTGCATTTTAATCTGGTTGATTAAAGGCTGTGCTGTGGCCTTCAGACACTGAGAGGTTTAGTGACTTGCCTAGAGTCACACAGCAAGTATGTGTCAGAGATGGGACTGGAACTCCGATCGTCCTGGCTTCAAGGCTAGCTCTACCAGACTGCCTTTGTATTCCCCAGTAACAGCACAAATAAATACACTTAGCTATTTAAACAAGATTACCATAAGATACTGCATGGGGGTGGTCTACACTGGGGGAGAAGGCATCATAACAAATGGAAAGAGCAATACTTTTACAATTGACAAAACTTCTTATAATTAATTCTGACCCTTAGCACCATGACAAAACATATGGTCTCTTCTCCTTAGTTCCTTCCTGACTTTTTTCTTGGCCTGGGCCCTGACAGTATCTCATTTCTAGTTCTTCCCCTGTGGATTTGGTTGTGCAAGGGAAGCCCTCTGGAATCTGGTTATCCAGCCCTCAGTATGTTGTGGGAACCTAGGATCTAGAAGAGACCTTCTTCTATAGCTTCCTCTCACCATTACTCTCAGAATTTGTAACCCATTGCTTACCTGAAAATGTGTTGGGGGTGGGGCGTGGGGTTTGAACTAGATTATAAGGTCCCTTACAGCCCTGTGACCTGAGAATATTTTGAAAGAGCAGAACCAGACAGAAGATTCAGTTTGTAGAAACTGTTACAAGGTACTTGGTGTAGTGAATAGAGTGCCGGGCCGGAAGTCACGAAGGCTTATCTTCCTGAGTTCAAATATGACCTCAGACACATACTAGCTGTGTGACCCTGAGTGAATCACTTAACCCTGTCTGCCTTGATTTCCTCTTCTGTAAAATAAGCTGAAGAAAGAAATGGCAAACCACTCCAGTATCTTTGCCAAGAAAACCCAAAATGGGGTCACAAAGAGTTGGACACAACTCAAACAACTGAATAACAATAACACCAGTAAGAACAGAGTTGAGGCAAAGGGGAAAGTAGTTTAACCCATTGGCCGTGGCCTGGGGAGGCCTATTCTGTTCTCAGCACTCCCAGCAAAAAAAAAAAAAGAAGCCCCATTGACTCTCATTCTAGTGCCACCTCCTCCTTCCCTGGAGGTATCTCCATACTCTGGCCCTATCAAAAACTACTCTTGCCCTTGCCTCAACTTGATTCTGGCTGAAGAAGATTCCCCGAGCTGGATCGTCTGTCTGGTTCTTGTGTTCTTCAAACTTCAGAGAATTACAGCGCTCTAAACGGACCTTATCATCTGGTTCAAAATCTTCATTTTCCAGAGAAGTGGAATCTCATACCCAAACTAGCAAATAGTGAGTCCAGGATCTGAATTCAGGCTTTCTGACACCAAGTCCAAAACTTGCCACTACACCATAAATGGCCTCTTCCATTTATGCCTATGGCTTTAGCCCTTTGGACTAGGCGCATGTCAGACTCCTCTAATTCTCATCATCCAATGCGTTTACTGTGTGTCTGCTCATTCCAAATTAACTTGTTTTCTGGCTGTCATCCTGTGCTCCTAAATAAATTCCTAATTCCCCAATATTACCCAAACTAAGTTTGTGGACGTACTTGCCATCCAGTAGAGATTCTTCTGTTTTCCAGCTACCTTATGCCACCTCAGAAGCACAAGGCTGTCATGTGGGCTAAAGGCGACATGGTATTGTAATACAGGACTACATGACATTATCCAAAATCATCAACATATTGTCTCTCTCTCACCTTCCCCAGCAATTTGACCAAAGTCATGTCACCGCAGAGTATTATCAATGCCAAAAAATCCATATCTCTCTGGTATAGAGATTTGTTTTGTAATAAGTCAAATGAACTATTTAAAAGTGAAAGTTTAAGACTTTAAACTTTTGAATTTTAAAAAAAGGCTTTTACAGTGGAGGGGAAGTGGGGGAAGGTGAGAGGGAACGAGTGAATCTTATTCTTATTGGATTTGGCTTAAGGAGGGAATATCATACACACTCGGTTGGGTATGGAAATCTATCTTACCCTACAGGAAAATGGGGGGGAAGAGGATAAGAGATTAGGGGGATGATAAAGGGGAGGGCAGATTGGGGGAGGGGGTTATCAGAAGCCAACACTTCTGAGGAGGGATAGGGTCAAAAGAGAGAATAGAATAAATGGGGAGCAGGATAGGATGAAGGGAAAAAAAGTTTTCCACAACATGACTACTATGGAAGTGTTTTGCATGACTACACATGTATAACCTGTATACATGTATGCCCCCATATATACATGGCTATACATGTATACCCCTGTAACATGTATACACATATATAACCAGTTTTCTAGTTGCTTGCCTTCTCAATGAAGGTGGGTGGAGAGGGAGGAAGGGAGAAAATTTGGAACCCAAAATTTTAAAAACATGTTAAAAATTGTTTTCACATGCAACTATGAAATAAAATATACAGGCAATGGGATATAGAAATCTATCCTGCCCTACAGGAAAATAGAAGGGGAAGGGGATAAGAGAAGGGGGGGTGGGATAGAAGGGAGGGCAGATTAGGGGAAGGAGTAGTCAGAGTGCACGCCATCTTGGGGTGGCGGGAGGGACAAGGTGCAGAGAAAATTTGGAACTCAAAATCTTGTGGAAGTGAATGTTGAAAACTAAAAATAAATTAATAAAATTAAATTAACCAGTGGAAAAAATTAAAAATTTAAATAAAAAAAATAATGGAAAAAAAGTGAAAGTTTAAGTGGGTATTAGCACAGAGGGCACAATTTTCAGGTGTAGAAGGTGTAAAATTAAGGTTTTAGCCCTTGCTTGGGACACACAGATGCCTTCTAGCTTATGTTTGGGGTTTGAGCCACTGTACATGGAAGTAAGGCAAGAAGACCCAAGTGGGTTCAGGAGCAGCAGTGGCCTGGGTTGTTTCTAGTTGTTTATTTAAAGCTTTCACTAGCCCTCAGCCTGCCTTTTTTTAAAACTAAGACTAATTTTTCTCAGGGCCCTGCGGCATGGTGATTGGGGCTGATTATATAATAATGAGAGCTCGAATTTATAAAGGTTTGCAAAGTACTTTAGATGCATTGTCATATTTAATCCTCAGAGCATACTGCAGGTATGATTAGCCCTGTTTTACAGATGAGAAAACTGAGGCTCAGAGAAAGGAAGTAGCTCATCCAGGGTCACGGAAGCTACTAGGTATCAGAAGCAGGATTCAAACCCAGGCCTGCTGCTGTCTCCATGTCTGCTGCTTTTCCTGTTATACCAAACATAGCTCATACTTGTTGAACTAAGAAGCAGCAGGGCCCTTCAGAAAGGAAGCCAGAGTTCCTTAGCGGAATCAGAAGAATGAAGGGGCAGCATCCTGCAATGTAGGGTGCATGAGTTGTTGGCCCTACCTAGATTTGTTGGCCACGGTGGGACCAAACCTGGGGATTTGACCTTGAGCCAGAAATCCCAGTTGAGATAAATGTCCAGTTTAGTTCAACACATCATTATTAATTACCTACTATAGGTATAGGCCCTATGCCTGGTCTTGGGGGATTTAAGGTGAATGAATGAAAAAGTATTTATTAAACATTTACTATATGCCAAGCAAATATTGAGGATACCAATAGTTTTAAAAAGAATTAGGTCCTGCTCTTGAGGAGCTTACATTCTAATGGGAAGATTACACTCGTAGGGAAGTAGTGATTAGGAGTGGTTTGTCCTGGGAAGGTGGCAGACAGGTGGTGAGATAGCCTATGTGAAGGACTGAGTGGGATGTGAAGCTACAGCCTGGTCTGGTGCCTAGGCCAGCTTTACATAGTGGGATAAGCAGGCTATTTTGTACACATTCAGTCACCAATCAGCTGAGTTGGGCAATCAGACATGGCCCCTGCCCTCCTAGAGCTTATACTAACATCAGAAAATATTTCGTAACTATTAGAACTCTGCAAAAATGGAAATGCCCATGAAGGGAGTGGGTTCCCTTTTGCTGGAGGTCTTCAGACAAAGGCCTGATGTTTATTTTGTTGTGGGGAAGATTCTTGGTCAAGCATGAGACTAGATGGCCTCAGGAGGCCCTTCCAGGTATCAGATTCTGTGATAAACACATAGATTTAAGCAATTGTATGTTAGAATGACATCTGTATAGAAGAATTCAAAAAGACATGGGAGATTGGATATAGTAACCAGATTGGAGCACAAAGAACTCTGGACCTCGAACTCAGAAGACCTGAGTTCTAGTTCAAGCCCAGCCACTAATAATTGGCTGAGTGACTTTGGGCAAATCATTTCATGTCTCTGAGTCTGTTTCTTCATGTGTTGAATGGGATATTAATGCTGGATGTAATGACCTCACAAGATTGTGAAGAAAAGGCTCTGTAAACTATAAAGTACTACATAGAAATGTGACATTATTAAGAGTTATTATTAAAGGAGGGAAATCCTGTCAAATGTTGATTGTACCCTATTTGCATTATCCTTCACTGTGAATTTATAGTTGTTATTTTAGAATTAATAACAATACTCTTAATATGTTGTTTTTTAAGGAACTGGTCCACATTGGGCAATATTTTTCTCTTCCCTCTGCTGCCTTTGCTGTTGGCTGGGGCCCAGGCAACAGACCAACATTCATCTTTGGCTTCTGAGCCTAGGCCTCACACATGGCCCCAAGAGAGGGAAAACAGTGCCTTACCCAAACGGCTCAGCCATGTCTTAGTGTAGCCTCTGAGCCAGGTCTGAGGAGCATAGCCCCCCTTTCCATCACTGGGGCTTTCTAACCAAAACTCCTGTGGAATCTTACCCTCTCATCTGTGTGGTCCCAAATCTTATTTTTTTTCCCAGCCTAAAAATATAGACACATAGTTGTTTCATCCAGCAATCCTAACAACAGAGCTCTTGGGTGGGTTGGGTGGGGAAAATGTGAAGTTTGCTGCCTCAGTGGTCCCCAGCATCAGCATTTGCCCTGGATGTGACTTGTCTCTTCACCAGGAGGGTCCCCCCTCCAGTCTCTGAATCACCTCGTGGGTACCCCTTCTGCTCTTGCTGGTTTCTAGCTATGGCAGCCTTGACAAATGAGGATCAGTGGCAGGGGTGAGGTTGGAGCTAAAGTAACTATCCTGCCTCTCCCTGTCAGACTTCAGTCACTACTCAGAGCAAAGAGACGGACAAAGGCTAGGAGATTTGAGGTATGGGAAGGGTGAGGGACAGTAAAGGTACAGGAAAGAAAACTGGGCAGCACGGGTCAAGTCTGTTTCTACCTCTGCTTTTATCTGTCAGTCACTTCTCTCATTTCCTTTTGGTTCTCTGCCAGACTCCCTGCCTTCCTGGACTATCTCCTCCTTTGTCTTCTCTCTGAGAACACCCAGCACCAGGAATGTCTGTATATCCCATTGTCTGTAGGGATAACTAGATTGTCTCTCTGCTGCCCCTTTATATTCCTTCTCTGGGCCAACTTCTCCCACTCAGTGCGCCAAGCCTCTGCAGCAGACAGAGTCCAGTCTGCCCTTTGGTAAGGAGGAGATATGTTCCTGAAGCAAATTCTAAAGCTAAGCAGATGGAGGGAGTGGTGATCACCCGGTCTCCTCCTGACTAGTTTCCCTTTCACATGTTCTCAACCTCCTTGCATACACTCTGCCTCCTGCAAACCTGAGGCTTTTTGACCATTAGCATCTGTTTCGGTTTTCAATTCAGGCACCAGTGTTAATAATCATAATATTCTCATAATTTTTCCAAGCATGATGGCTAGGCTTGGAAACCAGGAGCCCTGGGTTCTAGTCTTGTCTCTGCCTTTAACTAGGTTATATTACTGATCTGGGCACCTCACAGGAACAAGGGGGCTAATAATCCCTGGCCTCCATACCTCACAGGGCTGTTAGGAGGACCAAATGAGAAAATGAAATAAGAAAGCATGACCTGGAAAGCCCTGTCTACATACAAGTGTTAGCTAACTAGCGTGGACCAGGCACTGTGCTGGATGTTGGGATACAAGGAGAGGCCAGAACAGTCTCTGCCTTTCAGGGTCTCACATGTAGAAAACTAGGTACGTACAAGCTATAGATACTTAGGTCACCATCCAAGATGACATAGTTAGTCGTGTGACCTCTCTGAGCCTCAGCATAGCTAGTAAATGATTGAGACGGGACTAGAATACACATCTCCTGATTCCAAATTTAGTGGCGTTTTTTAATGCTACACCGCGTCATGTCACATCAGGGACTCCATCCTCATTCCTGTGGGATTCTACCACATCTGCCTGCCTTCAAGGCTGATCCTAGAGGGTAAGGCCACTGGCCTTTTAAAGTCAGTGACAAGAGGAAGGTCCTTGGGCTCAGCTTGGAGATAAGTGCCATCTGCAGAATGTGGAATTGCTATTGTGGGCAACAAGAGGAAAGTCTCCCTGCCCACCCTGAGCACATGATGACTCTTCTCTCCTCCTCCTCCTCCACACCTCCTCCATCCCCCACCCCCCATCACTTCCTCTGCACTGCTGAGAAGTTGTGTTCGGGGAAGAGGGAAGGAAGTGGCTCGATCCTGGGTCTCAGACACTAGAACGAGAGTCAGGAAGTGAAGCCTTTGAAATGGGATTGGCTATCTGAGGGCGATGGGAAAAGAAGGTCGTTAGTCTGATCCGAGTTCAGACTGAATCCTGCCTGGCCTCACCCAGGTGCTCGCAGGCATTCAACACTGTAACTGCTTAGTTTTATACTGAAGGAAGGGATTGGGTTGGTGACATGCTGGCCAAAACTTTGGAGTCTGCTTGTGTTCTTTAAAGAAATTTTGCTTTTTCTCCCCTCCCCACAGAGAAAGCTGCCCGTGGATACTAAATGCTGCTCTAGATTATGAGCTCAAGCAAGAGTGCACGCTATAATCGTTTCTCTGGTGGCCCAGCAAACCTCCCTCCCTCGGACAGCATAAACGGGGTAAGGGGGAGAGCAGGCACTCCTCTGAGTTGCTCCCAAAGCCTAGCTCAGGGGCTAGCCTAGGACCCCGTCCCATTCTGTCTTGCCTGTTGATGGCTCAGAGAGAAGCATCTTTCTAAGCAGGAGGGAGGACCAACGTACTTTCAGTGCTGTCACTGGAGAACCAACTTCTTTGTCCCTGTACGCCCTTCCAGACCCTAGCACCATGGCCTGTCATAGGCGAGGGGCTTCTCAAACAACAAACAGCCAGTTCCAGAGCCAAGATCCTGCTAGTGCAAATGACTGCCTAGATGTGGCAGGAAGAGCCAGGGAGGTAGAGGGCTGCCTGGGCAGCAGTTGGTATTTACAGAGGGCTTCACAGACACTTTGGTGAGAATAGCTGCTGGCCTTTCTGACTGCTCCTGTGGTTCCCTTCTGGTGGCCACAGGTACAGAGAGTGCAGAAACCAGTGCTTCCCAAACTAAACCGACCACAGAACACTTTACGGGCTTGAGATATATTTACAGAACCTGTAAATCCTCCTGGGATAAATAGGGATCTGGGAAATTTTGAAACAAAATAGAGGGAATTAAATCCACTTTCCTACCAAAAAGACTACCATGCACAAATTTTCAGATGCATTTGCAAATTTGATAATCTGTTAGAGCATAAAATGACACTAGCCTAAAATTTTCATGGAATCCCCCAGTTGATGTTGATGGAACAAACAACCTAACCAGGTTTTTATGAAACACCGTACAGGAGATGCTGACGCAGAGGACAGCTACTTGTTTTTACATACTCTGGCCAGCCTCTCCCCGTCCCGATTTCTGGGCACCAGTAGCCAGACCTCTATCTCTGGACCCACTGAACCCATTATCATCTGTCCTGGCCCCTGCCCGCCAGAATGAGGTCCTAGCCCAAGACCTGTTGACCACCCCATTGTCTTGGGGACCCTCATCTCGGTAGAATTTGATGGAACCTGTCTGCCTGCCAGGTTAGTTAGTCCTGGCTGAGGCCAATGGCCTGGGAAACATTATTGAGTTCAGAAAACAGAACTGTGGTTTTGGGAATGACAAGGACTCCTTACCTATCCTTAGCCTATGACAGCCTACCTGTTCTGCAGGACTGTGTGGAGAGAAAGAAGGGTTTGGACATAGTGATGAAGACTGAGTAGCAGGAAGACTCCAGGCATAGGGTGTTACTTTGGGCCCACGAGCATTTTGGGGCTTCCCTAGGACAGAGGTGCAGAGCCAAAGATCCGACAAGAGATCTCCCAATGTGACTCCATTTCTTACACAGGTTCCTTCCATTGAGGGGTCTCTGAGGCTGCTGCTCTGTGCCCTAAGGGGCTTATGTCTGATTCTGGCATCTTCCCTGTTTTGTGAAAAAGGAAGTAGACTGACTATACACAAGGCTGGGGAGAAGGGGGGAGGCCAGTGTTTTTCTAAGGTTCTGCTGATTAGGTAATTGATTGTTGCCTTATGTGTTTTACAAATTAATCCTATCCTAAGTATACCTTACCTCTCTACTCATCTTAGTGGACAGAGAAATGTGCCTTAAGTGTTGAGCGCACAGTGCCTAGCCCTGTAAGAAGTACATGGAAGGGGCATAGTGGGTAGAGTGTTGGGCTGGAGCCATGAAGATCTTAGTTCAAATCAGGCCTCAGAAGCTTCCTAGCTGGGTGACCCTGGTCAAGTCACTTAACCTCTGCCCGCCTCAATTTCCTCATCTGTAAAATGGGGATGATAATAGCATCCACCTCCCAGGGTTGTTGTGAGGATCAAATGAGATCATATGTGTAAAATGCTTGGCAAACCTTAAAGTGCCATATAAATGTTTACTATTACTATTATTAGAACCCTTTTTAAAAGGCCCCAGGTTAGTCTTTAGGAATCCCCCTCCTTAGCCACTGGCAGTGCATCTGCTTAAGGGAGGGAATGTGATTATGTCATCTCTATTCTCTCTTTAGACCAGAATGGAGACTACCTTTGGTCCTGCATTTTCAGCTGTTACCACCATTACTAAAGGTGAGCTCCTGCCAGGATCTAAGTGCTACTCTGACTTTGGTCCTTTTTGGGGGAAAACTTGGATGGGAGAGATCAGGGAGGAGGAATTTCAGTTGTGAATTCACCTGGAGAAAACAGCCAGGTGCCAAAGCCAAGAGGAAGGAGGTGCTTAGGATCCTGAGATCATCACTGTAGAAAAGCTGGAAAAAGCCTTGGAGGCCATCTATCTAATCCACAGTCCTTGTTTTGGGGGGAGGAAACTGAGTCCTAGAGAGATGCAGTGACTTGCCCAAGGTGACATTGGAAAGCCAAAGTAAGCTCATGGGCTCCCCTCTTGTCCACAGTACAGCCTTGCCTTGTCCTGGTGGACACCTCCTCCCTTCTGTTGCTGGGTGGGTGGGTAGATCAAGTGGGTCAGCCTGGTTCCCTCCCTTTGAACTTGGTGTCTCGAGATCTGAAAGTGAATAAGCATTTACTTACTTTAAATAACACAATAATAGCATTAAGTCCTCAAGCTAGAGGCAAAGCTCACTAGAGTTAAAGGAGACAGTCTGGCAGAGTAGCAGGAAAACTTAGGAGCTCTGGGCTTTCAGCGCCACTCTTTTTATGCTCCGTCACTGAATTGTCCTTCAGATCAGGTCCATTCCATGATGGCAGCAGCCTCTGCTAACACAAAGTGCTTCAAGCAGACTAGTCTCCCTTCAGTGGTTTCTGAAGTGTTGTGAATGCAGCCCTTAAAGAAAGGAGAGCAGGCCACGGAGTTGGCTGCTTTGGTGGGCCTGTCTCCCTCCCCCATCCCAACTACACATGTATGTCACTGAATTGTCTGTGGAGCCTTAGCAGAGTTAGAAGTTGGCAGTCCTTATTCTGCTAACTACCACTCCCCTCTTCATACACACACACACACACACACACACACACACACAGCTTTCCTTCTTTGCAAATTTGGGTAATGCCTGAAATATACTGTCTTAAGGAGGAAAGTGTGCTTAACCAACAGTCATGCTAGTGTCTAGCTCCCTGGGCTGACTCCTCCTTCTTCTCAGCTAGAGCTTCCTTAAGGCCCAAGGAATCTTGGTACTGGCCTGAGAGGCCTATGGGGGTTCCTACAGGCAAATATTTTTCCTTTGGCCCACCTGCAGAGTAAGCATCCATGCTCTAATAGGACTGTGAAAATCCCAGCCAAAACCGACCCTAATTTATTTACTTGGCACTGTGCAAAAAAATGGCTACAAACCATACTTTCCACTCTAAGGGACTAGCTCTGGAACACTTCAGATGTAAGCACAGCTGCTCTTTAGCCTGGTATAATGAAGAGATCCTCAGCAGAGGGCCAGGCAGCCCAGTCTGGGCTCTGTCTCTAGCAAGCTCTGGTCCCAACAGTTCTTCCATTCTCTGGTGGTCTAGCTACAGTGTTCTTAATTTGAGTGCTTTACGGTTACACGGAATCTCAAGAGGTCAGAGATCTTGAGACCGGCCAGTCCACCTGACCACAAATCTCCACAACATGTGGCCATCATGCGTTTGCTCAGACACCTTCAGTCAGGGGCCCTCTGCTGCCTCCTGAAGCAGCCCACTCCATTTTTGGACATTTTGCATATCAACATCATTGTTAGTTGGTTTTTCCTTCTCTCCGGCCTAAAGTGGTCCCATTGTAATTTCCACCTGTTGCTCCTGGTTCTGCCTCTGGAGCCAAAATTAACAAGTCTGGCCCCTCTCTCACCTCTCCACTGCTGCCCCACTGCTTCCCCCCCCCCCCCTCTTCTCTTCTGCAGATTGAACGTCTCCTTTTCTTTTCTTTTTTTTTTTTGGCAGTTGGGGTTAAGTGACTTGCCCAGGGTTACACAGCTAGTAAGTGTCAAGTGTTTGGTCTGAGGCTAGATTTGAACTCAGGTCCTCCTGACTTCAGGGTCGGTGTTCTATCCACTGCGCCACCTGGCTGCCCCCCTGAATGTCTCCTTTTCTTTCAGCTGAACCTTATATGGCACTATCTGAAGGTCCTTCACCATCCTGGTTGCCTTTCCCTGGATGTTTTCCAGCTTATCAGTGTTCTTCCTAAAATACAGCCACCCAGAGCTAAACACAGGACTCCAGCTGTATGCTGGCCAGCACTTTTACCCCATCATGCCGGGTACTGTGCCTTCCTTAGTACCACAAGGAGCCCCATCGCTACTTTGGCTGTGGTCAGGTGGTACCAGTTAGGTTGTTATACATAAAATTCTTTCGCCTGGGAAGCTCTAAGTTGGTCTGAACTAGGTCTGAACTAGGCTAGGGCAAGTTCTCATGTATTTGGCTTTGGGATGCAGTCAGAAGCTGTTCAGATGCCACCCTCAAGATCTGATTCTTCCCATCACTCCGATGTCCTCAAACTGGACAATGGGGAGAATGGAGATTATGGTTAGAGCATAGGTTAGACCAGAGCTTCTTAAACTGTGGGTTTGGCAACAGTAAAAGGTATCTGAATGCACAATGACCAAAAATTAGTTAAAAATCAAACATGTACTGAATCCAAGGTGTTTCTGGCCCGTGTTTGCATCATGCAATTTCACTGCCACCTTGGTTCTGAACACAGAGCATGCCCACTTTGCACTTCGAATGCCCTCAGACCATGCAATGGCAATGAATGCTGTTAAAACTCAAAAGGGATCTCAAGTGGAAGAAGTTTAAGAAGCTCTGGGTTAGCAAAGGTAGTGGAGATTCAGCTGCATCCCTTGCCTAACAGGATTCCTGCCTCAATGGCCCCATTTTCTCCTAAAGGTGAAGACTTCCCCTTCCCCTGTCCCAGATTCTTTTTAGGAGTAATTTGAATTTCCCTTCATGCCCTGTCAGTTGGTTTTCTCTACCAAAACAAAGGTCACGATTTCTTTGTTTTCCCTGTTCTTCCTGAGGGCATTTACTTAAGTTGACAAGGACGTTTCTGGTTTTGCTGAAACTTTGGTGAAAATGGTGTGTGGTACATATTGCTCATTTCATCCCCAAAAGTACACGCAGAGCTGTGGATCCGAGCCATGTTGGGTTTCTTCCCTCTCATTTGTCTCAATCTCCTCCCCCGTCCCTCTTCCCCCCGTGATCAGCCACCTTTTTGAAACTCAGAAGTTAGACATAAAACACTCTGGGCCTTTTCCATCTGTTAAAACCACTTTTTGTTTCAGTAGCTGATGGGACCAGCACATACAAACAGCACCGTAGGACTCCCTCTTCCTCCAGCACACTCACCTACTCCCAGAGGGACGAAGAGGACGGCATGGTATGTCTACTGTCTCAGGTTGTCTTTCCAGGAAACTCGTTATTGCAGTCAGATAGTAAGCCCAAGAGGCATGACCAGAGTTTGCAGTGGGGGCTGGCAGGGCCTATCCTGACTTCTCAAAATATGTGAAGGGTTCTTTCCTACAAGAATGCCGTTTCAAGAAAGGTGGGAAGTTGAGGCCATGTATGGATGAGGCAACCCGGTTGGCGCATGTGTACATCTGAGCTCAGAACTCAGTAAGGTAAACTCATTTGTGGCTCTTTTTTGTTTTGTTTTGCTATTCAGTTCTGTGTCCTGAACCAGACAGAAGCCTGTAGAGCCTTTCACTCTTCTCTGTGGACTGGGCTCTGGGACACATGGACAGTGGGCGGGGTGGGGTGCCAAATCAGGGAGGCCTTTTGCCTTAGCCAGTGCCAGAGGATTTGAAGGAAGAACTTCTGATGTCTTTGAAAGTTCTTAGCCTTGAGGAAGGTGGTGATTGGCAGAGGAGCAGGACACTGGCTGGTCAGTGCTCCAGCCTTGGCACTCTTGGGTGGTCAAGTTCAAGGGCAAGAGTTTGAGATACAGAGGCCTAGGCTCAACTCCTGCCATCGTCACTTGGTACCTGTGTGACTGTGGGGAGATCATTCATGTTCCCTGAGCCTGGGTTTCCTCATCGGTAGATTAGGGGCTGCACTAGATGGCTTCTGAGATCCTTTCCGGCTCCGCATCTATGGTCTACTGTGTATTCTCAGCACCTCGAGGCCCAGGCAGATGAAACAGTGAAGGGTTGATACGTCTAGGCACAATATATCTAGGAAGCTTTTGTAAAGCCCTTAGGGGTATTATTTTTATTTTTTTATTTTTTGCTTTTTTCTAGGCAACTGGGGTTAAGTGACTTGCCCAGGGTCACACAGCTAGTATGTGTTGTGTGTTGTGTGTCCGAGATCAGATATGAACTCAGGTCCTTCTGACTTCAAGGCTGGAGCTCTATCCTCTGCACCAGCTAGCTGCCCTCTTATGGGTACTTTTGATAACTTCTCATCAGTCAGTCTTGAGTTACGTTTTGGTTTTGCTTTTAATTTTCCATTCCTGTTTCTGTTTTTCATTCTCTTCACGTGAGTACAAAATTATCAGACTGAGGGCTTTCGTCACCTCTAAGTGCTCTGAACTATCTGGGAGGGTTCCAGATGCTGAAGCTGAGCAAGATGTGGGGTTCTCAGCTCCTGTTTTTAAGCACAGTGGTGTTAGAACAAATGCCTCGAACAGCCAAATGATCAAAGATTTAAAGAGATGGAAGAGGGAGAGAGAGAGGAATGTTGATGCAACACAACAAAATTGGAAAATCTGGCACATGCCATGTTCCATTCCTCCCCTCCCCAGCCCCCCAGAGGCTCGTTGAGGGGTGGAGGGTGCTTTGGATTTTGCCCTTTATGTCCAGTACCTGTCATTGATGCCTTGCACAGAATAGTGCTTAAATATTTGTTAATTTTGTTTTTTTAAAAAGGAAGAAAAAACACAAAAACAGGGTAAGGGGACAACCCAAAAGCCTGATGATAGGTGTCCCCAGTATCTAGGGAGTGTACCCGAGGGGAGCTGCCCTTACTGGGACTGAAAGGCCAGTGAGACTACCCTTCTGTCCTTGGGGCAAGGGCCTCAGCTAGATACTCTCCAGAAGGCGAAGTTTCCCTTTTAGACTTACCAGGCTCTTTCTTTCTGAATCCTCAGTTATTGTTTGGGGATATTTGTAGCTGTTGCTGTTTTTGTTTTGTTTTGTTTCTGTTTTTGCCTTGATCTTGTTTTGTATCCTCAGCACTTAGCACTTACAGCTTGTTGACTGACTGACTGACGATTGTGCTGGCACCTTTTCGCCTCAAACAGAAATGTTTTCTATTTTGCTTTTTTTTTCCTAGGCAGTGGAGTTAAGTGACTTGCCCAGGGTCACAGAGCTAGTAAGTGTCAAGTGTCTGAGGCTGGATTTGAACTCAGGTCCTCCTAACTCCAGGGCCGGTGCTCTATCCATTGCGCCACCTAGCTGCCCCTCTTTTGCATCTTTTCAAGGCTACCTAAGCTGTGTCATTAGTTTAGCTCATTCGCCAAGGGCCCCCCAGCAGCAGCTTGGCGTTTGTCTTCCTGACTCCCCAGGCATGCGATAGGAGCCTTCATTCCACTGCCTCCTCCACATGGCCCCCCTGGCTTCACGAGCTCTGCTCTGCTGCCAGCCTTCTTCACTCAGGAAGCTCCAGGCACCCAATTTGTAAACACCTGCTCCATGCTAAGCACCTGAGATATATCGGCAGAAGTGAAGCCGTCCCTGCCCTCAAGGCGCTTCCATTCCATGGGCAGACAACTCTATTAATAAGTATATACAGGCAGGAGCGTAATCCTAGGAGTCTCTTTGGACCTGTGTTTCCCCGCCACACTCTCCCCACCCCAGTTTCCCATGGCTCAGGCGTACAAGCAGTAGTGACAGAGCTGTGGGCCAGCTGGCTTGGCCCTTCTCCCCATTTTTTGGAAGTTGTACTTGGCCTCTTGCTGTGGTTTGGATCTGTTCTCTGTGTCTCTCCTGGTTTTCCATTGCCCGTTAGGATGTTTTGACTCATTTCCTTAAACTTTCCACTCTCATTCCTCTTATAGTGTTTCCATGCAAAGATAATAAAGGAAAAGCTATTTGAAGCATTTCTGAGTGGTGGGAGGGCATTGGCGGGATCTGGAAGTCCTGTTGAGCACACAGGCTGCCCTCCATGTGAGGACCAGGCTGGGAGCACCCTTAAAGCTGGCTCTGCTCTGGTCATGTACTGCTGGAGTGGCGGAGGGCTCACATTTCAGCCCAGACCCAGTTCCCTCTCCTGCCCTCTCACTGGTTATTTTGATTTTTTTTAATGATTAGAGTGCAGGGTAGCAAGGAGCTCAGCAAGGCTGAGCAGTGTTCACTGATGCTGACCCAGGGTGAGGATAGATTCGACTAGATGGAGAGGCAGAGGTAATTGTGAGTTCGGCTTCTCTCCTTTCTGGGCTCTGAGCTCCTGCTAGGGGACTGCCCCTCTTCCAGTAAGGGAGAAAGGGACGTGGCTGAGCCAAGCTTGTATTCTAAGGCCTAAGACCTGTGATGACCAGGCCCCCAAACAGTCATTTCTGGTCTTAGGGGGAAAGCTGATGGAATTGGAATACGTGTACCTCTCTGTCAGGAAAAATAACCACAACACTCACCCAAGGGGAGGATGTGTTTATGGTTAGCCTGAGAAAGGTGAGCCACAATTTCCATCTCCTCCATGGATAAATGAAAAAAGATGGGTTTGTACTACAGCTGGAGGGATTTCAGTTAAGCACAGGAAAGTTTGGGGTTTTAATGTAAAGACTATATCAGATTGTGTGCCATCTTTGGGGAGGGGGCAGGGGAGGAAGGGGAAGAAAAATTTTCAGCTCAAAAGCATATGGAAGTGATTGTTGATAAATCAAAATAAATTAATAAAATTTAAAAAAAAAGAAAGTTTGGGGTTTTAATTTAGTATTTTGGTTTCTTGTTTGTTTTTTTTCTTATACCCTCAGCCTGAAAAATTAGAGCATGTGAACATAGGAGGTCCAGGCATCTCTGTTTCTGGAGGTGTTGATGATGTAGGCTCCTCTGAGTCAGGGATGGGTTAGCTCCAGTCAGGTCTGGAGAGGGGATGGCCACTAGAGGTCCCTTCAGCCTTGGAAGGAATCCTGTCTTTTATGGGATCCTTAGAAACTCCTTGACCTTAACAATCCAAAGCAGCCTCAAGAGCTTTCCAGAAAAAGCAGAGAAGTGTTTGTGGCCTGAGCAGGCCCCCTCCCTTTCCCCACTGGAGGCGTGCATGCATGGACCCTTCTCAGGCTACAAGGAAGGTATCACTTTGCTTTCCAGAAAGAACAACTTTGTGTTTGTAGATCTAGTCCTTTGCTGTTTCAGCTATTCTGCTCCTTCCCTAAATGCCTGCCCACTAGGTCAAATTGTCTGATTTTCATGGCCTGGCCTGACCTTCTGGAGGATATAGAGAGCTCAGGTTCAGGTTTGCAGTAAAACCCTTTCCAGTGAGCTCTGAGGACCATGCTAGCACCTCCCTCCCCACCTAATCGATGGCTAGATGCTAGTGAACAGTGAGGGCCCAATTGCCTCATGCCGTGCCCTGCCCCCCCAGCCCCAAAGACTGGTGGGAGCAGGATTCTGTATTGGCCTTTGCGCTGCCCCACTAAATACAGGAAGCAGGAAACGGCCTAAGAGTGTGTCCTCGTTGAATTGAATAGGAGGAAGTCACTCCATTGACACAAAGAAAGTTGGCAGATGTTAGATAGAGAGTAAAACAACACGTTCTTGGGCTGAAGTTTCTGGGCCAGTCAGCCCCGGGAAACTGCAGGGAAGGCCCCCGGTGCTTTCTCTTTCTTCGGGGAATGGTTCTGTTTCAAGGGACTCTGCTTGTTCAGTGCTTCCACAAGTAGGCCCTAGTGGGATGGGTGGAACAGAGCCTGGTGCGTTGACATGAGTGTGTGACTGGTGCTTGAGAGACTTTGTCCAACTTCATCCTCGTATCCCCTGCTTTATGGGGATCACCAGAGGCTGGAATGCAGCAGGGCTCAGGAGCCACATCTGAGCTAAGCCCAGGCTTACTGTTGCCTGACTCCAGAGCCTTGGAGGATACGGCGGTGTCTGCCGAGCTGCCCGGTGAGCCAGAGCACTGAATCTGATGGGCAGTGGCCTTAGGAGTCACAGGTGACATTTCCTGAGGTAGGGCCTGAAGCTAAACTCCTGTCTTTCTGTCTCTTTTCTATTTGCAGCCCCCGATCAACACACCTCGTCGCTCTGATTCGGCCATATCTGTCCGCTCCTTGCATTCTGAATCCAGCATGTCCTTACGGTCCACGTTCTCCCTGCATGAAGAGGAAGAAGAGCCAGTATGTATCTGGGTGCTGTGAGGGCTCAGGAGAAGTGCACGCAGCAGTGTGGAGACCCAGGGGTTTGAGCATTCTTCTAGTTGGCCATAGAATTTAGAGCTGGGAGAGGCCTTGGAGCTCATTTAGCTCAGCCTCTCCATTTTACAGATGAGGAGAGTGAAACCTAGAGAAGTGACTTGCTCAAGGTCACACCAGTATCAGTAGCAAAACTAAGATCAGAAGCCAGGTTCGCTGACTCCACATTTCTTATCCTTTCTGCCTTAGCACACTGGGCCCCTTAAGGATGGCCCCTGATCAGTGTATGAAGCAGGGACCTCAGCCCCAAGGCATTTTCTCTGAAAGGCACTTAACTGAGAATGAATGCTGCCCTGTCTGCATGCTAGTAAGAATGTGTTGCTGCACCTTCCCTTCACAGCTTGGTGAAATATTGCACCGAGCTTTGAAGAAATATCCCAGGCAACCTCAGGCATGAATTAATATTAAACAAGGAAATCAATAGCATTGTTCTCTCTGCATTCCCGTCTCTGTGGCAGACGGCACTGCACAGACCTGCATGCACCCTGGTTGTCTTCATGATTTTCCTGAGCTTTGGTGTTTTTCCATCTTAGTCTGTTTCATAGTGCCCTGGTTGGACTCAGGCAGTCTGTGATTTGGGATAGCTTGGCTTACGTCCCTGAATTCACAAGGTTCCCAGAATTCAAGGTGGTAGGGGCAGCTAGGTGGCTCAGTGGATACAGCACCGGCCCTGGAATCAGGAGGACCTGAGTTCAAATCTGGCCTCAGACACTTGACACTTACTAGCTGCGTGACCCTGGGCAAATCACTTAACCCCATTGCCTAGCCAAAAAAAAAAAAAAGAATTCAAGGTGGTTTCAGACTCGGTCTGGCCCCTACTTCCCTATAGGTAGCAGAGTCCTGTCCCTGAGCCTGCTTGAGGCAGGTGCCCTTTCTACTGCTTGGAGCCTGTATCAAACAGCCACAGATTTAGAGCCAGAAGGCCCTCTTCACTCGTCTGTGCCTCTGCAGACACATTTGCAAGACCTAGGACTTCTTTTTGCAGCATCTAGGCTGACATTTTCTCATGTGGAGAAAGAGGGCTGGCAGAACCACCCAAGAGCTGTGACTGTTCTGATGACCCTGGCGCTGGTCTCTTTGCTGAGAAGTGAAGGGAGCCGGGGCCTAAGCCGTTTCTCCAGGGTCCTTAATTCAGCAAATTTTAGTTTAATTCAACATGTTTTTTAACTTTTTTTTGTTCTTAATTTTTATTGTCATCTTTTGTTTTCACATCACCTTAATTTCCAGATATGTCGCTCTGTTCTTCTCTCCCCAGTAAGCCATCCCTTGTAACAAAAAGGAAAACAATGCCATTAAAGCGTTCAGCAAAAATAAGCCAGATACCAACCAAGACCAACAGTAGATGCGATATATTCTGTGTCACCTCTGCAAAGAAGGAACAGAGGTGCACTTTCCCATCTCTTCTCCAGGACCAGGCTCGCTCACTATAATCACGCAGCATTTGGTTTTGGCATTTTGGTCTTCATTGTTGTCCTTGCATGTATGGTTTTCCTTGTTCTGTTGACTTCATTCTGCAAGCCTTCCCATGCTTCTCTCAATTTTCCGTATTCTTCATTTCCAACAGCATGACAGTATTCCGTTACAGTCGTGTATGACGGTTAGCTTAGCTAGTCCCCATTTGGCAGGCATCTACTTTCTAGCAGACGTTTATTAAGACTCCCATGGCACTTTACCAAGCTTTGGGATACACAGGTAGAAACCACCCAGACCCTTGCTTTCAAAGGCCTTATGGGCCACTCAAAGAGGAAGCCAATATATAATAAGTGACTCATGGGAGAGTGCACTTCTGTTCAGAGGAAAAAGCCAAACAAAATCTGAAGGTCCCTTGGAGCTGGAAGAGGAAAGAGGCCTGGAAGGGTTGGGGGAGAGAAAAGGAAGGTTTCATGAAGGGCTAGCCCTTCAACTTAGAGGAGATGGGGGAAGGAAGGAGCTGTGGCTGAGTTCAGGACAATGTTCACCATCTAGCTAGAAACTGCCTTTGAGTGATGCATATTCCTTGAGGAAGTTGTGTGGGCAGAGGGCCCACCATCTTGGGGAAAGGCAGCTGACTCCCTCCCCAGAGCAAGATGTTCTTCCCTGGCCTGGTGGACAGCACATTGTGGGTGCTTTGGGGGTCTTTCCAGAGGGAGGGAGATGGCCACACCATGACTCTGCAGCTGGGTCATGGTTATTACTGGCCTGGCAGTGGTGAAGAGGCTGCCTGTGCTGAGATTTGGAAGCTCCTTGAGGGCAGGAATTGTTTCCTTTTTATGTATGCATCCGCATTGCTGAGTGCTGTGCCTAACACATAGTGAACACTTAATAAGTGTCTACTGGATCGGATCTGAATACCAAGGCTGCATTTGGCACAAGGCATCAGTGGTCCTTCCCTAAACACCTGCCCACTCAGTCAGATCCCTTGTCCTTCCCTCCTATGGCCTCTGAGGGAGATGGGCAGTCCGAAAGGATTCCAGTAGCCCTTTCTAAATGGATTTAGCCAGTTAGGCCTGGCTTGGGGTGCATGTACTAAGCAGCCCACCATGGCCCACTAACTTCAAAACCTGTCAGCACAAGTGGAGTGTCTCCCCTAGTCAGCAAGTATCCTTGTTTTTCCCTAGCCCAGGCCTCCACAGCTTTGGTGCCCAGCAGGCTGGTCCCTTTGGGGCCCTCCTTGAGCCCCTCATTCTCGGTCGTCCTCAGGGAGGCAGGGAGGCAGGCTTGCCTTCTCAGCAGACCTTTGCATTGCCCCTCTGCATCCCTGCCTGGGGGCGGCTGGCCCGACCTGGATGCTGAGGACAGCCTTTGGAGGAGGTTTGCTTCACCCTGGGGCAGCAGCGGCTTTTTGGCTTTCCTTCCAGTGCCCTCAGGCCCCCTCTTTCCTCTTGGTTCCAGGAGCCTCTGGTGTTTGCAGAACAGCCGTCAGTGAAGCTGTGCTGTCAGCTGTGCTGCAGTGTGTTCAAGGACCCAGTGATCACGACCTGTGGGGTAAGGAGGCTTCCCCCTCTGCCCCAGAGTGCCAGGGCTGTGGCTCCATCTTCTGCTCTCTCTCTCTGCTCGGGGTTTGCAGCCCCCAGATCCTCAGTGGGAGAGGCAGTGTGGTGTAGTGGATGTGGGTTCAAATCCCAGTTGTGTGCCTCTGGGCAAGTCACAGAACTGAGATTTGCGAGCGAATTTGGAAAGCCTGCCGCCTGCAAAGGACTGCCTTAGTTAGCTGGATTGAGGGCTCCGGAGCCTGCCTGCCTTGGGCTGGGGGGAGGGCGGGGGGGGCAGGGTGGAGGAAGGGGGAAGCAGGGAGAATTGGGCACAGTCATTGGATTTGGAGCTAGGAGTGACCTTTGAAGTTGCTTTGGCCCATCTTCTGTATTTCCAGCTGAGGGATTGAGGCCTAGGGAAGGGACGTGACCTGCTTAGGGTTGCACAGCAGGTTAGTGGTCAGAGCCAGGATGAAATCTCAGGTCTCCTGATAGCTTCTATGTCTGAAATGAAGCATCACTGTAATAATGATATGCAGCCTTCCAGGCCTCAGACCAGAATCACCATCCAACGATGACCCCATAGGGAGGGCTTCTGGGGACAGGTTCACCTCTGTTGTTACTTAGCTTCCCCCGCAACAGATTCTGGGTTTTTTACAAGTCACCTGTAAATGTTCTCTGGTAGTCACCTTGTCCTAGTAGGAAAGGCAAAAAGAAAACTCTTCTTCCGCAAGGGAGCCAGGCGAGGCCACTGAGCTGAGAGGGATAGTGATCAGACAGGCCATGGCCTTCAGACCGCCCGAGGGCCTCTTGTTGCACATCCTTAGTGATGCAGGGGCCAAGTGGGCAGAGGCAGATCCCTGTGGCCCTTGAGGAGTAGCCATGGGCTTAGGGCTGGAGATCTCAGAGATACCTCCCTAATCCAGCTCCTGTAGTTTACAGAAAAGGAAACTGAGACCAAAAGAAGTAATTTGCCCAGAGCCACAGAGATAGCCAGTAGTGGCCCCCCTGGGATGCCAGCTCAGGTTTTCTAACTGCAAATGCAGTGTGCTTTTCCCACCTTGGGGGTTTGGGCTCTGGTTCCCAGAGCATGCGTCTGTGCAGGAGCCAGGTGAGTTACCATGTCTCCTGGCCTGGGCTTCTCCAGGGAGCGGGCCGCTGGCACAGGGCTGGGGGGTGGGGGCCGGGCCCAGACAGACTCATCCACAGACAGCTTTTGATAACTCTCTGAGTGAGAGTCCTGTTGTGAGCCCACTCTCTCATTGTCTCCACAGCACACATTCTGTAGAAGATGTGCCTTAAAGTCTGGTAGGTACTCGATCTTCTGCAAGCCTGCCTTGTATCTCTGCCAGTTTGTTAACTTTCCTCTGTACAGAAACGCAGCCAACTTCACAGCCTGGAGAAGGGCTTTTTAAGGGCATCCCAGGGTGCCACCTCTCTACGCCGCCTGGCATTATTGATGGATGCCGCTGCTCCAGCCTAATTGTCACCATTAGCAGCGAAGTGCTTTTGGGATTTGCTGTGATTAAAATTCCAAAGAGCAAATCGGACGGAGATGCCTGAGAGCTTCCGAATGGTGGTAGGGGACGGAGAGGAAGGGAGATGCCAGGGGCTCAAGAACAGTCTAGAACATGCTCTACAACCTCTCCAGCCCTTCTGTTCACCTTTAAGAGGGAAAGTAGGGCAGGGCAGGAGACATCACACATCTTGCCATGTCCTTGGGGATGCCTGTGCCCTCTTTCAGACAGTCACTCCAGAGGACACGGCTAAAATAGCTAGATGTTTCAATAAGAGAATAAAAAATGGCCAAGTACTTCCATTAGCCCTAAGCTCTAATTCCATTTGGTTGAAGGTGACTAGAACTGTGAGCCTGAACCCTCACCTAAAATTCCCCTGTAGCTGGTATTCTGTGTTAGGAGTGACCAGTTATGATTTGGGTCAGGTGGAGGAGCGTCAGCCCACCCCAGGGTCAGGGAGTGCTCAGTAACTTTGACCTAGATGCCAAATATCCTGCCAGCTCCATCTCCTTGGTTATCGCCTGCCTGACAGTCCCAGGTCCCATCCTTGAGGTCTGCCCATCATCTCTCCCTCCTGTCGCTCACACCTTCTGTCCTCAGAGATAGTGTCTCTTCGAAACTTGGCCTGACAGTTGGCCAGTTTCTGAGTCTCTGCCCCATGCCCCTCCCCTTACCTGAGTTTGAATGAGGCTTAAGGCAGGCTTTTGGAAAATTAGACATCTTGGGGTGGGGGTTCTAGGTTCCTAATTCTTTTGTCTTATGACATCATTCCCTTGGACTCCCAGATCAGAAAACCTGTCCTCCAGGGCAGGCCCGGCCCCTCGGAAAGGGCAAAGGAAAACATTTCCTCTCAGAGTCTTTGTGTCTCCCCCAGCTAGGGCTGACAGGGGCTGCTAGACCTAGTCTTTTCCAGGAGCACCCTGACACAGCTCCATGCTGGCACACTAGTTGATAGAGGCCACTTTTGCTGGGCCTCAGTTTCCCTGTTTATAACCTGGGGATAATAATAATAGCAGCTAGCATTTATATAACACTTTAAAGTTTAGAAAGCACTTACGTATATGTTATCTCCTTTGATCATCGTAATAACCCTGTAAGGTAGGTGCTATTATTATCCCCATTTTACAGAGAAGGAAACTGAGGCTGGAAGCAATTAAATGATTTGCTTGTGATCATATAGCTAGTAAGTATCTGGGGCAAGATCTGAACTCAGGTCTTCCTGAATCTAAGTCCAGCACTCTATTTATTATAGTACCGGCCTGTTCACCTATATTCTCCTTCAGATAAGGATGTGGGGTGATTTGATATAGAAAATAGTTCCCTAGAGACTGAAAGTTCTCAAATGAGCCCCCTCTGCAGTCACTACCCACCCTGCTTTTCTGATGCACATCAACAGGCTGGACTGTGAGCAGGTGGGGCGGGAAGGGAGTGGGCAAGCAGAGGCTCCCCAGGGAAGCAAGGCCTGGCCCCAGCAGGGAGACTGTTCCCCCCACAAGGCTTTTCCCATGCTCCACTGATTAGCTTCTCTACCAGCTCCTTGGGAGGGAGGAGCCTTGTCCAACCAGGGAGGCTTGGGTCTTCGCTTCCTGGGCGCTTCGAAGCCCTCCCAGGGATAGGGGCAGAACAACCATAAGGACAAGCACAGAACACATTAATGCTGTTGTCTCTGGTTCCCATCTGTGGAGCCCTTTCCTCACTTGCCTCATCCCTCACCTCCTTCAGAGAAGTGCCCAGTGGACAACGCCAAGCTGACCGTGGTGGTGAACAACATCGCCGTGGCCGAGCAGATTGGCGAGCTCTTCATTCACTGCAAGCATGGCTGCCGCACCGTGGGCAGTGGAAAGCCCGCCACCTTCGAGGTAGACCCTCGTGGCTGCCCCTTCACCATCAAACTCAGCTCCAGGAAGTAAGTGAACGTTCCTGGGAGCAGCTCTTCCCTGTGAGTGTGTGCTAAGACCGATGCCAGCCCCAGCCTCTTTGGGGACTGCTCCCTCGTGGGCCTAGCCCAGGGTTGGGGAACCTGCCAAATGAATTCAGTCAGAGGGCCACACCTGAGGACCCAGAGGGCCACATGTGGCCTTGAAGCTGCAGGTTCCCCACCTGGGGCCTACCTAGCCCCTTCAAGAGCTTCACAGCCAGCATACCCCGACTTGTTACTACACTTGCACCTCTCTCTAGTTCTGGCTGGTAGCCCAATTTCAGGAGGGACTTCTAATTTGTGTTTTGGGGCTGAGGCCTAGGGAGGTGAGGCTTTCCTCAGGTGAAGTCCCTGGGCTCAAATTCTTACCATGTCCTCGAGCAGAGACCATGAAGGCAGCTGTGACTACCGGCCTGTGAGATGCCCCAACAACCCCAGCTGCCCCCCTCTGCTGAAAATGAACCTGGAGGCACATCTCAAAGAATGTGAACACATCAAGTGTCCTCACTCCAAATACGGGTGAGTGGCCTCAGCCAGGCCGCAGGCAGGGCTGAGCCCTGACGGTAGGGCTGCAGCCGGCCTGCCTTGCGGGCAGGGGGACCACCCTGACTGGGCCATGGCAAAGTGATGGGGGCCTCAGCTGGCAGTTCCGGCTGGGTCTCTGGCTTATGAAAATGACTGTGAAAGGATACTAAAACCCATTCTGTGGCAAAGGCAAAGAAAAGAAGTCTGTCCCTTGAGGGAGGTCTAGATTCGTAGGTCCTAAGAATAGTCATAGTAATAAATTAGAGCTGGCATTTTCATACTAATTTAATACTTACAAAGCACTTTACCTAGGCTGTCTCATTTGATCCTTACAACAACTCCTTGGGTAGTTATTATCCCCATTTTACAGATGAGGAGACTTGGGCCAAGAGTTCGGTGACTTGCCCAGGCCCACGTGGCTAGTAAGTGGCTTTGAACTCAGGTTTTCCTGACTCCGAGTCTGGCACTCTATCCACTATGATAACTAGCTAGGGAGGTTTGCCCCCAGCCACGATGGGGAGTGCATCCTGGCTGAATGCTTTCCAAGCTCTGAAGGGGAGCATTTGAAGCCTAAACAGGGCAGGAGCCGAAGCACTAGCAGCATCTAGATGGCCAGCACAGACCTCCTCCATGCCCCCAGGGAAGGAAGCTAAGGTGGGGATGCTGTGAGGTAGTGGAAGAGGCGAGGTTACCCTTGGGAGTATTAGCTCCAACTACCAACTGGAGTCCTTGGTAGGGTGGGCAGGACTGTCTGCATCCTGCTAATATTTATCCATAGACTACATTGGGTCTGGAACCAGCTGCGCCTTCTTCTTTCCCCAGCTGTACGTTCATAGGAAATCAGGACACCTATGAAACTCACCTGGAGACCTGTAAGTTCGAAGGCCTGAAGGAGTTCTTGCAACAGACAGATGACCGTTTCCATGAAATGCATGTGGCCCTGGCACAGAAAGACCAAGAAATCGCCTTTCTCCGGTCAATGCTAGGGAAACTGTCGGAGAAGATTGACCAGCTGGAGAAGAACCTGGAGCTCAAATTCGGTATGGGAATGCAGACCCCTTCCCTTTGCCTCACCGGGCCCCGCAGAGGAAAGGAGAGTCTAGCAGTATGGGATCCTGGCCAGAATCGGGCTTCATCTGCCACAGAAGCCAGTGCCCAGTGGAGCATTTCCTGAGAACCCCTCCGGGGTAAGCACAGAGGCTTTGGGGAGCAGTGGAGGCCTCTTGTCTTCTCAGCCTCAGAGCCAAGCATAGAGTTAGAGAGAGAAATCATATGCTCCAATTTCTGAGCATCCTTGGTGGTGAAATAGAATTAGTGAATCACCTCAGTAATACCCACACCCAAGGTCTCTCTGACTCAAGCAATGCCCACTGACCCAAGTGATGGCTGAGGAGTGCCCCCCATCCTCGTGATGCCAAAGCTGTCCACCCTCCCTGGAATATGGGTGCCTTCTTCCTCTTGCCTTAAGTAGTGCCTACCTTTGCTCTAACCCTGGCCGTGCCTTCCGACTCCTTCCTTCTAGATGTGTTGGACGAGAACCAGAGCAAACTGAGTGAAGACCTCATGGAGTTCCGACGGGATGCATCCATGTTGAATGTAAGCCTTTGGTCTTTGGGGCCACTCTGTTGTCTGTAGCTCCTAGAAGCCTGGGCATAAATTCCAAGGGGGCTCAAACTTGGGGCAGGGCTTGAGCTTTACCTCTTTGGGGGCTGAGTGATAAACTGGGAGCTCCAGCAATAGGGCAGGGGATGGGCCTCAGTACCCTGCCCCCCCCAACACACACACACACACACACACACACACAAAATGGGTACACTTAGCTCCAAGTAGTATGGGATTCTTCCCCCATCCCCATGCAATAGGACTTTTTATAGGGCATTGGTCAGCTAGTCTCCCCTTCGTGAAATTACTTGATATTAGTCATAAGGCCAGCCTTTGTCTGAAGCTGACCCCCTAGGCCTGGCACCATGCCAGTGAGGGGAAAGGAGCAGGAATCATGACTTGCCCTGCCCATGTTTTTCAGGATGAGCTGTCTCATATCAATGCCCGCTTAAATATGGGAATCCTAGGATGTAAGTATTCCATTCACCCTCCCTCTGTCTTTTCTCCAAAAGGGTTCAGAGCTTTCTGACATTCCCAAGGGTCCTTGTTTGTTGAGGTTTGGGGTGGGGGTTAGGGGGAGCAGGGCAGAGCTCAGTGCCAACATGAACCTGGACCCTGGGGAGGAGCCAGCCACTGGCCCTCGGCCTCACAGCTCCTGTTTGTTTCTCAGCCTATGACCCTCAGCAGATCTTCAAGTGCAAAGGGACCTTTGTGGGCCACCAGGGCCCTGTGTGGTGTCTCTGTGTCTACTCCATGGGAGACCTGCTTTTCAGCGGTTCGTCAGACAAAACCATTAAGGTAGGGTGGGTCCCCTGGGAGTGTGAGCATGTGTCCCCAGGGCACAAATTTCAGGCCTGGCTATGGTGTCGTATTGTCTTGAGGTCTCCTGCCACTCTGGGTTTTAACAGCTCTGGGCATTCTGGCAGCTGGACTCCCCATTGTTCCCTGTGCCCCAGGGGTGATGGGGAACAGAGTATCATTATTTCCTCCTCTGGCCTCCAAATGCTGCCTTTTCCGGAGTCTGTTTGACTGAACCTGTTGCCCTGACGGTATCTCACACACAAGTTTATCAGCCTCTGGCAGCCTTGAAGGTGACCTATCGGGGGTCAGGGAGCTTTGGGAACAAGGCTTGCCTGAGCCATCAGGGAAAGGGTTTTGTTTTGCACACCCTCCTTAAACAATGGCCATGCTGATCTCAGGCTAGTGTTGTCCCCCACTGATTTGGGAGACTATGAGCATATCCTATACAGTATTTAGGAGGAAGAAGAGAACACCGGAGGTCCCAGGTACCACTAACCCATTGGGAACTGTCAGGTGGCATAGACCACTGGATGAAGCAGGAGACAGCAGCTGCTGATCACCCACAGCCTGTTGTTTTTGAAACAGATAAGGAAATAGAAGCCTCTTTGGGCCATTCTACTCTAGCCAGAGCCTCCGGTGCCAGCATCTGCTGCCTTATGGGGCAGCCCTTGTGGCTGGGCCTAGACTTGGATGTCTGAAGTGAGGGGGAAGTGGCTGGGGTCTCCTGGCTCGTTCCTCTGAGCCTTCAGACCCAAGAGCCTCAGACCTGCCTCGTGAGAGCCTTTCTGCTCCCTGAAGGTAGCCAGAGGAGCCTCAGGCAGGACTCAAGCACGTTATATTCTCCACACTCCCTGCCCCTACCTTCTCAGTGCTTGTGCCCGTGCCCCTTTCTAAAAGCCTTCAAACTCTGCTCCACCTGTGGAGAGGCAGAGGCATCTGTATTTCTAGTGAGTGCCAGCACAGGGACAGGGTCTGTGCTTAGAAAAGTCCGGAAGGGGCTTTTCCAGGAGCCATTTGATCCTGAAGTTAGAAGGGACCTCAGAAATCAACTGGTTCAGCTTCTTCATTTTGTAGATAGGGAAACTGGGACACAGAGAGATCCTGGGACTTGGCCAAGGTCTAGGCTATAAGTTGCCCAGCTAGAATTTGAACCCAGGGTCCCTGACTCTTGGTATAGCTAGGTGGGACAGTGGATAGAGTACCAGGCCTGGAGTCAGGAAGATTCATTTTCTTGAATTCAAATCTGGCTTCAGATACTTATTAGCTGTGTGATCCTGCGTAGGTCACTTAACCTTATTTGCCTCAGTTTCCTCATCTGTAAAATGAGTTGGAGAAGGAAATGGCAAACCACTCCAGTGTCTGCCAAGAGAAGCCCAGATGGGGTCATGGAGAATCAAACACAATTGAAACAACTCAACCATGACGACAACAGCCACCCCTGACTCTTCTGCTCGGTCAGCTTTTCCACACCATGATGCCTCATGTCTCCAGAGGGCCGTCGCTTTCTCTGTTGAGGGGAGGACCCTGGGGCCTCATTGCTTATGATCAAGAGCAAGAGGAAACAGCTGCAGATGGACAGGACCTTCTTTGATTCCTGCTTCCTCTCAGACTTTCCAGCCTGGTGTCAGGGCAGCTGTCCAGGCCAGGTCTGCAGTCTGAGCCCTGTCTTTCCTGTTAGGTATGGGACACCTGTACCACCTACAAATGCCAGAAGACCCTGGAAGGCCATGATGGCATTGTGCTCGCACTCTGTATCCAGGGGTGAGTATGGCAGAGGGGGCCACCCTCACCAAAGCTTTACACTAGTGATGGCACGCACACACATGTCTCTGTGTATGTGTGACGGGGGCAAGGGACCAGCACTCAGAGGGTGCAGAGAGTGCAGGCGTAAGCCTTTGGTAGCTCCACCAAGGAAGCTCCTGGCTCAGTGAAGCCACTGGAACAGGGAGCGGCCTTTGAGCAGGTGGAAGCGGGGTGGGGAGTGAGGGGCCTGTGATGCGTTTTGTTTAGGGGCTCAGTAAGCCACTCATGGCCAGATGCTGCCAAGATAGCAGCTTTGCTGTGCGTAGACTGCAGATTTATTCAGTGCTAATGTGCACAGTAATTACTTCGCAGCTCATATTTGCACAACGCTTTCCAGACATTCATCAGTACACAGCACCGGGGACAGGGACGGGGATGATGGGCAGGGGCACTCCCGTTGTTCAGATGAGAAAACCAAACCCACGGCTTGGAGAAGTTGTTTTGGGTCCTGTGTGTAGATGGGCTGAGGAAGAGCATGAGGGTCCTGGTGTCTGATTCTGACCATGGCCTTTGAGGCCACAGATGGGAGCAGCAGTTGAGAACTGTGTGCCAGCTGGAGGTCTCTCCCATGACACTGCAGCTGTTCCCTTTAATTCTCCAGGTGCAAGCTCTACAGTGGATCTGCGGATTGTACCATCATTGTGAGTGGCAAAGGAGAGGGATGGGGAAGGGGCTGGGTATCCTGCTCACAGAAATGGCAGCGGCATCCCAGGTTCCCAGACCACTAGGCTCCAGGGCAGATGTGGGAGGGACACTTAGATCCACAAAGAGTTAAGAACCCTTGCCACAGCCTGAGCTGCAGGGACCTTCAAGGGGAAGGTCTGCGTCCCTGCCTCAGTGAGTATTCCTCAAGGCCTACTCGCCTGAGGGGGCTCTCTAAGTAAGGCATCAGGTCTCCTTTCCCTGCCTTTGTCTTATTAACCTAAGGATCCAGGGCCCACTCCACTCCCTGAAAGAGAAAGCAGTGGTACTTCTCCCACCACGTGCTTCCTTCTCACTTTTTCTAACATTGCCTGCAGCTTCAGCCAGGACCCAGCATCATAAGCCCCTGCTCATTTCAGATCATGGAAAACCATTTCACTCTGGACAGAACAGGGCCTCACTGATGAACTGGGAACACGTTTAAAAACCTGTACTCGGCCTCCATCCCTAGCATCCCTAGCCACAGAAGCCCAGGGTCGAGGACACGAAGGGACCAGGTGTCCTGGAGCTGAGCTCTTGCCCTTGGGAACCCTACATTGGAGATGAGTTTTTTCTGGGCCCCAGCTCTCAGACTCACTGAGGCTGAAGGGACTAGGGCCTGGCTGAGCCTAATTCCCCACATGTTTGCCACCCAGGGAAAACAGGAAGCTGGAAGCCTAGCCCTGAGACACCCCTAAAGAGCACCGAATCACAGTTAGCTCCTGTCTCTTCCCTCTCTAGGTCTGGGACATTCAGAACCTGCAGAAGGTCAACACCATCCGAGCTCATGACAATCCTGTTTGCACTTTGGTTTCCTCACATAACATGCTCTTCAGTGGTTCCCTCAAAGCCATCAAGGTACAGAGAGAGTTGGAGATGAGTGTCGCTCAGGGCCCTGCCAACCACGAACCATTTGTCCCAGACATACCGCCCCTACACACACACACACACACACACACACACAAGGGTGGGGGTTGTGCTTGGTTTTAGCTGTATATAATTTAAGGGGTTTGGGAAAAGAGTATTGTGAACTAGTGATGCCTGGTGAATATTTCTCTAGGAAAAGGTGTGTGAAGCTGACCATAACTCAGAAGAAGTGGGTAGAGAGATACAAATGTGGCATCTGGAAAGTGGTGTGAGGTGTGTGTTTGTATGTGTGTGTGTGTGTGTGTGTGTGCACGCGCGCGGGGCTGAGGTGCCACTGAAGTTGGTGGGAGGAGTTAGGGGAGGTGGTCGATTTAATCAGAGAGAGGAGTCTGGATATTGGGAAAAGGATATGCAGAGGTTTTGGCAACTGACCACAAATGGAGGGCCTGGTTAAAATGCTAGGTAGATAATAGCGCAGTTAGTCCAGGAAATTGTGCCAGCCTCCATGGTTCAATTAGAGTTGTCTTCATTCAAGGTCCCCTTGTGCTGTAGCTCAGCAATTCTGTGCTCGGTATACTCGTTTTATTTTATTGCATTTCCCTTAAGTGCTAGTAAAGTCCTTTGGAAAAAAAGCATCTTCTGTCTGAAGTGAGCTAAAGGGGGAAACAAAAACTGATAGTGCTGGAGAGCTGTATAAGCTCCAATTGCCCAGCATTCCTTATGGTGCTTCTTGACAGCAGGGCACTCACATATAATACATACAAATATACACGTGTAGATGTACTACTTGAGTATAGAAGAACAGTCAACTAACAAGGCTTTAAGTGCCTACTGTGGGGCAGCTAAATGGCGCAGTGAATAGAGCGCCAGGGCTAGAGTTCAAATCTGGCCTCAGACGCTAGCAGCGTGACCTTGAGCAAGTCACTCAACCCCATTTGCCTCAGTTTCCTCATGTGTATAATGAGCTGGAGAAGGAAATGGCAAACTATTCCAGTATCCCAAATGGAGTCACAAAGATTCACTCATGACTGAAAACAACTGAACAACAACAGTACACCAGGCAGTTGTGCTAAGCACTAGAGATAAAAAGAGGGAAGTGAAAGAATCTGCCCCCGAGAAGCTTATCTTTCTTTCTTTCTTTCTTTCTTTGATTGATTGTATATATATAAATATAGGCTGAATGAATACCGGATAGTTTTGAAAGGGAGAACACTAGCAGCTGGGGGAGAGAGCATTCCAGAGGGGGCCAGCCAGTGAAAAGCCAGATAGAGGGACGGCATATAACACGTAAGAAGAGTGGAAAGATCAAAAGGGACCAAGTTGTCAAGAGCTGTCACTGCCAAGCAGAGATGCTTGTATCTGATCTGAGGGGTGATAAGGGGTTGTAAGGGTGACGCCATCAGACCTGCTCGTGATGGCGATGTGGAGGATGCATTAGGGAGATAATAGATCAGGTGAAAGATGACATGGGCCTGAACCAGGGAGCTGGTTATGGAAATAAAGAGGAAGAGATACCCACAAGAGATGCTGGGCAATACATGTGAGAGAAATAACAAGATTTGGCAGTAGATCGGCTCTGGGAGGTGAGTTCGAGATAGAGCATACAGTTCAGAATATCCAGCAGGGCAAGTTTGTAACAGAGGTGGTGTTTTTCTTGCTTTTTCAATGTGGGGGTGGGGCGAGACAGGTAGCTGTCAAGGAAAGAAGGCAGATCTTCATTTGGGAAAAAAAAATTTAATTATTTGATTTTTTTAAATGTCCAAAAGGCAGTTGGTGACACAGTATTGGAGCTCAAGAGAGAAACTGAGGCTGAACAAATAGATGTAGGATTCATGTACACTGAACCCATGGAAGCTTATGAATTCATCAAGGGAGAGAGTGTAGAGAGAAGAGAAGGCCCAGGACAGAGCCTTGGGAGTATATCCACAATTAGAGGATGTGATAAGGACGATGATTCAGCAAAAGAAACCAAGAAAAAATGGTCAGGCATGGAGAAGGAGAACCAGGAGAAATGAGCCCTGGAAAAGAGCCTCTCCAGGAAGAGAAGGTGGACAGCAGTGTCAGGAAGGCTGGGCGTGGACAAGAGGCCATTAGGTGTGGCAAGGTCATGCTCACTGGTCACTTTGGAGAGGACATGTTCAGTTGGGTGATGAGATTGGGGGCTGGACAGCAAAGGGCTTAGAAGAGAATGAGAAAAAAGTGGAAGCAGCAAATAGAGATATGTTTTTTCCAAAAATTTAGACTGAGAGGCAGCGAGGTGGTGCAGTGGATAGAGCACTGGCCCTGGAGTCAGGAGGGCCTGAGTTCAAATCCAGCCTCAGACACGTAACACTCACTAGCTGTGTGACTCTGGGCAAGTCACTTAACCCCAATTGCCTCACCAAAAAAAACAAAACAAACAAAAAACAAAGTTAGACTGAAAAAGAAAAGATACATAGGATGCTAGTCAGCGGGGAAGGTGGCAACAGGGAAGAAATCAGGAGATGGGAGAGATGGAATATTAGAGGGAGCAATGATAGTGGAGGAATTCTGCCGGGGAAGACAGGCAAGACCGGGATCAGGGGCACATTTAGAGGAGCTGGCCTTTCGGGTGAAGACCTGCCTCTTCCTCAAGGACTGGACTAAAGGAAAGAGTCGGGGAGGATGTCCAAAGACTGAAATGAGTCAGGGAGAAAAGAGCTGTCAGCACAGGGTCTCAGTTAAGTATGAGATGAAGTCTTCAGGTGAGCAGGCGGGAGGAGGAGGTCTGAGGGAAGAGAGATAGAACAGCCCTCGTGGGGAGGGAGCTAGAGAGTCGGCAAAGGTGGCTCCTGGTGGACGTTTGCCTGCCTTGAGCCTACTGGAGCTTTCAAGCAGGCTCCTCTGGGCCCCTGGTCACCAGCTGCTGTGTCCACTTGCAGGTCTGGGACATTGTGGGCACAGAGCTGAAGCTCAAGAAGGAGCTCACAGGCCTCAATCACTGGGTACGGGCCCTGGTGGCCTCTCAGAACTACCTGTACAGTGGCTCCTACCAGACAATCAAGGTACTGGGACCGAGGGCCAGAGACCAGGAGCTGCCTAAAGCCAGGGACCTGGCCTGGCCTAACTAACCTTCCCCCCTGCCCCCGCCTCCCCCAACCCTGAGAGACGCTCCGGAGGCAACCCATTTGTGATACTGTGGGGAGGGAGCTGTGCCTGTCTCCGTGGCAATGCTCAGCTACCACCTCCTCTGCCAAACCACAGCTTTCAGCCTCCAGCAGAGGGGAGGCCAGGAGCAGGCTGAGGAGTGGGTGTCTGTCTCATCCCTGGGAGCTGCCTCCTGTGGGGCACTGGGCAGGACGTAGTTCTATAGGGAAAACCCCAGCAGCAAAAGATGGCACAGCAAGAGTCATGTTGGGTATTTGGAGGCAGAAATCAAAGGGCTGGATGTGCCCAAGATTATCTGTCTCTGTATCTTAGGACTATCCCCATCTGAGGGAATGAGAGGCTCCAGCAAGGAGACTGAAGCCTAGCCCCAAGGGCACCCCTGGAAACCCCAGTAGGAGAGCTACGCAGCAGCGGCTGCTGCCCTAATCACACCCCTAGCAACTTCCAGCCCTGGGCTACACCAGAAATGGAGAGGAAGAGGCAGAGCCTGAACAGATTTCGGCAGCCTCCTTCCCTTACAGCCGGCCAGCCGTTCTCTCTGGGCATCCACCATGCCCTGTATGTGTAGAGAGGTGGGCCTAGAAATCCCTCCCCGAAGAGCAGGACAGGGCTTTTTTCCAGACAGGTTCAGTGTCTGGTAAGTGGCTAAGGAAGGAGGGAGCTGGGAAAGAACCATACCTCCACACCCTGAAATGGAGGCCTGACCTCTTTCACTCGGCCACAGATCTGGGACATCCGAAACCTCGAGTGTATCCACGTGCTACAGACGTCGGGGGGCAGTGTCTACTCCATCGCGGTGACAAATCACCACATTGTCTGCGGGACCTATGAGAACCTCATCCATGTAAGGGAGAGGGAGCCCCCAGCCATTGCTTGTCTGCCTGGCCCTCCCACTCAGCTGCCTTGCTTTCTCAGGCACGGGGCTGATTCTGGGGCTTCTCTGACCTTGGGGTCAGCCTGGGGAGTGACCAGGCAGAAAGTACTGTTTCTGCTCACTCTACCTCTTTGCCTGCACCTCCCTCTGTGTGTTTGCCTGTCATTACTTGTGGTCACCTATCTATCTCATTTGTCTCTGTCTGCCTGTCTGGCAAACACTGTCAACTTGTTGGGTTGTCTGGCAGGCCCCTTTGGGATGCTCCTTGCCCTGCCCCAAACCATCCTCATGCCTCCTTTTCTTCCCCAGGTTTGGGATATTGAATCGAAGGAGCAGGTGCGGACATTAACAGGTCATGTGGGGACAGTATATGCCCTGGCAGTCATCTCAACCCCGGACCAGACCAAAGTTTTCAGCGCCTCCTATGACCGGTCACTCAGGGTACATGTCTTGGGCTTGGTAGCTGGAAGCCTCGTAAGAGTGCCTCCAATGGGAGGGGGCGTGGCCCCTGGCACTAGGCTTGGTCCTGTGTTTGGTAAGGGCTCAGGGCCCATTGCTGTCCCTCCCCCTCCTTCCTCAGGTCTGGAGCATGGATAACATGATCTGCACACAGACTCTCCTTCGACACCAGGGCAGTGTCACTGCACTGGCTGTCTCCCGGGGTCGACTTTTCTCTGGAGCTGTAGACAGCACTGTCAAGGTGAGTGGCTAAGAACACATCCTTGTTCATCCCTAAAAGGTCCTGACCCTTTGCGTTGGTCTGCCAAGAGCAGAGATGGGTTGCCCATCTGGTTAAGAAGAGTCATGCCCCAGGGGACCTCTCCAGCTCCAGTCTGACACAGGGTCCTCTTTCTCTTTTCCTCAGAGAAAGACCTAGAACAGGGTGAGGATGATGCAGTCTCTCCTCAGGGCCATAGGAAGCCAGGGCAGAACATCTCATGTCTTCTCATTTTTGACTGGGATATTCCCAGCCTCTCCCGCTGTGAAGTCTCAGTCATACTTGGTGGGTAGGCTTCCTAAGTAATAGGCAGGCTGTATCATTCACCAAAGATGTGTGAAATGGGGGCCAGGGCTTAGAGCTGGTTTGGATCATTCTGAAGCCTTTTCTTTCACAGGTTTGGACGTGTTAATGGGAGAATCCAGGCCAGTCCTCCCCCTGGGAACCACCAGATCCTTGCCCTGTGTTGTGCCATCCCATGGCCAGAGCCTTGGAGGGAATCCCCAGGAATGGTTGCCACACAAGTCAGCCAAGCAGCTGCTCCTGAACTTTTGCCCCAAAGCTGCTGCCCCAGGTACAGGGCACCCTCCTGGGCAGTGCAGGTACCTCAGCCCTCCTGCTCTGCCCACCCCACCCTAGCCACAGGATGGAACATTAAGTGGACCTGTGAAGGACTCCTCCACAAACATACACACGTGCACATGTTCATGATAGACCCAGCACTCCAGCCAGCTCCTCGGAGCCTGTCTGAGTAGTCTGGTGGGTGCCCCAGCCCAGAGGCCCAATCACTCCCTTCCCTTTGTAGACGGTAATAGATGCTCTTCCGGCACTTGGGGCCTGCTGGTTGGGCCACACGCACAGACACTCCTTTCCTCCTGCCCATTGTCACTCATTGTGCTGCCAAGATGCTCTCAAGCTCCTATCAGATGGTGGACTGCTGGGGATGTTTACCCAGGGTCACCGGTACGACACTCAAGACCCACACCACTCCTCCATTCACATTCCCCATCAGACAAGGGGCCGGCCTTGGGTACATTTTTACTCGCATTTTTTACGGTTTTTAGACTGTATATAGATTTGAATATTTCCTCATTGACAATAAAATCTAAATGGAGCGTGGAGGTGAGTCTGAGTTCCTAGGGCCTGGGCGTGGCTCGGGAGGGGGGGTGCCTCTCGACTCTGAGGACATAACAGTCACACAGGTGTGGGGAGGAGAGATCTGTACGCATGTGTTATACTCACACAGGTACTTGTGTACCTACGCTTGAACATAAAATACGATCGTCATAAGTCTTTTTTAGGACCTGTGAAAGGTTGAGGGTGGGGGGTGAGGAGACATGAATCCAGAGGTTCCCAGAGAACACCAGGCTCCAAGTCCGTTAGAAGCAGGGTACAAGATGCTATCTGCTGGCTCCAGAGCCCTGACCTGTGTTCTCTCCAGCCCTTTGGAGGTCCACCACCTCAGAAGAGAATGAGACATCCCCTCACTCCCCCAGCTTGGTTGGGAAAAGAAACCCCCTGTAGCTCCTCCAGTGACCTGTGCCATATTTGATCCTCCTACCTCACTTAAGGCTATGTGGAAACCCATGATGACCTCTTGATGACCTCTCCCACAAAAGAGAAGTAGAGTGTACCTCAGTATCTCAAAAATGAGTCATCATTCTGGTAGCAGCATCACTTCCACATTTATGCTGTTTCTGATAACCAGATAACTATAACCTCTGTGGGTCCCAGCTCCCCACCTTCCCCAAAAAACTGACCAGCACTTCCATTTTCTGACATTTATTGAGAGCCGATGGCAGGAAGCGCAGACGGCTGCATAAACCACTCACCATCCCACAGGGCTGGGCACACAGATCCTAGAAAGTCCAGTCTGTCCAGGGCCCAGATCCCTCAGACACACACTGACCAGATGCACAGATGGACGGCCCGAGTGCCGTGAACCTCATCCGCCATGGCAATGACAGGGCCGTGATGTCCTCTTGGGTGTGTCGGGGGGATGTTGGTCTGGGCGCTTTGGATGTTTGCCGCCCAGCCTTGGACTTGAAGGAGCAAACCACGAGCCCCGCGGGAAGGGGGCAATCACCAGTCACCGGGGGGATGGCAGCACACATATACACACACACACACACACACACACACACACACACACACACACACACACACACACACACAGAGCATGGGGAGCACCAAGGGAGATGGACAGCTGGAACAATGTAGTACTATACAGAATCTGGACCAAACGACCAGCACAGAGCACACTGTGTCCGTCCACCTGTCTCCCCAGCCCAGAGGCCTTCAGGGCTCACACACACGTAGTCGTCTTCACAACAGCTAGTTTCAGGCTTTTAAAAAATTTGTTTAAGAAATGTCAAAAGTTGTGCCCAACACATCTGGATCAGCAAACGCAACAATGGAGACCAGTCAGTACTTTTTGAGAGTGAGGGAAAAGGGGTCTCAGGAAGAATGGAGGGGAAAGGAGGAGAAAAAGAATGACCACACAACACTTTTCAGACCACGAGCAAAGGCGTTCATCAGAACTTGGAAGTGGGGTCTGCCCTGGCCACTTGGTGCAGGAATAGCCACTGGTGCATTCTGGAGGGTCACTCGTGCCCTCACACGCACATACCACACACATGTGCCAAAATGCAAGGAATCATACCCCGACACATACTCCATCCACCCACGTGTGCTGCTAACAGAGAAGGATCCATCAACACACACTCCATCCTCTTACACACACACACACACACACACACACACACACACATATCTATCCTAGCACAGAAGCCCTACTCTGTGTGACATAGCCACACCTCACCGTGCCCACTCATCCACACCCACAGCTACCCTCAAACCAGACAGACACCACACAAACAGCCCGCCAAAGTGTGTGTCCCCTCCACACACACTCACACTCCCCAGGGCCGCAGCCACACCCGAAAGGAGGAGGAGGAGAAGGGAAGCCCCTAGTGCCCGAAGGTCTCTGTGGTGTGGTGCCAGGGGACGCAGCCCGTCAGCAAACAAGGCACATCCTTCGAGTTCTTCAAACGCAGAGAAAGAGATGAAGAAAGAAGAGTAGCAGGGATGGAATGGAGACTTGGCGGAGCCCCCAGGCACACTGATCCCACCCTCCGGAGGGATGGGAAGCCTCTTGTTTGTGCTACTGGGAAAGTGGTCTGGCCACTGAGGGACAGACAGACAGTCAGACAGACAGACAAGACAGGTGGCCTTGGCCTCCAACAGCTTTTGTCTCAAACTAAAATCCAGTTTTCTCTTGGTTGGTAAATGGTTTTCTATAGAATCAATAATATTTCTTTCTTTAAATATATATTTGTTAAAGTTAAAGTTTTTACCCTTTTGGATCTCTGGGAAAATCTGCCTCAGCTCATTTCCAATAAATTAATACTCTTCTATAGCTTATTATCTGGTCTATGCCTCTCCCTCTCGGGGTAGGGGTAGGGGTGGGGGTCGTTGGGAGCACACTGACCCAGGGTCGGTTCTGAGGGCAGGAGCTGTCTCTGCAGACTCGCCCCACGACCAGGCTAGTAACGACTGGTCTCTTTGTGCTGTGATGGGGTCAGGGCAGGGGGGCTGGGACTGAGGCATCACCACCCCCAACCCCAGAAAGAAAGTTAAGCAAGGGGAGGCAGTCCCCCCCCTCAAGAATCCCCAATCATAAGCAGTTCCTGTGCTGTACCTCTGGTCCTCAGGCCTGTGCTCTGCGGCTGATTGGGAGTAAGGGAGGGGAGGGGGCCTGGGCCTGCCTGGGGGTGGGGTACTCCCCCACCCTCCAGTGGTCCAGGGAGCCTAGGACCAGCCCAGCCCACAAGCCTTCTTGTCTCCTACTGTCTCCACCTCCAGCCAGCCCCACTTAACCTTGCTGTCCCTTGGGCACTGAGGCCAGCAGCCTTCCCCTGGGAACCCAGGCCTTGGCCCTACCCTTCATACCACCAGTCACCCTTAGGGGCCTGACCTAAGACCAAGGCCCCCCAGATGAGGCCTAGGGGCTTGTGCCCAGGGACTGAACCCCTCCCCCTCTCCCTATAGTAGTGGAGATAGAGAGGGCACATACTGGACAGATTGATGGGGACCATAGGAGGGGGAGGAGGAAGAGCTAACCCAGCTGTTATTATTGCATCATGGCGGCGGGGTTGGGGGTGGGGGAGTGAAGCAAAAGGAATGCAGCCCAGGGCCGCTATGAGGCGATCACTGGCAGCAGCACCAGTGACCAGAAAGCCCTTGACAAGGTAGGCCAACCTCTGACCCCAGCCTCCTGCTCTGCTCATGGCCCCCCGAAATGTTGTGCTTGTGATCAGGGGGGGCATGGAAGGGCAAGGGGTGGGGACCCCTTTCAAGGGCACTGCTCTCTCAGTCCCAATCCCCCCCACCCCAACATCCTAACTACCAACTACCAGTGCTTGAATACCAACCACCATCTGATCAGCCAGGCCCTGGGGCAGGGGAAGGGGTGACCCCCTCAGTCTCCTCCCTCCCACCCACCCGCAGGAATACTCCAGCCCCCAAGGACTCTGAGTCCTTGCCCCCCAACCCCTCCACCTGCTCCACACCCTCATCCAGCCCAAGTCCCTGCCTGGAGGCTGGGTCAGTGCCAGGCAGAGGTCAAGGATGGGGCGAGGAGGCAGCAGCAGCAAGGGGCCAGATGGGGAGGGGGTTCCATCAAGGAGGCCATCCCCCCGAAGAGCCCCCCCCCCAGCCTGCAGCACAAAGAAGGCGGCCACGTGGATGGCCGGCTTAGAGCCCAATCCTGAGGTAAAGTTCTGTGTGTGGAGCCCGGGGTGGGGCAAGGGGGGGAGTCCTGAGGTTGGCTGGGCACCTGGCGGGCTCACTCCAACATGGCATCCAGCTGGTCAGCCAGGTCATCAAACATGCTGCCAATGTCATCCAGGATGCTTACTGTACTCTTGGACTCAGCTGCCAAACTGAAATGAGAGACAGAAAATGGGGGCGATGCTTAAGGAGACAGACGCCAAGGGGGAAGGGAAGGGGAGGTCACAGATTTAGAACCAAAAGGGGACCCCTCCAAGGTCATCTAGTCCAATGCTTTCATTTTACAAATGATGAAAATGTATCCCAGAGAGAGTGGCGACTTAGACAAGGTCACATGGGTAACAAGCAGAGCTCGGATTCAAATTCAGGCCCAATTACTGACCAAGAGAATGGTGACCAGGTGGCTATGCATAAGGGGACAGTGATGGCGAGAAGGGGAGGGGGCAGCTATCGAGGAAAGGGTGATTGGAGGGACAGTGACCTGGAGAACCGTGGAAATGGGGACAGGGAGAAGAAAAGGGACAATGAGCAGGGAGACGGTGCCCTTGGGAGCACAGCACATACTCAGCTGCCTGTCCATTATCTTGCTTAATCTTCTCCTCCACAGCTTGCAGGGCAGCAGCCAGGGAGGCGCTGGTCTCCTCCAGCTTCTGGTGAGCACTGTCACTGGCGCTGCCATCTCCAGGGGGCATGGCCATGGCGGCCCGAGGCGGCTTGATGGGCACCTGCTGGGGGGGCACACCCGGCGATGGGGGCTTGGCAGGGCTGGCACAGAGGGAGGGCGGTGTGCTGGCTGGCTTACTGGTAGCGGCAGCAGCGGGTGCCTGGCGGGCTGGGGAGGGTGTGGGTGTGGGGCTGGCACTCACAGACTGCAGTCCCAAAGGGGCCTTGACTGGTTTGGGCGCTGTGGGCGGGGGTGGTGGCTTGGGAGACACCGGCGGAGGCGTTCCGTGGGCCCGCTTCACCTCTGTTGGGAGAAGAGAGAGTATTTTACCAGCCACACCATCCTCAGACCTTCTAGATCCTGCTTTGGTGAAAAAACCAGCCAGCAGTCTATTCCTGCTGGCCACACCTATCACCAATTGTGCCAGCTCTGGCCAGCAGGGACACTTAGTTTTCCCAATCCCTTGCTGGTACCCACCCTGAGTCAGGGGCCCTGGAGGAGCTGGGTCCCACTAATTAGAAAGGATTCTGAGTGTCTTAACCTAAAGGACCAGTCAGAGTGCCCCTAGTGATGACCTCCTGGGGCGAGCCAGGAGGCAATCCAGTCTAGGCCCAGAATGGGTCAGGAGAGCACAAAAGTGACTGGTTCAGTGAACCTAGCTCCCTCTTCTTCGAGTGGTGGGCATGTTCTGTGGAGAGGAAGGCGGCTCAAAAGCTCTAGGCTCCTGACCCTGTGGCCACGGAGTTTAAAAATGGAAATCTGGGAAGTAGGAGCCAATGCCTAGGCATCATGACTTGTGTATATGCAATGTCCGTGTGCGTGTGTGTGTGTACGTGTGTGTGTGTGTGTGTGTGTGTGTGTGTGTGTGTGTGTGTACAAACAGGTCACTGCCTGTGTGGGGGCCTAGGTGTAGCAGGAGCCCAGTGGAGATGCCATGATAACTACCAGCATCCAGGCATGCAAACATCTCAGAAAACAAACACTGCCTCATCCAATCTTATTTGCAGAGAAGGTGTGGACTAGGGGTGAGGTCTTTGTGCAGAATGCAGATTTCATTGGATTTGGAGTCCAAAGTCTGGGCTCCTGAGTCTTAACCCCCTAAGCCTCAATGCCATCTTCATCTAGAAGATGAAGGGATTGATTGAACCAGATGGGCTCGAAGGCTACCTTTGAGCACTAAACCTTATGATCCTAAGAAAAGAGTCCAGTTTCTTGATGTGAAGTCCTTCTGTATACTCTGTCTGCCCTGCCCCCTCTCCCTCAGGGGTCCAGGACCTTGGACCACCGCTCAGGGGGGAGACGGCTGTGCTATACATACCTGGGCTGCCGGGGCTGGGAAGTGGTGCCTTCTTGGAGGTGGTTGGAGGTGAGCCCTGGATCTTGGGGACCGGTTGGGCCAGGACAGGTTTGGGGGACACTGGGGGCTTGGCAGGCTTTCTGGCCTCTCCGTCCGGTGGGGTGGGGGGAGGCAGATGGGCAAGGTCTGCGGGAGGGGGTGCGGCAGGGGGGAGGCAGTAGAGGCGGCTCTGCAGGCCCGCCACTCTGCTCAGGGGCCGGTCGCCGGCGGACGGTGCCCGTGCCATTCTGATACACAGAGAGCGGGGGCGGCTCCAGCCCCGGCTCCCCCCGTTCCTTGGTCTTGGGCCTCCGTTTCACTGTATCCGACTCGGTCAAGATAAACTTGACATTCTCCTGCTGGCTCTGCTTGGCCCGGATGCGCCGCTTCAGCGTGGCGCTGGCCTCGACCTTGGCCAGGGGAGGGCCTTCGCTCCCCTCCCCCTTGGCTGGGCCCCGTGGCCGCTGCCTGATAGTGAGGCTGCCCTCCTCGGCGAAGGGGATGTGCTCAGGTGGGCCCTGTTCCCCACGGCGGGCAGCAGCCAGCAGCCCAGTGACGGGGCCGCTGAGGGTGCGTCGACGGTTGACCACCTCACCATCCAATCCAATAGCGTCTTTGTGCTTCGCTGAGGCCAGCACTGTGACCACACGGCCCGGCTCAGGGCTGGCAGGATGCCCGGCCAGCCCTGGGTGCAGGGGATGGCCTTCCGGGGGCCTACGGGCAGCCCGGGCCCCACCCCCAATGGACGACAGCTCCAGCATGGCAGCGATGCTCTTGACACTGCCCGCACTTCCTGTGTCCACGCTGCCGGCCAAGTCGCTGGCCCTCCGTCGCTGGGCCCGTCCACCCAGGGTGCCCTCCCCAGACCTAGCCTCCTCGCCCTCTCCGTCCTGGACTGGCTCGTCTGCCAGATTGGCGCTGGGCATGGCGGAGCTGGAGCGCTTGGGGGGGGGAGGAGGGGGCCCCTTCTTCTTGGGCCGCACAGCAAAGGACTGGCTGCGGTTGACATTCTTATCGCTGCCCGCTGGGGTCCTTACCGAGTGGCTCCGTCCCACCCGTCTCTGCACCGTGGCATAGGGCCCTGCTGCGGGCACCATCAGCTCATCACGGTCAGGCTCGCTGTCCGAGGCTGCGTAGCGGTTCAGGCTGTGTGCCCGCTTCTTGGGCCGCCCGGGCTCCTCCTCGGCCTCCCCCGTGGCCCCAGGTGGCAGACACAGCACAGGAACAGACACAGGGGCAGGCGCCGTTGGCGGGGGCAGCCCCCCGTCACCTTCCACAGGCTGGGGTAGCACATAAGCAAAGCCCCGGTGGGTGGGAGACCGAGGAAGCGAACGGGGTGAAGTGGGCCGCTCGGCCGGAGGCAGCAGCTGCGGAGTAGGCTTCACCTTGGCAGTGGCCGGGGCTGGGCTGTGAGGAGCGCCCAGCGTCTGTGGTGAAGCTGGACGGGGCTGCGTGGGCGTCTGAGGAGGTGTGAAGTGGCCCCCGGCGGCACCCGGGGGGAAGGACTGCCGGGGCTTGCCAGGCACCGGGGGCACACTGGCTCTCTTGACACCGTGTCCGTGGCGAGTAGGCCGGCTCTCCTTGGGACTAGGAGCGGAGGCAACCTCGTCGGCCAGGTACTCTTGGCTGCGGGACGTGGGGCCGCTGGGGCCGGGAGGCCCATCTCCCAGAAGCTCTTGGGAGCTGCTCATGTGCCGTGCCCTCCCGCTGAGGCTGGGCTCGTGACGCAGGGCACTGGCCCGGGGTGTGGGGGGCAGACTGTTGGTGGGCTTCTCGGCCCCACCCTCGGGACCCGGGGGTGGGCCCGTCATGGCGGCCTGCAGTTCATCACTCAGCTCACTGTCTTGGAATGTGATCATCTTGGGTGACTGGCATTCAGCAGGGGTGGGCTCCGGGGCTGGGGGAGACTCAATGGCCACCACCTCCAGTGACTGAGGGGCCTTCCTGCGCAGGGCCCCTGCCTCATACTTCCCATACTCAGCTTTCTGCAGCTCTGCCAACTTCCTGACTGCCAACATCAGTTTCTTCTGGTGCCCTGGATGGGAGACACATGGCAGATAGACTGGCCAAGCCACGGGGACGGTTAAAGGACTGCCCAATAACAGAGGGCCCACCCCAGATATTCCCTGGGTCACCCAGGGAAAGGGCAAGGCTAGGCAGGGTGGGGGAAGAAAGGCACCTTACCCAGCTTGGTGATGCCAATCTCCTGCAGGTCCTCCCAGGTGATGTCAGTGATAAAGTCAATGTTCTCATAGCCATTTTCCACAAGCACTTTGTAGTACTGGGCAAGGCCGATCATGGAAAGCCACACAGCCAGGTTAGCCTGAGGAAGGAGACAGCAAAGGGCCCTCCTAGGTCTCAGGACAAGCCAGGCCTGAACAGATGGGTCCAGGCTTCCCCTGAGGCCCTCCCTGGCTACTGAGGCTGCCTTGCCTTGTCTTTCCCCTACCTCCCCCAAGCTGTTCACTCAGGGTCGCTAACTTGTGGCTGGGGTCAGGAAAGGGAGCAGTAGACTAGGGAAGAACAGACAGACAGACAGACAGACAGGTCAGCAGGTGCCTCAGAGAAATCAGATCATGAGAATATCAGACAGTAGACATTGTCCTGAGTCTTGATCCAGGCCTAAGACCTTGGGGAAGGTCCTCTAGTCTGAGCCAGCTCAGCCTGGCCTGCCCGGGCACTGGCATTCACCACACACCACCATAGACACCGAAGCATCCACCATTTTGTGTCTGTAACACACCTGTGACCTTGCCCAGACATATGGAGGGGGGAGGGCCATGTGACTGTTTCCCCACCCCCTCCCCCACCCAGCCAGCCAGCCATTGGTCCAACCATCTGTCCACCCCACCACCACTGCCTTACACCAACACACATGGACACACATCTAGCCACATCTTATGTACATGTAAAACCCCAGACACACACACACACACACACACACACACACACACACACATATCCCAACCACACCTCTCTCATACCCACTATATACATATACAGTACACACACACATACACACATACACTCAACTGCATCTCTCTCACACCCAACAGATACATATACAGCACACACACACACATACACACACCAACTTCATCTCTTTCACACCCACCATCCTCTCTCCTCTCCCCACCACAATCATGGCTACCTTCACCTCCTACTTCCCTGATCAAAACAGAGGCAAGGAGGAAGAAAGAACCCTGGGACGCGTTTGTGTTGAGCCCTAATATTGGTAGGTGCTTGCTGGGATGGAGTGACTTCCACCTACTGACCCCACTAGTCATGCGTGTGCTTGGGCAATCCCCACAAGAAAAGAGAAGGTACCAGGACGTCGTCCTCGGATGAGGAGTCCTAGGCAAGGGAAGGGGTGGGGTGGATGTCATCCCCGAGTGCAGGGCATGGAATCAGAATTGACAGAGCCCTTCAAGATCTCCTGGGCTATCTCTCTCTCCCACCCCCATTAGCAGGTGAAGAAGCCAAGGCCAAGGGAGGACTGAGTGGCGCATTTGAGGTCACTCCATGAGTGACCCAGGACAAACCACCAGTTAGTTTCTAGGGCTCTCTTCACTACCTCCTATGGTATGTGCACGGTTCCAGTGGGCATGTATTAATTGGATGGGCCTGACCTGGTGGTCTGTGGGAATGTGGGGGGGGGGGAGTTGACAATGTGCATGTGCATACAGTGCTGAGTTATGTGGATTTCACAGTATAGGTGTGAAATTTTGCTGATCGGATGAATCTGTACCTGCTATTAGGCCCTGGCCATTGCCTAACAAAGAATAAAAGCTATTCAGCTGCCCTGAGCCCAGGGCCCAGGACTCTGGGCCCAGCATCTCCTTCTCTCTCAGCCCAGACTCCAGAGAATGCACAGCCCTGGCCCCAGCCATGCCCCACTGCCCAAGGACCTGCCCCACTGGGGAGGCCAGCCCTGATGCCCATGATGGACAGATGGCTGGACAGGTGGCTCACTGCTGGCAGGGCCCGCGCTGCTCCCGAGGGGCCATCCTCAGTGTCTGACCGAAACGTCGCCTCACTCGTCTCCCCAGGGCCAGGTTGGGGGCAGCGGCTCCGTCCAGGCCAGCAGGCGCTGATGGGACCAGGGTAGCCCTGGGGTGGCCCAGTGAAGTTGCAGGCATATGCCCCATGCCATAGGCCCCAGGTGTGGCTGCCCTGTGCTGGGCGGCACCTGGGCTCCAGCGCAGAGCGTGACTGTCTGTCTGTCCTGGGGCTCCAGAGTGGGGCAGCACCCTCTGCCCTCCCCGTGCCCGCCACGGCTCTGCCACTGCCGGGGCGGGAGGGGCCTTACGGGTTTGTGTTCAGGCAGCCAGTCAGGGAGGGTCAGGCTGTTGATCTCTGAGGTTATCTTCTTCCGGTGGCCAGGTTTGGTGACACCAATGGCCGTGAGATCCTAGGGCAGAGAAAAGGCCCCATTACCGAGGTGGCAGGGTTCCCGGGGCCCATCTTCTGGGCCCAGCCAGTGGCCAGCTCACCTCAGGGGTCATGCGGCTGATAGTGGGGAGATCGTAGCCAGAGGTGATGAAGTTGGAGGCATAGTGCTGCAGCTGGAAGGTGGCGAGCCATTGGGTGACAGCCTCCGCACTCTGGAAGACACAAGGGGGCACCTGCTGCAGGCTGGACCGCTGGTGGACAAGCCTTCACTGCCCTGTGGGCTGGGGCGCTTCCCGGCCTCTCCTGGGACCACGCAGCCCCAATTCTGCCGCTTCCTCTTTCAGCCTGGCCATGGTCATCTGTAGGGCTGCAGCCATCATCCGGGCCCTTCCCCAGTGCTGGCTTCTCCTCCTCCTCCTCCTCCTCCTCCTCACTGGCCTTGCCTGGGCTCAGATGCTGTGGCTGCTGCCCAGCCTGGCCACCATCCTCCAGCGCTGCTCAGCCCTCGGGCCCTCCATCCGGCCCCTCCAGCGGAGTCCAGCCACTGTCCAGAGGCCTCGCACCTCCCTCCCTTACCCCTCCTCCATCTTTGCATCCATAGCTCAGGAAAGCCCTTTGGCAAGCCTAACCATGTGTGTGTGGGAGCATCCTGTAGACAGATGTGAACGTGTCTTAGTGTTAGCCAGAGACCCAAATGCCTGGTCTCTTCTAACCCGAAGGCTCCCTGGGGCATATTTATAGCCCCCTAATGTGGGGGGGGGGGCAGACAGAGGAGAGAAAACTTGTCCACAGGACCAGCAACAGGCCTGTACATCTCTGCTCACAGCAGCCTTTGCCCCATACCCTGACCTGGTCCATTCCTCCAAGGCACTAGAGGCCTGACCCCAGGAGCAAGGATCCCAGTGACACACTGGCCTCCAGAGAGAATTCAGCCTCACACATTGCCTCTCATCCCCCCACATACACTCAACATCTTCCACACATAATACACCTCTCCTAACACACACACACACACACACACACACACACACCCCTTGACTCTAGACATACACATGCATTCCCACGCACCCCCCCACACACCACACCATCCCATCCTGACAGAAACATACACATATATACACCAGTGGCTGCCTAGTTTATAACAGATAGACAGTGGCCAAACTTCCTCTGTACCCTTGCAGGTCAGGATTCCCACTCTTACCCCCATCTAGGGCTTCTGGCAGATGATCTGACAGGCTCATGCTGATTCCCTCAGAGATCCCCAGCCCTTTCCTCCTTGCCTCCTGTCCTCGAGCCCCTCATCAAGCCTCCCCCCAACAAGTTAATAGGGTCCCCATAAAGGGAGCACTTCCATGACCTGAGAAGAGGCCCAGCCTGACCCCTCACCTTTCCCTCGGATGCAGGCTCCATTTTTTTGGGTGGCTGCTCACCATAGGCCTGCCCTGCGTGTGTCACAGGCTGGGCACGTGAGGGACCTGGGCAACAAGAGGAAGGGGGTGAAGAGCTCATTAGAGGCTGGGGGCCTCTGAGATCCAAGGAGGCAAACCCCAAGGGGAGGAGGTAGAATAACCCAAGTCTCACCTGCAGGGCCCTCATGGGGCTTGGTTGGACTGTCCCCTGGACCTGAATCCTGGATGGACTTCTGGGAGAGCACAGTTGCTAAGAGCTGGAGAGGCAAAGGGACAGACCAGACGAAGGTCACCAAAGAGCCAGCCTTTGCTCAGGGTATCCCCTCCCCCATTCACCCAAGTGTTCAGTCATACCTTGACCCCTTCAGAGCCGGCGTGCAGAGCATGGCTCCCACTCCCCCCACTGCGCCCGCTGGCCACGCTGCGGTCAGCACCTGCTGACACCAGAGAAGCTTCAGGAGTGGTGTCCACTCCCTCGGCCCCTCCTACAGGCGCTGCTTGCCAGCTGTGGCTAGTGATGCCCATGAGAGAGGAGCCCCTGGCCTGCCCTGGCTTCCATACCAGTAAAGGGTTTCCTCAGGACCCAGATTTCCTCTGGAGGGGCTGCAGAACTGCCCTGGGAAGGGGACAGGTGGGACGGACTCATGTCAGCTCCTCGGGAACCTTCAAACACAACACAGGTATGCCCTGAGTCTTGACCCCTTACCTCTTGGAAGACACTCAAGCCCCTACTACGGGGAGTGGAGCCCTGGCTGGGCCTCTCTGGGTTCCCCAGGGTGAGCACAGCAGCCAAGCAACAATGTCCCTTCCTGATTATCCCAGGACCCTGAAACCCCAAATATCCTTCCTTTCTTGGTGGGGTAGGTCCTCTACTGGAAGCAGGCAGGCAGGCTGTAACCAGGGGTTAGGCCAGTTAACCCTTCCCGCTCCCCTCTTGCACCCCAGTCCTGAGTTCACAGCCGGGGCAGGCCAGTGAACCTTTCCCCTTGTATCATAGCCCCAAACCCTGGTATTCTTCAGAGCAGGGCATCAAACAGTGGCCCTGGATCATGACTACTCAACTCTACGTGGGCTGAGGACAGACAGAAAGCAGAGAGGGACGGAAAGCAAATGGAGAGGAAGTTGAATGGGCACCATAGAACTTCTACTCCATCCTCATCCCCTCCAATATCACCTCCATTCCCCAAAGCTGAGCTCCTCAAAGCGTCCTTCCTTCTACAAGCCAGTTAGGGCCTACCCTCCCCTCTTACAGGGTTGCAGGAGAGAGAAAGACATAGAGATACCCACGGAGATCAGAGACAAGAAGGTAGAGAGACCCAGAGAAAATGGGAGACAAGAACCAGTGAAAGAAATGTAGAGAGAGACAAGCTGGGGTAGAAATGCTGGTGGAGCCAACAAGTGAGAGGCCTGAGTCACTGGCTGTCACTGACCAGGGGAGGGAAACACTCAAATGCAAAGGAGACTAGTTTGCAGTCAGCCTGCCTGGGGCTCCTCTGGCCCACTGCCAAGAGCAGCATTCTGGGGAACAGCTGGAGGGAGGAGGAGGGACATTGATGGTGAGAAGGGGTGGAGGAAGATGGAGGGAGGAAAAAGAAGCCTTGACAGCCGAACAGGAGTCAAATGAATATCTCCTTTACCCTGCCCCCCAACCTCAGCTCCAGGACAAACTGGGTTCATCTAGGTATTTTTAGGAGTTGATGTAAAAAATGGGCTAAGGGGTGGAAGGCTCCAGGCTGCACTCTAAGCAATGACCTCTGGGTTCCCTCTCCCAGAACAGCTCAAAGCCTAGATGGGTCTGGGGCCTCCTTGGCCTAGCTCCTGACTTCCTATACGATGGACTATTTAGTTAGGCCTGAGGTTCCTCAGGAGCACCAGAGGAGACCATTCTCATTTCTGTAACTGAGGGGTGTTCATACATCCGCACACATGCGCCCCTATTCAGTTCTCTGACTACCCAACATGAACATGAGATACCACTTGCCAAGGTCATGTCATGGGAGTATAGTCGGGGAGGGGGGGAGGACCAAGCAAGGAGTGTTACCTGGTATGTCAGAAGGGAAGGGATGGGAAGGCAGGGGAGGGAAGGGAAGGGGAGCTCCTTTCCCCTACTGCCAGGCAGAAAGATAGAGTTTTCTCTTCCCGTCCCTCTTCCCAGAGAGGGTCTGTACTGTTCTCAAATCCCAGGGACTGGAAAAAAAAAAAACCCTGGAAATTGTCCCGGGCTAGGAAACTGAGTCTGATCAGGGCTCAGGGTGAGTGTTTAGTGCCGGGGATACAGCACGGGTTAGGAGTGAGATTGAGAATTGAGAAGTGAGGATCAAAGTTGAGGATCAAAGCCCAGAGGAGGGTCAAGGTAGACTAGTTGCCTGTTCGTTTGGTGATGGCCTCGCCTAGAGTAGACGGGAAATAGCCAACACGATCATTGCCAGTCCGGTTGTCATGGATACAGCCTTTCCACCTGCCATCAGGATGCTGTTCAAGGACCTGTACGAAGCAGGGGGCAGGGTTGAGGGCCTATTGCATGCTCTGAGTGGTCTTGGGGCCCAGGACAGCATGATTCAGGACAGATCCATCCCCCAACATGAACACACTGTAGTTACAATAACGAAATGGTAGAGATCGCAGAGAAGTGGGGTTCAAGAGACCCCATCTCCCATCTTTGCTGTCAAGTTGAGCAGGATATTAAACTTTGCCCCAAGATGGGCTACCGAGGGCACATTGGTGTCACTAGTGACTCCCAACCTACCAGGAATTCTCCTAAACTATTAACTAGAGGGAGGGAACAGCTTTCTATCCTGTCCTGGAGCCAACCCTCACTTAGAAGCTAAATAATCCACCACCACCCTGATTCTCCTACCATGTCCACGTCTTCTCACTGGCCATGTCTCCCCATGATGGTTCCCCCCCCCCAAGTGGCCACATTTCCCCACTGCTTCATCCAGAATGACCACCAGGGCGATGGGTTAGGGACCAAGGACCCATGAAATCTCTGACTTCAGTCTGCCTCACTGACCACATCCTCCCAGGACCAAGCCCCCCAGGGAAAGCTCCTCATTCTCCTGCTTACAGTGATCACGTCTCCCGCCTTCACATTCAAACTTGTCAGGTCATAGTTGTTGCAATAGTCTTTCGTTGCCCGAACCTGCAGAGCTGCTGATGCCTCTGGAGGTACAAGAGAACATACCCACCCAGTCCCTGGAAAGGAATCCAGCCAGCATGCCTTCCACCCTCTAAGGATCCACAGGTCCAAGCTTCTTTATACCAGCCCAACCTTCACTTCACCCCAGATCTTCCCACCTCTCAGCAGCTGCTTGATCTCCTTGCTGGCCTGGGAAGTAGTGAATTGGTGGACGATGTCCAGTGCGGTCTGGCTGTAGGTGTTCCTCACGTGGGCATTGATTCCACTCTGGTTGGAGGGGGAAGGCGAACTCAGGAGGGAAGGCTAGGGACCTGGGGAGGGGGCTAGAAGAGCTTGGGACAAAAGCAGAAAATGGGCACGAAACCCACTGCCTCATCCAGAATGACCTCGAGGGAGATGGGGTGGGGACCAAGGACCCTGGAGGTCACTGACCTCTGTCTAACTCCTATCTCAGTGCCCCCAGCCCTTGTCTCCCAGACTCTGACCCCACCAAGTCTGTCTCCCCTTCCCTGAGCTTACATCGAGCAGGAGCCGAACCACATCCGTCTTCCCACAGAGTGCGGCCTCATGCAGGGCAGTGCCTGACTTGGTCTGACGGTTAATGTCAATGCCAGCTTGGAGGAGGAGTCTGGGCATGGGGGGAAGGCAAGAGGGCCAGAGGTGAACCAGGACACTGGCACCTAGATCTCTTCACAACCTCCTATCTCTGGCAATGAGTCTGTACCCCCATCACACATCTCTCAGGTCAGAGACTCAGAAAAATTCGGCTCTTCCCCTTTTCTCATTCTCCTTTCTCAAATGACCCAGTCCGGAGCTATATCTTCTTAGGTCTACCACCACAACAGTACATCTGTTCTCCCCCTTTCCCACTCTTATACCCACCATTCTGGGATAGGTATGGGACTATTACTATGACCTCCCAATTAGTCTCCTTGCCTCCATGCTTTCCCCTGTCAAAAGCATCCTTTACATTACTGCCAAAGTAATCCCCATAATGCACTACTCTGATGACATTACTTCTCCACTTAAAAACCTTCTATAGCTCCCACTGCCCACCAGATAAAAACTATATTCCTTTGATTGGCATTCAATGCCTTCTATACCTTGGGTCTACCCGAGTATAGCTCTCTGCTCCAGCTAGTGTCTGTTTCCTTATTGGGCTGTCCTGAATACATGGCTCATCCCACCACTCACACTGCTTCCCTCCTCCCGGCCCCCACCACCTCCGTGAAACTTTCTTTGGTCTTTCTAGCCCAGGTTGCTCCGCCACCTCGGAGCACCTCTAGCTGAAGCACCCAGTCCAGTCTTCTTTCCTACATCATCTTGTCCTGCTTTCTCACTTTTCTCTATGTCAATCTAGCCTCTCTCACTGACCGTGAGCACCTTTCCCAATGACAAGATTCTGATTTGGTCCTTCTCTGTCTCCCTCCCAGATTTTGAATTTCCCAAGGGAAGGGCCAAGGTCTGCCCTTTCTTTATCTTCCTCTTAGTGATGGGAAAGGAACATTAAGCCCCTGCTATGTGCCAGGACTATAGTGTCAACAAATATAATCTGATCTGATCCTCACAACAACCCTGGGAGGTAGGTGCTATTATTATCCCTATTTTACCATTGAGGAAACTGAGGCAGAGGCTAATTGACCTGCCTAGTGTCACCCAGCTAGTGAGTATCTGAGGGTAGATTTGAACTCAGGTCATCTTGACTCCAACTCCAGATCTCTATCTACTGAACCACCTAGCTGCACAAGATTGGGCATACAGGGTGAGGGACAACAGAGAAAGAGAAAAAAATCCAAGAGCCTCCCCTCTGCCCCTCCTGTCTATCCTGCCCCAATGGCATACCTAATAATGTCAATGTGACCATTTTTGGCTGCCAGGTGCAAGGGGCTGGTGCCATTTGGGTCAGTAGCATCTCCTGGCCGAGGCTCCAGTAGGGCTGCACACATGTTACTACTCAGGAGCAGCTGCACCACCTTTAGGGGGATAGAAGGGGAAAGGACAGTAGAATCAGGACGGCCACTAGCATGGTGGTTGTCACTGTGCCATAGAAGTTAGGACAGAGGGACAGGATCAGACATTATCCATCTGGTCTCCCAGGACCATCCCCTAGGCTCGAATGACAGAAGCACCTAGACTCCGTCATCTCCCTGCCCCTACCCCCATCCCTGGGGCGCTACCTCCCAAAGGGCCTCATGGAAACTTACCCCAACACGTCCGAACTCACAGGCCAGGTCCAAAGGCGTCTTCCCTGAATTGTCCACAATACACGGGTTGGATTGATGCTGAAGGAGCATCTCTGACTGCAGGTCCCACAGGCAGGGAAAGGGGGGAGACGGAAATCAGTAAGAGCCTATCTAGGGTTGGCCCCTATCCCTGCCCTGGTCTTCCCTCTGCATCTGCGTCAGAGCCCTCACCACATCATAGTGCCCGTGCTGGGCTGCCAGGTGCAGCGGGATATGGCCCTCATCTGATGGGACATTCACGGCAGAACCTGCCTTCAATACCAACTTCATAGGCTCCTTCCTGCCTTGCCAGGCTGCATAGTGCAGAGGCCGCATCCCTAGGGGAGGAGGTTGACGGTCAGCCGGACCTTGACCCGTGACTTGGCCTAGGGTCTCCCTCCAAAGCAGGGAGGAATGAGCAAGCAGGGGGAGTGGGGTGGACTTGCCTTTGTTGTCTTTGATGTCCACAGCAGCCTGGGCCTCCAGAAGCAGGGCGATGAGTTCTGTGTTGCCATTGAGGGCAGCATGATGGAGGGCTGAGAAGCTGGGGGAATGGGGTTGAAAGGTCATGTTAGAGAAGCATCCAGTCTCATCTCCAGCCTCCTCCCACCCACAGGCCAGAGGAAGAATTCCCCCGTGACTCTCCAACTCACCCATCGGGGTCCTGGAAGTTGACATTGACCTTCTTGGCTGAGCCCAGGAGCTCTAGGAGGGAAGGGAGGAATAGTGAAGAAGATGAATGAGAAATCATTGCTCTCTTTGACTCAGGCCGTCTTGGGAGGGGCATAAAAATGAGGCTACCGACCCCCTCCCCCCCAAGCCCTCCACAAACATATATATTCACAAAGAGGCCTAAAGTCAATACCCTGGCTCTAGGGGAGAAAGAGACCAAATCCAAGTCCAAGGCTGAAGTTCACCATGTTAATAGTAATTATTAATAATAACATTTTCTATAGCACTTAGTATGTACCAGGGACTGTGTGCTATCCTTTACAGTGATCTCATTTTATCCTCACATGACCCAGCAGAGAGGTAGGTGTTTTTTCTTATAATCCCCATTTTACAGATGAAGAAACTGAGACAGACCAAGGTGAAGTGACTTGCCCAAAGCTGCAGAGCTAGTAAGTGTCTGAAGCCAAATTCTCTCAGGTCTTCCCGATTCCAAGACCAGCACTCTATCCAAGACACCCCCTAGCTGCCTAGCTGCCATTTCCACAGTGTTTTATGATTTACACATCCTCACAACAACAACCACACTGCCAGGAAGATAATATAGTTATCCTTGTCCCTGTTTTACAGATGAGGAAACAGACACTGGGAAGCAAAGCTCACACAGCCAGAAGCAGCAAATCCAAGATTGAAACCCAGACCCTTTCTCTCTACCACGCCACAAGTGCCATCTGTCATCATTGAGAGGGGAAAAGATGACCTGGAGAATCGGTGATGGGCAGGGGGAGGGGGCAGGTAGGAGGGAGCAACTGGACACTTCTTAGGTTTAAATATCCACATTCTACCTTCTTCCCTACACATAAACACCAAGGCCTGGCGCTGGACCCTCATCCTCCTTTGACTGCCTCTAACTAGATTTCACAGAAGAAGGAATAGGTAATAGTGGCCCTTTGTGCCTCATTTTCCCCAATGGTCCTTCTCTAATGCCAGACGAGCATAAGATTTGAGGTGTCACAGGCTCTAGAGCCTTCCTCACTACTACCAGGACCCCCTGCAATAGGCTACAGAACTGGACTGTGGGCTCTGAGCTGCATCTCCCCCTTAACCCTCTCCCCATTCCCCTCTCCCTTACACACACACACACACACACACACACACACACACACACACACACAGAGCCATTCTCCCCTGGGCTCCTGGCCCACCAGGGCACTGATCCAGCTGCTGCTGCTGCTACCACTTCTCTTCTACTAAATATAGCCTGGGGGGTGGGGTGGGGGAGACTGGGAGAACACACAACAGACTCTCATACACAAACACACACACACACACACACACACACACACACACACACACACACATACACACATACACACACACTTCCAGGACAAGCTGAGGACTCTGTATGGGAACTAATTGGATAACTCCCCCAGTGAGCGATCCATCTTCTTGACGTCTGCAGACTGGGTGGGGCAGGTTGGGCTGGCTTGGCAAAGCTGGTAGATCCAGGACAGGGGTGTCTCTTGGGGAGTGGTGGAGGCCCCCAAGGCCTCAACATTAAGCTACTGGCTCAGTGAAGCCCTCACCCACTTTTCTGCGCACTCAAGAATGGGACTGTTGCTTTCCCTTCTCCACCCCACCCCCTCCCCAACTTCCCCCTGGTTCCTGTGCAGCCCCAGCATAACTTGGGAAAGGCTGGGACTGGCTCTAAGGTCATTTCCTGGTTCAACAACATAAAGCAGAACAGTCCCTGCTAAATGCTGAAGCAAGTGTCCATGCATGTGTGAGTATCTCTATCTGTCTCTCCATTTCTGTCTCTAGGTATCTGAAGCATTCCTAACAAGACTGAGATTCTGATTGATAATCAGAGCCTGCCAGTTCTACCCTTCCGCCAATCCTGACTGCCACTGCTACCCCTACCCCACAGGATTCAGGCCCAGAACAACCCGGAGCCTGTACTCCACAGACCTCCCTGGAATAGAGCCAAATACCCTGCTTCTGTCCCCAGTTGTCCAGCCATTCCTTCAGCTTTCTCAATCCTCTCCTCCAGCTCCACTCCCCAAAGTCCCCAGGATCTGCCATTCTCATTGTCAGCCGGACTGCCCCCTCCTGCCCCTTTCTATGATTGCTACCCCAGAGCCAGGAACACTAGAGATAGGCCAAGACACCAACGCTGAACTCTTGCTAGAGAAGGCATAGGATGGGGGGCTGGATGGATGGACAAAACGTACAGAAAAATGGGCAGCCAGATGGATGAATGGATAGACAGGCATGGACAGACAGATGTAAGACAATCCCCTCAGAGCTGGCTCTCTTGGCCCCTGCCCTGGGCTTGGGCCCTTCGCCGGATCTGAGTCAGCCCTGGCCGGACTCTAGTGGCCCCCCATCACCACTGGGCCTGCCAGGACATTGGTTACATAACCTGTTTGTGGGTCAATCAACTCCATGGGGGAGGGGACCTCTAGGCTGGACAGAAGCCCCTTTGTCCCCAATTAGGATGAGGGGGTGGGGACTTATGGAGTGGCCTAGGGGGTGTGGCCTGGTGGAAATATGATAGGATCAAGGGGGAGTAGAGAGAAGGGTATGATAGATTTCAGAGTTGGGAGTTGAGTACTGTGTCCTAGTCCTAAGTCTGTCACTGACTATGTGACTTTAAGCAACTTCATCCTTCTGGGACTTAGTTTCTCCCATATGTAAAATCAGTGGTTTGGATTAGATCATTTGTAAGGTATCTCCTGTTTTCTAAGATTTCTCTTTCAGCTCTAACATTCTATGTTCTAAGGTCCTTTCCCTTCTCTAAGGAGGCAGCCTAAGTAGGATAGCGGGTAACAGTGCTGGGCCAAGGAGACCTGAATTCCAATCCTGCCTCTGACATTTATTAGCTGTGTGACCTTAAGCAAGTCACTTAACCTCTATTTGCCTCAGTTTCCTCAACTATAAAATGGGGGAAATAATAGCACCTATTTCACAGGGTTATTTTGATCAACTGAGATCATAGTTGAAGAAAAGAAAAAGCTCAGCATAGTATGTGGCACATAGCAGGAAATAAATACTTATTTCCTTCCTTCTTTCTTTCCTAGCCTTCCTCCCCTTCCTTTTTTCTTCCCTCTCTCACTTCTTCCTTCCCATTCTTCCCTCCCTCCCTCTTTCTTTTCTTCCTTCTTTCCTCCCTTCCTCCTTCCCTCCCTCCCTCCTAGCTAACATTCTGGGTATCAAAGTCTCTCCCAGCACTAACATTCTAGGCCTATGTCCCTTCAAGCACTACTATTCTGTGGTGTTGCGTTCTCTTCCACCTCAGGCCTTCTATGGTTCTGTGATTCTATCCAGGGAGACCCACACATACATCTGCTCAGTCACACCAGAGCAGATCTACCTCATTAGCACATAATAGGTACTCAACAAATATTTTTGAATGAATGAAGTCACACATCCCCACAGTCACAGATCTACAAACTGTCACATACACAGTCACCCACGCTTGCCTCCCTGGCCAGAGGGTGAAATTTTAGAGCAAAGGAGGCTGATTCTCTAGGATGAATTTGAAATTAACACTGGGAAGACAGGAAGGTCCTTGCCAAGAAAGGAATCCCCTACCCCAACACACACACACACACACACACACACACACACAGAGTCACATAGTCAAACACAGACACAAAAACACAAAGAGATTAAAGGCATAGCCTGGTTATCCTGTTGACATCCAGAGCTGGGGAGAATCAGTCTCCTCCACTGGACAGGTTAGGAAATTGAACCAGGACGCACAACACTTATCCGCTTGTCCTCTTTTTTGCTCCAGTCCAGTTCTGTATTAGATATCTCCTAGTATTTAGTGAGGGGAGATGAGAGGGAGAGTGAAGAGCTCCCAGCTCTTCTGTCCCCCTCTTTCCATCTGAAAATTCACACAAAAGGTCCCAGATAGCCTCAGGTCTTCCAAGGCTTTTTTGAGCTCTTCAGCTCATTCTCTCTTCCTTCAGGGAAAACAGCTAGTCCTTCAGCCCAGGAGTTTCCTCAGCAGACATAATAAATGACCACACAGAGACCCTGAGAGCTTCTTACTGAATTATCACCATATACCATCCTTTGATATCAGCTCTGACTCCAGATCTTAACCAACCTGATCCTAATTTCACTGAATAACCCTAAGTCAACTGCACTGACCTCCAAGCATCAACAAAACACAGCTCAAGATGTCAAGCACCCTGATGCTATGATAGCAGCATTCTGAGCCCATATCACTACACTGACTCTGAGATATCACTAAACTGACCTCACAATATCAGCATTGACCCTGTGATATCACCACATTCACCCTGAGATATAATCATACTGATCCCATAATATCACTACAATGACCCTGGGATATATCACCATGTCAATTCCAAGATATTACACTAATCCCATGATACCACCCTGACTCAGTGGTGTCACTGTACTTATCCCAAGATATCAGTGTTCTGAGCCCTTAATATCATATCTTACCCTGTAGACACTGACAAGTGTGTCTGAGTATGTCCTGTGTCCCCTCTGTAAGGGGAGGACTAAGAGATCCCCAAGGACAGAGGTTGCATGCATACATTTAACCCCTAGAGTTCAGTCAAGCTCTGACAAAGCTAAGGTTATGGCATAGAATAGGACTAATAGCTTTATGACATGAAGAGGGGAGTAGAGGGGGAGCTCCAAGTATAGTGCAGTAAATTTAAGGGAACAGAGGAAGAATAATACTTCTGGATTCTCTCAGACGTAGCCCTCATCTTGGGAAGTCCCAACTCTAAGGGAAGAATGGACACACACATCATTGTGTTGATATCATGGTAGATTCCTTATGGGTTGATTGGTGGAAGGTTGGAGGAATCAGTGCCTGGATGCTCCTGTTTGCCCCCATCACCCACTCTGATCACAGCAAGGCGGGCAAGGCATTAGGTTGACCCATACCCTTGGGCTCTCAGGATCCTTGAATTATATGGCAGCAAAATGATTATAGGTCACCGACAAATGGTCCTCATGGCTTATATACAAAAACACACCCAGAGGCAGACATGAATACATGGATATAGACTGTAGGAGATGATTCCCCAATTATGGATCTGGGTGATGCTCTTCTTCAAATCCCCACATCCATCAGCAGCTAAGTTTTGCCGAGTTACCTCAATAATATTTTTGGCATCTGTTCCCACTTCTCCACTCACCCAGCCACCACCCTACAACAGGCTTTCGTTACTGCTTTCCTGGATAATCATAATAGCCTCCTAATAGCCTTCACTTCTCACCCTTTCAATTCATGCTGCATAAGCTTCCAAGTCAATCCTCCCAATGTACCACTCTGATCCCATCACTCCTGAGCTCGAAAAATGTTCAGTGGCTCCCCATTGCCTACTAAATAAAGCCCAAAGTCCTTAACCTGATATTCAATGGCCTTTACAATATGGCCCCAGCCTACTTTCTCTCACAAAAAAAAAAACCATACACACAATAACTCACTTTTCCATAGCTCTCTATGGTTTACAGAGTGCTTTCCTTCGATGGCATATAACCTCCTTCAGAGCAGGGGTAAATTTGCATTTTACCTTTGTATCCAAAAAGTTTTCTTTGCACACAGTAGGGATAGAATAAGAACATTTTGTTGAATTAAACTGAACAAGATCATAGGGATTAAGACACCAGATGTGTAATTTCATTGGCACAGGAGGACCTTTCCATTGAGAAACTTCCTTTACAAATGCAGTGGGGTATAGTCTGTGCAATTTCCAATTTCAGTGTGCTGCCTGGAGCACTGAAAGGTTAAGTGATTTGACCAGTATCACAAAGCCTGCATGTGCCTGAGGTGAAACTTGAGTCCAGATCTTCCTAACTCTGAGGCCAGTGCTATGTCCACCACTCCATCCTGCTTCTCTATGGAGCTGACAGTGCAAATATTACTGTTCCCATTTTACAGATGAGAAAACTGAAGTGTAGAAGAGTATAGGATCTAAACTCAGAACCCCGATGTCAAATACAGCACTCTATACAACTCAAGTGGTATAGTATAAAGAGACTTGGTCTCTGATGTCAGGAGACCTGTGTTGAATCTCAGTCTGAATATTTACTTGTTATGTAACTTGGGCAAATCACATAACATCTCAGTCTGCTAATATGTAAAATTGATATAAAGACACTTGCACTACCTACCTCAATTCAATACAGTTCTGTTTCGTGGTTTTTTTGAGGCAATTGGGGTTAAGTGACTCACCCAGGGTCACACAGCTATTGTCTGAGGCTGGATTTTAACTCAGGTCCTCCTGATTCCAGGACCACTGTGCCACCTAGCTGCCTCCACATTTATATATTAAATGTCTGCTATATGTCAGGGCACCAGGAATACTATTACTAACGAAAATTACCTCTGAACTTTTGGTCACAATTCCCTCTGCCCCCTTTATCTCTTCTTATCTAAGTCCAACTCCTATTTCAAGGTCCAGCTAAAGTCCTACTTCCTCCAAGAAGGCTGGGGGAAGGATGGGGAAGTCTAGCTTGACCAGTCCAGTCCACACTGAACTTCCTCTCCGAGTTTCTACAGCCTTTGAACTGAGGGCCCCCCCTCCCCAGCTTAGCCCCTGATCATCCTACTTCTGTCCTGTTCTTTCATCCCCCAAGAGGATAAGCTTCCCCAGCCCCACCTCCACACACCGAAGAAGAACATTAAATTGGGTACATGGAGCAGGCTAGCTGGACTGGTATGAACTGGTGACAGAAACAAGAACGGAGCATGAAAGAGGATGATAGGAAGGGGGGAATGACGAAGTGGATGGTGGATGATAATGGAGGAGGCAGACAGGGACATGGGGAAAATGATATTGGAGAAAGGAGGATGGCAGAGATGGGAAGCTGGTTAACAGTGGAGTCAGAGAGATGATGGAGAACAAGAGAGACTTCTGGTTATAGTGGGGAAAATTTCTATTTCCTCTGAGCACCAGAGCTGCCCACTGAACATCACTCCCTGCCCTGGCCCCACCCTCCCACTGCCTGGGCCCAAATTCCAGCTGCACTTTGCTGAATCAAAATATATCTTACTCCAAAGCAGGCCAGTGTCACCATGGCAACTATGCTAATTCATGAAGGGGTTTCTCCTCTCTGATTTATGAAGCCCGCCCCTTTGGAGTCAGAGCACCCGGTTGGGATTTCTGTCTCTGTCTCTATCTCTGTTTCTGTCTATCTCTCTGTCTCTCTGTGCCTCTCTCCCTCTTTCTCTGTCACTGCCTCTCCCTATCCCTATCATCATCTCTGCCTCTCCCAGTTTCTATCTCTCCTGTCACTATTTCTTCCTGTCTCTCTTTCTCCCTGTCTATGTACCTAACTCTGAGCTCTTCCAAAGCCTATAGAGAAATTCTTCTGACTCTGAACCTCAGTGTTCCTAGTTCAGGACTTTCCAGGTGGACATCTGACTTCTGACCCTTGGGAAGGGGGAAGGTGTTAAGCCAGGTGAGCTTCTGAAAGAACCTATGTGTGATCAATGGGCATGATCACACTTGGGGGGAGATCTTTGCCTTGAAGGGAGGGGGAGTCTAGAGCTACCAAGAATTGATAGATATCAGAGATATTAGAAATGAGTGTTGAGGGAAAGGGAGTGACCCCCTAGTCTAACTAGCTCCCACCTACTTGTGCCTTGTGTCTGTCTATGTGTGTGTATCTATCTGTGTCTGGCAGTGTACAGAACTGCTAGTCTGTGGGTAATTGTGTATATCTTTCCATGCATGTAGGTCTGTACCTGTGAGGGTTTTGGTTTTTTTTGGGGGGGTGGGGATAATGCTTACTATATTATGGTCTCCCATCCGATTCTAAGGAAGCCTGAAAAAAATTAGACCTAGATCTCTGTTCCCCTAGTTAGTCTCTATTACGGCCCCCAATCCACCCTCTGACTCCTCAGACAGGATAAACATTAAGGCAAGAGTTGGACCAGAGGCTGGCTACCTTATGGGCTTGATGACTGCCTCCCTCTCCCCACCTTCACCCCCAGAACTGAGAGTGTCTCAAGAAGCTCCCTACATTCCCTGGGGAGAGGGGAGCTCCCCCATTTCCCAAGAAACCCCTCCCCCTACATTGGTCCCAGGTCTTGAGGATAGGTGGGGCAGAGGGACAGATTCACATAAACAACCTGTAATTGTTCACTAACACTCAGTGACACACTTGTACACACATATTGCCAACTACTGCTCACACACAGATGCACTTTGATATACACGCCATAGCCACACACGCAGTCAGTCACATGCAGAGGGAGGCATAATCTCGCACACTCTAGGAATTGGCTTCTATCTGCATCTCTCTCCCCCTTTCCGTCCTTCCCCCGCCCTCCCCCAACCCCTCCATCCATCTCCTGCTCCTGGGGGAGGCTTTGGCTGAGCCAGGATCAGCGTTAGGATCAGGAGGCTAAGCAGAGGCTCCTGGGCCCTCCCAGGGGGAGCTCACTGCAGCCAAGGACTCTCACCTCACTCCTCTGCTATCCTCCTCCCTCCCATATCAGCAGAAGGAGATGGGCACTGGGTGCTTTGGGATCCTTTCCCCCAGCTTCTCTAGGCTGTTTGATAAGAGATCCCAATAGACTAGAGAAATAGGCTCCAAGAATAGACTGGTAGCTCAGACACCTGAGTTCTTACCCTGGTTCTGCCCCAAGTTGGGCGACCTTGGACAGGTCACTCAGCCACTTTGTGCCTCAGTTTCTCCATCAGGAAAACATTGCCTAAACCTTCTCTTCAGGGGCCATGAAATGGGATTATGTCTCCCCACAGAGCCCCTCCCCTCTGTCCCCTGCCTTTGGCCACCCCTCCCACATATATACATGCATACATACATACTTACATACACACGGTCACATCAGCCACACCCTCAGGGTGGCCCCTGCCCAGTTCTCTCCAACCTTTGTTATTAAGCATGATGAGAAAGTGTAGATAGAAGACTCACCCCTGTCCCCCTGGGGAGCTACAGGGATGGACAGTCCCCTCATTCCCAATTGAAAGAGTGAGAGAATCTGAGAAGTAGGACCCTGCCCCTCACTTTCCCCACCCGCACACCTAGGGAGAGGCAGCCTGTGAAGCTATGAGAGAGCACACACAAGACTATCCAGATGGTCCAGTTGCTTATGAGTGTCCACCTGTGTGTCCCGGAGTCCCTGTGACCCTGTAGCTGTCTGTCCTAGCCCTCTCTGTGCCCATCCATCTCTGTATCCCTATAGCTTTCTATAAGCCTCTTGAGTATGTGTGCTGAGATTGGGGGGGGTGGGGGTGGAGGGACGACATAGAAGGGCAGGGGGAGGTGCGGGTTTGGGCTGTTGGATAAAATGCGCCTCCGGAGCCTGGTGAGGGCGAGTCATCGCCTGGCCCCCCACCTCCTTCTCTCGGCCCCAGGCCAGCCTCTCTGCAGCTTCTGGCTAAAGGGGGGGGGCGGGCTATTGGGGGCGGGGCCACAGACACCGCCCCCCTCAGCCTGTATCCCCCCACCTCCCAGAACCCCTAGACACTGCAACCCTCAGTATCTCCCCACCCCTTGGGTCCCCTGGGGATACCCTCAGACCCTGCATTCCTATCCCCCAGCATCTCTTCGTTCCATGTATCCGCCACCTGCACCCCCTCCCAGACCTTGCATGCTCCCCTGGCATCTGGCAGTTCTCACAGATCCCCAGGGCCTCCGCTGACACCCCAAATTCTTCCAATGCGTGCCCCCAGACCCAGCATCGCCTCTGGACCCCGCATCCCCCAGACAAGCATCTCACCACCCCGGGGGCTCTCTTGCCCCAAGCCCCCCACTCTCTTCCCAGGCACCCCACCCCCCTATTTCTCCGCCCCCAGCCCAAAGAAACCCCCTCCCGCCCCCGCCCCCGCCCCCGCCCCCGCTCACTGGCTTTCCCGGGCCGCGGCCTCTGCAGCAGCCTCTGCACGGCGCCCACGTCCTCCGTCTTTACCGCCTGCACCAGCTCCTGGTCCTTGCCCATGACGGGGTAGCCCGCCCGGCCCTGCCTGGCCCTGTCCGGCCCTGGCCCCGCTCCGCCCAGGCTCCAACCCCAGCTCCCAGCCCGAGTCTCCCGACCCCAGCCCCAGCCCCGGCCCCGGCCCCGGCCCCGGCTCCGCGCTCGGGCTCGGGCTCAGCGGCGCCGGAGCATCCTCGCCGCGGCTCGCGGGCGGGAGGGGGGAGCGCGTCACGGGCGGGGGGCGGCCCGGGGGCGGGGGGATGGCGGGGATGGGCGGGGGCGGGGCCGGGGGGAGGGGCTGCTGCGGCCCCAGCGGAGGGTGTGTGTGTGTGTGTTGTGGGTGGAGGGGTCAGTGGGGTTGGGGGAGCCTGGTTACCTGGCGCCGCCTCCAGGACGCCTGGATCCCAAGCATCTCCTTATATCTTCCCCCCTCCCCCCTCCGTAATCACAGTGGGTTCCCTCTTCTCCCGGGTGTCTGTGATGCTGTCTGTGTGTCTGTGTCTGTGTTGGGGAAGATGGATGGAGATGCATAACCACCCCTGGGCAGGATGATGAGTCCTGGGGAGGACTCTTTTCTTGACCCAGTCCTGCAGCATCTCCTGGGGTTTTTCCATCTTGAGATAGGGCTCAGGCCCCCTCTAGAGTCATCCTGGGGTGGGGGTAGGGGAAAACATTCCCATGGTGCTCAGAGAAACCCTAACCTGTCTAGTGGGATGGTGCTGAAGATTTTTTTTTAAGGGGGGAGGATTAGGAGGGGCTCAAACACCTTCTCAGAGTCTCAGACATGTAGGGGCCTCAGAGCAGTCAGAGATCCAGAGATGGGTATCAGGAACTCAGAGATGATGTCAAGGGATTCTGAGACATTGTCAGAGGCTTAGAGATGTGTCAGAAAAGGTGTCAGAGATAGTGTTGAAGAGGAATCTCCCTGTAATGAATTCAGCGACAGTGAACCTTCTGAGAACCTCCATTCCTCCCCCCCCACCCCCTACCCCCAGTGGCACCTCCATAGCCTGAAGCCTTTTACACATTCACACTTCCTGGAAAACACAAAACACCCACACCCTCCTCCTGCCAACCCCTTCTCCCTGATAGGCATGAGCAGTCTTGGCCTAAAATGGTATTGGGGTTCTGTCAGCTAGACCCTTAGTTCCCTTTGAGCCTAGATCCAGTTACCAACAACAGCCTTGCAGGACTCTGGATTTCAAGGCTTTACCCCAGCTATGTATCTATCTGCTCCAGGATGCTAGAGTCACAGCCTGGATGATTGCTGGGTCCCAGATTAGACATATACACACACCCATAAATTCTCCCATCACCACCCAGATAAGCCCCTCTGCTAAAAAAAAAACATTTTGATGGAGCCCCTTTGCTTTCAGTTAGCACTTTAGCATAGCATTCAAGGCTCTCCACAATCTGCTTTCACTTTAGAATTTTGCCCCACTCTTCTCCCCTTCCCATACTGTACACTCCACCAAACTGGTCCGGGGAGCACTCTCCTCATTCTCATCCTCAAGTCTCCCATTCCCAAGGCTTTGTTCACATCATTTTCTGCTCCTGAAATACCCCCTACTCCTACACCAATATTCAGCTGTTGAGACCCTACTTAGCCTTCAAGGCTCACTTCAGGTGCTACTTCTTCCAGGAAGCCCACTATGATAACATACTCTCCCCATTCTCCCCCAGCCAAAATGCTCTCTCCCTCATCTGAACCTCCCCCTCACTCTTCAGAACACATATGGTATTTGTGTCACATTCTTCTGGGTATGATGGTCAAAAGTGACCCCATTTCATCACTGGTATTAATTTGTTTAGTTCCCTCACAGGGCAGACCTGGGTCTTCTTCATCTTCATCTCCCCCCACCTCTGGCTCTTCCCCTTCCCCAGAAGAACACATGTGTTTGATAAATGAATGTTTATCCCCAGACGGGGATATGTAAATTTAGCCCTTGATCCAAGAAGCAAGGGCAGAGAGCAAAGGGATAACTCCATCACCACCACCACCATCATATACACACAGGTCTTCCATAGCCAGAACCGGTCAGCCTTAGGGCTGCATTACCAGCTCATGTCAGGGGCAGAGAAGCTAGTTATCCTCTGCCTAAACACCCTTGAGGCTCACACACTCAGCTCATATATAGACATATAGACAGCTCATACATACACCCAGCCCATAATTTCCAAGGTCTGAGGAAAAGAATGACTGCCTTCATCATCCCACATACTATAACCAGATTTCTCTTGGTAGAGAGAAAGAAGAAGTACATGATGTGCAATGTGATTTGCACAGGCGTTGCCCACCTGGGAATTGGCTGGGGAATGGCTCAGTCATCTAGAGATGCTACCGAGACCTGCACGCCAAGGGGCCGTGGCTCTGTTTTACAATCTTCCCTCCCAAGATACCAGCCCTACTCTCAACCCTGAGACCTCCTTGCACCAGCTCACCTCCCCTAGGCCATTCTGAAATCTTGGGGGCAAGCCATGACTCTATATCCCTGGGACCAGCCCTGGCTCCATTCTGGACACCTCCTGGATCCCATTTAGGCACCCCTCCCTGAATCCATTCTATGCCCCTGGAAGTGGTCCTGGCCTCACTTTCCATACTCTTCAGGGCTTGCTCCAATGAAGAAGCTTCTCTATGGGTCACTGGGCCATGTCTAACAGCTCTCACCAATACTAGGGGCAGGACCCCAAGTGCAAAGTTCAACTGGACAAAGTCCCCTCCTCCCACCAATGTGTACTCTTGAGCCTAAGAGAAGAGTTCAGCCACACAGAGTACATAATATGCATTCAGGCCAAGAATTTTGGTGTGATGAAAAATACACAGGATTTGATGTCAGGGTCCTGGGTTCAAATCCCTGCTGTGCTATCTGTATGACCATGGGAAAGTCTCTTCCCCTTTATGGGCCTCAATTACTTGATAAAGTGATAGGATTAGAGTAAATAATCTCCCAAGTTTCTTGCAGTTCTAAACTGGACCACGTGGTGACCAGCTGACTAAGAAGAATTATACCCTGCACTAGTCAGTCCAGGGGTATGCTGGTAAATATTTAACAACCAGCTTTCCAAAAAAAAAGGACGTATGACACACTTTTACGTTTAATCTGCATTATTAACATCTTCCCCATCCCTTTCTTAAGTCTTTAAAATTAACAAAACAATAAATCAAGCCCTGATTTGTGGTGTTTGCAGATTTTGGAGATATAAATGCTTACAAATGAAAATTTAAGAGCTGGCATTCAGCATACCACTGCCATACCAAAATGCCAACATAACCTGTGTCTTACAAAGAGGTGATCCAGGAGATCCCATAACAGTGGGAAACTGCCGGAAAGATGAAGACTTACTTTGCTCTGTTCTCTTTAAAAGATCATGCCCCCAAAGACTGGACTTAGCAAGCAAAGAAGCTAGTCTTTAGTCATCTACTAGTTAGAAGGAGCAGTAGGAAGAAAGCAGTATTTTTTTTAATGGGGGGGGAAGGATCAGCTGGGTGGTGCAGTAGATCAGGCACAAGCCCTGAAGTCAGGAGGACCTGAGTTCAAATCCAGCCTCAGATATTTACTAGCTGTGTGACCCTGGGCAAGTCACTTAACCCTAATTGCCCCTGAAAAAATTGGGAGAGAACTGGTTGTTAGAAGGTCCCTGAGATGGTAAGATGTTTGCCTTGGGGATGCTCATCTGATTTGCAGATAATATAAAACAAAGGGTATTTGTTAGAGTCCTCAGAAAAAAAAAAAAGAAAGAAAAGAAAGGTGTTGGAGCCAGAGCTCCCAAGGACAGTGGAAACAGAGACGCATAGGCTTCTATAGCTAGATAATAGTGCATGTGAGAAAGACTGAGGGGTTTTCATGAACCTGAAGCTCAATGGTCAAAAGTATGATGTAGAAGCCAAGCTAATTTCATTATTTTAAGAATCTGGGAGGCAGCTAGGTGGCGCAGTGGATAGAGCACCAGCCCTGGATTTAGTAGGACCTGAGTTCAAATCCAGCCTCAGACATATAACACTAGCTGTGTGACCCTGGGCAAGTCACTTAACCCCATTGCCTAGCCAAAAAAAAGAAATCTGTTATTTTGGGGTGGAGCCAAGATGGCAGAGTAAAAGCAGAGACTTGCTTGAGCTCTTCCCCAAACCCCTCCAAATACATGTAAAAATTACTCTAAACAAATTCTAGAGCAGCAGAACCCACAAAAAGACAGAGTGAAACAAATTTCCAGCCCAAGACAACCTGGGAGAGGAATACAGTCCAGCCAGGGCCAGTCTGGCACAGATTGGGCCCCAGCGGGCTGAATCAGGTCAGGGGACTGAATTGCTGGCAGCTGTGGTGGTTTCCAGACTTCTCAATCCACAAACACCAAAGACAACTTAGAAGGTCAGTAGGAAAGGTCTGTCGGACCTGGGTGAGAAAGGAGCAAAGGTCAGTCCCGGCCCCAGCACAACCCTGGGGCGGCAGCAGTAGCGGCTTCTGTAGATCTCAGCCCACAGACGGGGATCGAACTGATTAGAAGGAGATTACAGGGATCTCTTTGCTGGCACTGAGGCAGGATTATGTTGCTTTGCCCATACTTGCATCTGGGTCATAGTCCTCAGTGGTAGCTCTGTGGTGAGGAAGAACACTAGCACGGCAGAGCTTGAGGCAGCAGTGCATAAATAACCCTCCTTACAGTTCCAGGGCAGAAAAGAGTGTCTGTGGTCACTCATAGACCAGCACACATGCCAGAAGAGGAGCGAACACCTCTCCTTAGGTCATACCACCTTGGAAGAACTGAAAACTTACAGCACCCTAGAAGTATCTCTGAAAGTAGCCGCACAAAACCCCTGAAGCTTAGGGCAGTATGCCCTCCACACTGGGAGCAGAGCCCTACCTTAACAAAGCATTAAAAAGTCAAGTAATTGGCTGAGGAAATGAGCAAACAGTGGAAAAAAACTCAGACTATAAAATCTTACTTTGGTGACATGGAAGATCAAAACATATAATCAGAAGACAACAAAGTCAAAACTCCTACATCCAAAGACTCCAAGAAAAATATGAATTGGTCTCAGGCCATGAAAGAGCTCAAAAAGGATTTTGAAAATCAAGTAAGAATCTGTTATTTCACGGTGGGTACAATTCTTCTAATGCCTTGGTAGACGGTCTTGACAAGTTGCTATGGCTGACCACCGTGTTGTTGAATCTCTCCAAACTTAGCTAGGTTAGTCCTTAGAAAGCAGATATATATTCCATTTCAGGGCTATACTAAAAAAAAAAAAGCCATTCCAGTTTGGTAGGACTTCCCAGAAACTTTGCTCTAATAACATTGTTTGTTATGTTACTTCTACCAGAGTTACTTCTATGCCATGATGAGACATTGGCACAAGAGTTCAGAGAAGGGCTGCATTATCAGGCGACATTAATAGAACTTTTGCATCCAGAATGAGGGAAATTGTAGTCTCTCTGTACCTTATCCCCTGATCAGACCATATCTGAAGCATTCTATCCAATTCTGAGTGCCAAATTTTCAAAGGGACATCCAGAGGTGAGCAACTGAAATAATGAGGTGACTTAATATTCTTCTATACAAGGCTTGAGTAAAGGAACTGAGAATGTTTGGCCTAAAGAAGAGTTAGGAGGGACATGAAAGCAGTCTTCAAATATATGAAGAACTGTCATGAGGAAGAGAGATTAGATCTCTCTTGCTTGTCCAGCAGAATTAGAGGCAATGGGTAAGAGGAGGAGAGGGGCACAATTGGCTTGGTATAAAGAAAAGTTCTAGTAACAGAATTGTACAAAAGTAGATTGGGATGCCTGGGAAGAAAGCATTCTATCACTTAAGGGCTATAGGCGTAGATGAGCTCTTGTTGGGAATGTTGCTGTATAGTATCTTATAATATGTCATGGCTGCTTATGAATTCATCAATCAATCAACATTTATTTATTTATTTTTTAGGCAATTAGGGTTAAGTGACTTGCCCAAGGTCACACAGCTCGTAAGTGTCAAGTGTTTGGTCTGAGGCCAGATTTGAATTCAGGTCCTCCTGACTTCAGGGCCAGTGCTGTATCTACAGCACCACCTAGCTGCCCCCAACATTTATTTTTTAAATTAATTTATTTTGATTTATCAACAATCATTTCCATAAGCTTTTGAGTTTTAAATTTTTCTCTCCCTCCCTCCCTACCTCCCTCCCCAAGATGGCACACAATCTGATATAGGCTATACATATACATTCCTATTAAACATATTTTCACATTAGTGATGTTGTAAAGAAGAATTAGAACCAATAGGAGGAACCACCAGAAAGAGGAAACAAAACTCAACAGAAGAAAAAAAAATAGCAAATAGTATGCTTTGATCTGCATTCAAACTCCATAGTTCTTTCTTTGGATGTGGGTAGCATTTTCCATTATGAGGCCTTTGGAGATGTCTTAGATACTTGTATTGTTCAGAAGGGTTAAGTCTATCAATATTAATCATCACACAACGTGGCTGTAACTGTGTACAATGTTCTCCTAGTTCTGCTCGCTTCACTCAGCCTCAGACCACACAAGTCTTTCCAGGTTTTTCTGAAGTCTGCCTATTCATCACAGCAGTATTCCATTACATTCGTATACCACGACTTGTTCAGCCATTCCCCAATTGATGGACATCCTCTCAATTTCCAATTCTTTGCCACCACAAAAAGAGCTGCTGTAAATATTTTTGTACACGTGGGTCCTTTTCCCATTTGTATGATATCTTTGGGATACAGCCCTAGAAGTGCCATTGCAGGGTCAAAGGGTATGCACATTTTTATAGCCCTTTGGCCATAGTTCCAAATTGTTCTCCAAAATGGTTGGATCGTTTCACAACTCCACCAACAATGCATTAGTGTTCCAATTTTCCCACATCTTCTCCAACATTTATTATTTTCCTGTTTTGTCATGTTGGCCAATCTGATAGGCGTGATGTGGTACCTCAGAGTTGTTTCAGTTTGTATTTCTCTAATCAATAGTGTCAGTCAACATTTATTAAGTGACTACTCTGTGCCAGGCATGGTACTGAGTGCTAGAGATACAAAAAGAAGCAAAAGACAGTCGCTGTTCTCAAGGAGCTTACAGTCTAATGGGCAAGACAACCTATAAACAAACATATACAAAGCAAGCTGTAATTAAGAGAGGGAAGGCATTGGGATTGAGGGGCTGGGAAAGGCTTCCTATAGAAGGTAGGATTTCAGTTGGGATTTAAAAGATGCCAGGGAAGCCAGATCGTGGAGATGAAGAGGAAAAGCATTCCAGGCATGGGGTCAGCCGGTGGAAATGTCTGGAGTCAGGAGATGGAGGGTCTTGTTTGTGGAACAGCCAGGAGGCCAATGTCACTGAACTGAGGAACATTTGTTGAGGAGTAAGGTATAAGAAGACTGGAAAGGTAGGAGGTTATGAAAGATTTTGAATGCCAAACAGCAGGTTTTATATTTGATTTATATTTTATAACAGAGGGTTATAGGGAACTGTTAGAGTTTAAGTGGAGGAGGAGGCAGTTTGACATGGTTAGACCAAGGTTTTAGGAAAATCATTTTGGTGGCTGAATGGAGGATGTGGTGAGAGATTTGAGGCAGGCAAACCCACCAGCAGGATATTGCAGTTGTCCAGGCATGAGGTGTTGAGGTTCTGCACCCGAGTGGTGGCAGTGTCAGAGGAGAGAAGGGGGCATATTTGAAAGAAGTTGTAAAGGTGAAATCAACAGGCCTTGACAATAGCTTGGATGCAGAGGCATGGGGGTAAGATAGTGAGGAGTTGAGGATAACTTCTAAGGTTTTGAGACTAAAGATCTGTGGGGAATGATGTTGCCCTCTACGTAATAGGGAAAGTAGGTGGGAGGATTTGGGGGGAAAGATAATGAGTTCTAATTTAGATATGGTTAGCTTGTCAGCTTGAGAAATCTGAGAAGGCAGTTGGAGATTTGAGATTAGAGGTCAACAGAGATGAGAATCATCAGCATAGAGATGGTAATTAAATCCATGGGAGCTGATGAGATCATCAAGTGAAGTAGGGTAGAGGGACAATAGAAGAAGGTCTAGGATAGAAGCCTGAGGGACAACTACCATTAGAGGGTGTGATCAGGAGGAGAATCCAGCAAAGGAGATTGAGAAGGAATGGTCAGATAGGACAGGACCAGGAGATAGGGGCATCTTAAAAACCTAGAAGAGAGAAGAGAGTATTAAGGAGGAGAGGGTGATCAATGGTGTCAAAAGCTGCAGAAAAGTCAAGGAAAAGAATGAGGATTGAGGAAAAGATCATTGGGCTTGGCAACTCAGGCATTGTTAGTAATTTTGGAGAGAGAAGTTTCAGTGAAATAAGGCCAGAAGCCAGATTGTAAGAGGTTAAGAAGAGAGTGAGAGGAGAGAAAGAGGAGGCACCTAGTCTAGATGGCCTTTTTGAGGAATTTGGGCTGCAAAGATGAGAAGAGATATAGGATGATAGTTAGAGGGGATAGAAGGATCAAATAATGGTTTTTTCAGGGTGGGGGAGAGATGGAAATGTTTCTGGGCAGTAAGGAATGAGCCAACAGAGAGGAAGAGATTGAAAATAAGTGAAAGTGTAGGGATGATACAGGGGGCGATCTGTTGGAAGAGATAGGATGGAATGGGATCATTTGAACAGGTAGAGGTAAGGAGTAAGGCCACTTCATCGTGTGAGACGGGGTGAAGGAAAGGATATGATAGATGGCATCTGAGTGATAGGAGATGAGGAGGGCAGAAGAGGGAGCTCACAGCAAATGGTTTCAATTTTTTCTGTAAAATATGAGGCAAGGATCTCAGCTGAGAGAGTTGGAGGAGGGGGAGCCATGGGAGGTTAGAAGAGGGATAAAAAGGTGTGGAAGAGCTACTGTGGAGAGTGGAATAGTGAACTGATAAGGGAAGTATAATAGGATTGCCTCACAGCAGTGAGGGCCCAGTTGAGATTGTGTAACATAAATTTGTAGTGGGCCCCATTAGAACAGTTGCATGATTTTCTCCACCTTCATTCAGAAGCATATTCACAGAAATGATCCAAATGGTGGGAGTGATCCAAGGCTGAGATTTGGTAGGGCATAACTGGCAATGTGTTAAGAGGATAAGGGATTCAAGGGAGGAGAACAGTATAGAGTTGAATGGGCTAACCAAAGGTTCAGGCTGGGGAAAAGACGGGGACGTCTAGGTGGCTCAGTGAATAGAGCACCAGCCCTGGTGTCAGGAGGATCTGAGTTCAAATCCAGCCTCAGACACTTACTTTAGCTGTGTGACATTGGGCAAGTCACTTAACCCCGACAGCCTAAAAATATATATATATATATATATATAGGGAAAAGAAAAGAGTTGCTAGTGCAAAGGAGATTGCCAAGGAGAGAACTGAATGATTAAGAAATTAGAGGCCATGTTATGGATAAAAAGTAGGATTTCATAAGGGAAGAGAGGGAGAGATTAAAAGCCGATAGGTTATGAACAGAAGATTTTGGAATTCTTAAACGTGGAGGCGGTGCATTTGTGGACAATGGCAAGATCAAAAGAGTGACCATCCCCTAAACCCAGTTGGGAAAGATATAACTTTCCATTTTCTTCTATCAGTGGCTCCCTATTACCTGTAGAATAAAGTACAAAACCAAACTTCTTTTGGTCTAAATACCCTTTAATGGCCCTCACAGCCTTAGATCACCCCCACCATTTGCTACCTTAGCTGCGACGTACATGCTGGAAAAAAATCATGAAATTGTGCTGAGTTCAGAAGGTAAGATGGTGAAATAGAAGGAAGAAGTACAGTTATGTTTTCCTCTAAAACTCCTCCAAATAGACCTAGAAAGTATACTTCTGAATCCTGCTGGGGAAATCCAAGAAAAAGTCATAGTCATTTTTCCAGCCCAGATCCACAAAAAGAGACAAAGGTCTGTGGACACTGGGAAGGTGGTCTGGAAAGGAGCCTGCCATGGGCAGAACATTCCAACACAGGGAGAAGCTGGGCACCAGGCAAGAGGAGATGCCAGACCCACACTCAGACACTGTGACCTCATAGGGAGTACAGGAACAGGTGCCATCTGACATCTTTGTCACTCACTGCTCACTACCAGATCTAGCTCATAGATTCATGGCAGAATGAGGAGGAGACCTGCAAAAAGGGGTAGCGGTGTAGTTCAGAAGCCAGAAGCAGTAGTATGACTCTGGTCCCAGGGACAGAGCAGAGTCTCAGTTCCAGCTTCTGGCCTAGTTTGAAGCCTAAAGAGGAATAATCAGGGCAGGAATCCCAGACCAAAGGGGAACTTGCAGTTCTTTTTTTTTTTCTTTGGTCTAGGCAATGGGACTTGCCCAGGGTCACACAGCTAATAAATGTTGTGTGTTTGAAGCCAGACTTGAACTCAGGTCCTTCTGACTCCAGGGCTGGTGCTCTATCCACTGTGACACCTAGCTGCCCTGGGAACTTGCAATTCTTTCACTCTGAACCAGCAGAGCTTCCCAGCTGGCTGATAGCAACTGAGTCCAGCAGCAGTCTAACATTGCTCAGTCCCAAACCCAGGTCAAGGACTTGCAGAGTTCAGACCAGGAGATCCAGTTTTCACTGGATCATACCATTTTGGGAGTGCCGAAAGCTTGTAAGTCCCAAGCTTGAGCTGTCCCTGCAATCCTGGAATAACACAACATTTAATACTCCAAAAAAGTAACCTCAGGACTAGTCCAGACCTTCCCTCCAGAAGTACAAAGAGCCTGGTCCTAATATTAAGTCTGAAATCAGGAAGTAGGCTGGAAGAATGAGCAAACAAAAAAAGAATCCCACCATAGAAAGCTACTATGGTGACAGGATACTCAAGATACAATTCCAGAAGAAAAAGACCCCGAAAAACCTACAAAGCAAAACCACAAATGAAAACATAGCTTGGGTATAAATTCAATTTGGGAATTCCTAGAAGAGATGAAGCAAGAGTTTTTAAAAAAAGAGTTTTAAATGATTTTATAAATGAAATGAGAGTGACAGAGGAAATAATTAGAAAATAAATGAAAGCTGTGGAAGAAAGAATTGGAAAGAGAATTAACAGCTTGGCACAAGAGGTACAAAATGTCACCCAAGCAACAAACTCCTTGAAAATTAGAATGGACCAAATATAAGCCAGTGACTCTATGAAGCAACAAGAAATATCAAAACAAAGTCAAAAGGCTGAAAAAATAGAAGAAAAGTGTAAGATACTTCATAGTAAAAACAACTAACCTAGAAAACAGATCAAGGAAAAAAAAACTAAGAATCATTGGGCTATCAGTAACAAAAACAATAAAAATAATATTGTTATTTCAAGAAATAAAATGTTTTTGACAAAATACAATACCCATTTCCATTTTAAAACATATACATACAGAAAGACATGCATACACACAAAAGCAGATATATAAATGCAGCTTTCCTTAAAATATTAAGTGACATCTATTTAAAACCAAGAATAAGCATTATCTTTAGTGAGGATAAACCAGAAGCCTTTACAATGAGACTAGGGGTGAAGCAAGGATGTCCATTATCACCATTATTATTCAGTATTATACTAGAAATGCTAGATATAGCAATAACACAAGAAAAATTTGAATAAATAAGCAGAGGCAATGCGAAAAAAACCTATCATTTTCTGTAGATAATATGAAAATGATGGTTTACTTTGAGAGTCAACGAAAAAACTAATCAAAACAATTAACAAATTCAGCAAAGTTGCAGGATATAAAATAAACTCCAACAAACCTTTGGCATTTTTGTATATTACCTACAAAGCCCAGCAGAAGAGATAGAAAGAAAAATTTCATTTAAAATAACTACAGAAAGTATAAAATACTTAGGTTCTATCTGTCAGGACACACACAGAAATTATGTAAACACAATTACAAGACACTCTTCACAATAATACAGATCTAAGGTAGGCTGAGTCACTATAATAGAAACAACAATACTACCTAAATTAATTTCCTTACTCAGTGCCATACCAATCAAACTACCAAAGAATTACTTTATAGAGCTAGAAAAACAACAACAAAATTCATCCGGAAGAACAAAAGGTCAAGAACATCAAAGGAATCAATGAAAAAAAAAAAGGGAGGGAAAAGGGGGACTAGCAGTACCAGATCCCAAACTAGACTACAGAGTTATAATTGTCAAACCAGTTTGTACTGGATAAGAAACAAAGTGGTTGATCAATGGAACAGATTAGATATGCAAACATACAGAAGCAAATGAGCAAGGTAATCTAGAGTTTGATAAACTTAAAGATCACAGCTACTGGGGCAAGAGCTCAGTATTTGAGAAAAAACTATCAGGAAAATTGGAAATCAGTCTGACAGAAACTGTGCATAGATCAGCATCTCACACCATAAACTAAGATAAACTCAAAATGGGTACATGATTTAAATATAAACAGTGGCATCATAGGCAAATTAGTGAAGCATGGCAAGAATTACCTGTCAGATCTACAGATAGGAGAAGAGTTTATGATCAAAGTAAAGATAGAGAGATTCATGGGAGGTAATAACAATAATAATAATTTTAATCATATAAAATTTAACAGATTTTGCACAAACCAATGCAGTTAAAATTAGGAGAAAAGGAAGAAACTAGGAAAGAAATCTTTGCAGCAAGCTTCTCTGATAAAGGCTTCCTTTCTAAAATGTATAGAGAATCGAGCTAAATTCATAAAAATAAGAGCTAGTCCTTAATTAATAAATGGCTAAAGGATATGAATAGGCAGCTTTCAAAGGAAGAAATAAAAGTTATCAATAGTCGTACAAAAACGCTTGAAATCACTAATAGAGAAATGCACATTAAGACAACTCTGAGACACTGTCTCACACCCATCAGATTGGCTAAGATGATAAAAGGAAAATGACAAATGATGGAGATGTGGGAAAATAGGTACAATACTGCACTACACGTGGAGCCACGAACTAGAACAGTTTGGACATATGCCCAAAAGGATATAAAACTGTGCAACCCTTTTAACCTAGCAATATCATTACTAGGTCTGTACCCCCAAAGAGATCAAAGGAAAAGGAAAAGGACCTATTTGTACAAAAATATTTACAGCAACTTTTTTTGTGGTGGCAATGAATTGGAAATTGAGGGAATGTCCATCAACTAGGAAATGGCTGAACAAGTTGTGTATATGATTGTAACAGAATATTATTGTACTATAAGAAATGAGCAGCAGAATGGTTTCAGAAAAACCTAGGAAGACGCATGAACTGATGCAAAATGAAGTGAGCAGAATCAGGAGAACATTGCACATGGAAACAACAATTTTATAACAATTGTCACCTGTGAAAGACATAGCTTCTCTGATCAATACAATGATCCAAGACAATTCCAAAGGATGCAAGATGAAAAATGCTATCCACTTCCAGAGAGAGAACTGATTAATTCCGAATGTAAATTGAAGCATATTTTTTCACTTTCTTTATTTTTCTTGCTTTAAAAATTCTTTTTTGCAACATGGCTAATATGGAAATATATTTTGCATGACTTCACGTGTATAATTGATACCATATTGCTTGCCTTCTTGATGGGTGGGAGGGGGGGTGGGTGGGAGGGAGAGGATTTAGCACTCAAAGTTTTAAAAAATGAATGTTAAAAAGAAAATCCTGGGAAAAATTATATAAACGGACACAAAGTGAAGTGAGCAGAATCAGAACAATTTACACACTAATACCACTATTGTAAAGATAATCAAGTATGAAAGACTTAGTAACTCTGATCAACAAAATGACCTACTTACTACAAAAAAAAGAACTCATGATGAAAAATACTATCCCACCTCCAGATAGAGAACTGATGGACTCAGAGTACAGATGAAAGCATACTTTTTTTCTTTTTCTTGCGCTTTTTCCCCCAAACCCAGCTAACCCAGAAATGTGTTTTGCATGACTTCATATTTGTGATGGGTTTTATATTTTTTGCGTTCTCAATGGGTAGGAGAGAATCTGAAACTGAAAATAAAATAAAATAGGATTTTAAAAAAAGAACAGAGGAAGTACACAATGTCAGGATATCCTAAAATAAATGACCTTAGTTATCAAAGACCTGGATTCAAATTCAGCCTGGGATTCATATTAACTGTGTAACCTTTGATAAGTCATTTTATCTTTTTGGCTTTACTTTCTCCATCTGTAAATAGAGGGCATTTGTCTAGATGACCTCTAAGGTCAAGCAGCTATAAAATATAATCCTAAATGGAGAATAATAATATGCTATTGTCATAATCATCTTGTATCCCAGCACTAACCATTTTTAGGGATAGAGATAAGCACTGGACTTGTGAGAAATTTTTTCTTCCAATGCCAAGTCTGGACTTTCTAGGCAATTTACAATCTAAGAAAGTTGGGTGGGACACTGAGAGATGAGATAATATTCCAGAGTCTCACTGCTGGTATGTGTCAGCCACCTGAACCTAGGTAGTCCTGGCTCTGAGGCTAGCTCTCTATCCATTATGTCACCCCAGATAAAAGATAGGAATAGAAAAATAAAGTAAAATATAACTGGAAATTCACCAAGGTGAATATTTCAAAGATAAAATAATTCTGGGAAATTTCTAAATTACGTGTGGGTGATAAGACCACAGGATCATACATCTAGAACTTATAGGGAGTCCTCAGAGGCCATCTATTCTATTATACAAATGAGGAAACTGAGACCTATGGAAGTTAAATGACTTGCACAAGGTTACACAGGTAATAAGTATCAGAAACAGTATTTGAATGGAGGTAATTTGACTTCAGAATCAGTATACTTTTTGAGATAATTATCATCTTCTATAAAGAATTTATTTTATAACAAATTTTCATTTTATATCATTTGGAATTTATTTAAGAATGTGTGTCTATGTATATATCTCTATATATAAAGCTTCATAATAAAATATCATTTTCATTTAAAAAAAATTATTAGACTACATGAAAACCATGACAAAAAAAAAGAGCCTTCAAGAAATCTTAAAAGAGATCTGCCTAGATCTCTTAGAACCAGAAGGCAAAGTAGAACTACAAAGAATCCATTGGTCGCCTCCTGAAAGAAACCCCAAAATGAAAACTCCCAGGAACATTATAGCTAAAAATCTAGAGCTTCCAGATCAAATTTAAAAATCCTACAAGTAGTCAGAAAGAAAGAAATTTACGTTTCATAACTTCAACTAGATCTTCACCACTTCAAGGCAATCCTTTTACACTTTTAATTCACTAGCCCACTCACCAAACCTTTTCAGCCCTCCTCAAACTTCCTAGGCCCCTACTCTCTCAGTTGAGAACCTTGACTCATCCTTTACGAAAAAGATTGAGACTGTTCACTAAGAGCCCCCTCTTTTCCCCTAGTTCCCATCTCACATCATCCAGATGACTTCTCTCACTATCTCCTCCTTTACTCTGCCTCACATAAGGAAAAGGTGGCCTTTCTCCTTGCCAAGACACACCCCTTTACATGCACAAATGATTCCATTCCATCTAGTTTTCTCCAGCACGTTTCCCCTCCAATTATTCCCACTCTACTACTTATATTTAATTTCTCCCTGTTTACTAGCTGCTTCCCTTCTACAAAAATGTCCATGTCTAACCCATCCTAAAAAAAAAAATCATCACTTGATCTATCCACCTCAGCTCCACTAGCTATCATCCTATATCTCTATTGCCTTTCAGGGCTAAACTCCTTGATAAGGCAATCTACAATAGGTGCCTTGGTGGCTTTTCCTCCCACTCTCTTCAGTCTCTACAATCTGACTTCCAATCTCCTCCTTTTCAGGATCTTCATCCAGGTCATAGATATTAACTGTCAATGTCCCGCATGCTCTCTCCTGGGCCCTCTCTTCTCTTCTCTTTTTCCTGTTTCACTTGGGGATCTCATCAGCTCCCGGGGATTCATTGATCTTCTGTGTTGATAATTCTTGAATCTTTTTATCCAGCCCTAACCTGTCTTTTGACTTCCAGTTGTTCATCTCCAACTAGTTGTTGAGCACCTTGAACTGGATGCCCCATAGACATCTTAAGTTCAACATGTCCAAAATGGAATTTATTATTTCCTCTGCCTCCCCCACACAAACTTTCCCCTCTTCCTCAATTCCCTATTACTGTTGAGGGTGCCATCATGCTCCCAGTCGGCTAGGCTGGAAACCTAAGTATCGTCTTTGATTCCTCACTTTCTCACCGCCCCCATATCAAATCTATTGACAAGACCTGTCAATTTTGGCCTCATAACATCTTTCTGATAGAGTGAGGCATGGCCTCCTCCTCTGGCATGGCCACCACTCTGATCCAGGTTCTCATCACCTCATGCCTGGACTATTGCAATAGATGGTTAGTTGATCTCCCTCCCTTAAGAATTTCCCCTCTCCACTCAGCAGTCAAAGTAATCTTCCTAAGGCACAGGTCTACCATGTCACCCCACCCCCTACTCAATAAATTCTAATGGCTCCCTATCACCTTCAGGATGAAGCATATAAGAACAACAACAATTATAACAACTAACATTCATTATAGTGCTTACAATGTGCCAAGCACTGTGCTAAGTACTTTACAATTATTACCTCATTTTATCCTCACAACAAGGAAGTAGGAGCTATTATTATTCCCATTTTACAGATGAGGAAACTGAGGCAAATAGACATTAAGTGACTTGTCTAGGGTCACATAGCTAGTAAGTATCTGAGGCAACATTTGACTCCAGGCTTGGCTCTCTATCCACTGCTCCTGCTAGCTGCCTCCATTTGGCTTCTAAAGCCCTTCATAATCTGGTTTTTCTACCTCTTTCCAATCTTCTTATACTTTACTCTGCCCCACTCCCTCCCATGTTCTCTTTCCTCCAGTGACACTGGATGTCCCTTGCTGTTCCTAGAACAAAACACTCTGTCTCCCAGCTCCAGGCATTTTCTCTGGCTGTCTCCCATTCCTGGAATGCTCTCCCTTCTCATCTCTGCCTCATAGATTCCCTGGCTTCCTTCAAATTGCAGCCAAAACCCTACCTTCTACAAGAAGCTTTTCCCAATTGCCTTCCCTCTGTTGATTATTTCCAACTTACCCTGTATATAGCTCATTTGCCCACAGTTGGGGTCTCCCTCATTAGACTGTGAGCTCCTTGAGAATAGGGATTGTTGTTTGCCTTTCTTTGTATCCCTAGCACTAAGCATAGCGCCTAGCAAATCACGGATACTTTAAAAATGTTTATTGACTGACAGACAATGCATTTCCAGTGTTTCTGATCTTTTCCTTGTGAAAAAGCTTTAGAAAGTGAGCTCATACCCTTGAGTGTGTAGTACACACTCAAGGGATAGTGGAAGCCTAGTGGGATTTGTTAACTCAGCAACCAGAGACTCTGCTGGAGGGCTCAGTACCTGGGGCCAAATATTTAGAGAATAGTTATTGTTTGCTTAGATTACAAAGTGATTTCAAGGTCAATGGGGCATCATTCTCGGAGGCAGATCTGAATATTCATGTTATCCCTGGGGAAACGGAGTGCCCCCATGGACCCTCTGCCAGGATAGTTTTTATGTAGTCTGATCAAACTCTCTCCTTGGCACAGCCTCTCTGCCAACTCTTAGCCACCAATGTCATTGTATCCCACATCTTCCCAGGGCCATCCCAGGATAGAGGACTGCATGCATGTAGACAGGGACTGATGCCCTCTCTTAGTCCTCATGGATGTGGTAGCCTATGCTTACTGAGTTTCAGACTGCCATCCAATGCAGAATCTCTGCTGCCCCCTGGCGCCCCCCGGTGGGCATGAGGAATAGCAGCCAAAGCCTCTGTCCAGCAAAGGCTATGACCACCTCCCCTCCCCCCTCCCCAGCATCTTGGAGATCATTGAGCTGTGTATATTGGAGATGCTGAACTGGACCCCTCCCACAGACGACTCAGTTCCCTCCAGGCTCCTCGGTGGCCTCACTCTATCAATCATCTCTTCTCCTGCATCTTCAGTCTTTTCTTCTCCACTGGCTTCTTTCCCTCTGCTTAAAATCATCATCCTAAAAATCTCGAAATGCCTTCCCTCCACCCTACTGTCAGCTCAACAAAAGGTTTATAGTTGGAAGGATCCTTAGAGATCATTATAATATTACAACAATCCTCTAATTGGTTTCCCTGCCTTGAGTCTCTCTCCATTCCAATATATTCTACACAGTGCTGCCAAAGTAATTTTCCTCAAATGCAGATCTGACCATGATTCCCTACTCAACTAATTCCACTAGCTTCCTATTGCCTCTACAACAGGAGTTTCTAGTCTGGATAGGTTTCATAGGGGAGGGGAGGTTCATAAATTTGGGTGAGGAAAAATGCATCTTCATTTCAATAGAACTTATTTCCTTGTAATCTCATATGTTTTATTTTATGCATTTAAAACATTATTCTGAGAAGGGGTCTGTAAGTTTCACCAGACTGCCAATGCGGTCCTGGACACAAAAAGGGCTAAGAATCCCCCCTCTAAAATAAAGTATAACCTCTTCTGTTTAGCTTTTAAAGCCCTATCGTTCCAACCTCATTTGACATCATTCCCTCCCTTTTCCCACACCCAAAAACATTGTGATCCAGCCAAACTGGCCTTCTCTAGGTAAGGGACAGAGGTCCCACATACATGATACCCCATCTCACATCCCTGTACCTTCACATGAGCCACCTCACAAGCCTAGAATGCACTCCTTCTCACCTAAGGGAGTCCCTCTCTTCCTTTAACACTCAGCTTGGGGCAGCTAAGTGGCACAGTGGATAGAGCACCGGCCCTGAAGTCAGGAGGACCTATGTTCAAATCCAGTCTCAGACCAAACACTTGACACTTACTAGCTGTGTGACCCTGGGCAAGTCACTTAACCCCAATTGCCTTTTAAAAAAAAACACAGCTTAAAAACCATCTTCTACATGAAGCCTTTCCCCAACTGCTAGTGTGCTTCCTCCCAAACTACCTTGAATTTGACTACTTTGTGCATGTATGTGTGTGTGTATAACACACATTTGTATGTACATATCTTTATATTTATATATTTAATTTTATATTTCATTACACTTATATGCATTTATATTTTATATTGCCATACAATATATAATATACATGTAATTATATATGTATGAATATAATGCTGTCAAATTCCATTGGTATGGGACTCTCTCCTGGAGAAGAAAGCCCTATCAGGCATGAGGGGCAGGGCAGAGTTAGTGAAAGGCAAGAGAGCTCAAACTTTCAGTAGTCCCTTTAGAGTCTCCCTTTGGGGTGACCTTTGGGTGCTTCTGGCTTCCAGATTCAAAAGAGAAGACGAAAGAGACCAATCTCACTTCAGATAACTGATGGAAAAGACTCTGGGAAGACAAAACAGAAGAGGAGTGGACAGTCCATCATATCCCTATTTCCAATTTGCTACTCTAGAGACTTTAGGAGGTTTTCCCCTGGGTGAGATACAGGACTCTTAGATGAGTTGAGTTATTTCCTTCCCAATGGGAGAGTTCTTTTGCTCTATATTGTATGGCATATATTATCCTATGTATATCATACGTATATATTTATATGTTTACATATATATGTCTATATGTATCCTCTGATTTCTGTTTTGCTATCATTTGGATAAATGGGCTTCTTTTGCTATTCTCCATGTGTCTTCATTGTGGAACTGGTATAAGATTGGGAAGGGGTTAAGCCTTGGATATAAAGCTTAGGGTCGCTCCTCCCCTCCACAAAAAAATGACAAAACAAACAAAAGTTAGTTTGAACTTGATCATATACCATACACTAGAAATATTTAAGGGAGCAGATGTAATTCTAGCCTTGTACCCACCTCTTTCTCTGAGAAGAGTAGAGAGGTCTCAGACTTAACTTCCTGCCTTCTTCTCCTGGCAGAAATGAAAGTCTTCTTTGGAGAATGATAGGAGAGGAAGAGGTTAGAGATGTCTATTCTGCCTCTCATTAAGCCACACGCAAGGTCCCACCACATGTGGACCCTCTCTACCAACACCTAGCACCATGCCTGACACATAGTAGGAGCTCCATAAATATTTGTCAGTTGATTAATGGTATTCATTCCCCTCATTTTTCCCAATGAGGAAAATTGTTGCATCCCACTCCCTCTTCTCATGGCCACACTTATTGTAGAGTCAACTATACTTTATACCTCCATTTCTATAGCACCCACTTATTTCTCAGATTTCAAACTAGCTTCAAGACCTACCACATTTGATTAAAAATGCTCTCTCCAAGTTCCTTCATAACCCCATTAGAGATAAAGCCAATGGCTATAATTTTTCATTCCTAGTCCTTCTTGATCTTTCTGTAGCATTTGACATAGCTGACCAACTTCTTTCTCCTGGGTGTGATTTCCTCCCTCAGCTTCTTTCTTGATTCTCTAAGCTCTCTAATCATTATTTCTCTGTTTCTACTTATTCCCTAAATGTGAGCATTCCCCAAGTCTTAGTCCTTGGTTCCTTTTCCTTCTCCATCTTCACACTTTCTTGGTGAGCTTATGCATTCCCATGGTCATCTTTATGCAGATGGCTCCATAATGTAATCTGCAGCCCTAACCCTTGACTGAGTTTCCAGTTTCTGCTTTCTTCTTCTCCTGAATGTCCATCCTCAAACTCCATACATTGTTAGAAGGCAAGCTCTTCAATTTGGAACTATGCCCAAAGGGCATACCTTTTGTGCATACCCTTTGATTCAGCAATACTACTACTAGGTCTGTATCCAAAAGAGACCAAAGGAAAAGGGAAAAGAATCTATTGGCACAAAAATATTTATAGCAGCTCTTTTTGTGGCAGCTAAGAATTGGAAATTGAGGGATGCCCATCCATCAGAGAATGGCTGAACAAATTGTGGTATGTAATTATATTGGGATATTATTGTGCTATAAGAAATGACAAGCAGGATAGTTTCAGAAAAAAAGCTAAAAGACTCACATGAACTGGTACAAAGTGAACTGAGCAGAACCAGAACACTGTACATAGTAACAGCAATATTGGACAATGAAGAGCTGTGAATGACTTAGCCATTCTCAGCAACATAATGATCCAAAGACTCGAAGAAAAATGACATTTGCCTCCAGAGAAAGAACTGATATTGCTGAATACAGACTGAAGCATACTATTTTTCTCACTCTTTCTTTTTGTTTGAGTTTTCTTGCACAAAATGACTAATATGGAAATGTTTCGCACGATTGCACACGTAGAACCTTTATCAGATTACTTACTGTCTCAGGGAAGGGAGGAGGGGGTTAGAATTTGGAACTCAAAATTTTTAAAAAAAAAGAATGTTAAAAATTTTTTTCACATGTAATTGGGGGAAAAATACTATTTAAAACAAAAAAGAAGGTAAGCTTTTTGAGGGCAGGGGCTCTCTCTTTCTGCTAGGATTTGTGTTCCCAGGGTGTAGTACAGTGGCTAACAGTAAGTGTTTAATAAATACTTGATACATCCAGGGCCAAGCTAATCTTTCCTCCCAAACCTATTACTTTTCCTCCCAACTTCCCTTTTTCAGTGGTATCACCATCCTTTTAGTCATTCGACTTCGAAACCTGAGTATTATCTATGATTCCTCCCTCACCTCTTACAACCAATCACTTGCTAAGGTCCGTGGATTTTACTTCCATTATACCTCTCCCTCACATCCTCTCCTCACCCTCTCTCCTTTACTTCAAGCTCAAATCATGGCTCCTTTTAATTATTACAAGAGCTTGCTGAGTCACCTCTCTGACTTAAGTCTTCCCTCAGATCCCCCCTCCACCTAGGGAAAGAGACAGGGACTCAGTGGGTTGGACTGAATGGCCTCTGAGCTCCCCTCCAGCTCTACACCTTGTTTGCTTGTTGCTGTTCCTCCTTCCTTCTTTTCTTGCTCTTAGGGGGTTTTTTGTTTGTTTGTTTGTTTGTTTTGGTGAGGCAATCAGGCTTGAGTGACTTGCCCAGGGGTCACACAGCTAGTGTCAAGTGTCTGAGGTCAGACACTCGGCTCCTTCTGACTCCAAGGCCAAGACTCTATCCGCTGCACCACCTAGCTGCTTTCATTCCTGAAGAGGACCAGTCTAGAAGCCTGTAAATGGACCTATGAGTCTACTTAGCTCCAGGCACTAACTGCTGGCTGAAGCCATTCCCTCTACCTATGCAGGTTGGCACCCTTTCAGAAAATTCAAGTCTTAGAGAGTTACTAGAGCGCTAAGAGGTTTAGTGACTTTCTCAGGGTAACACAGCTAGTATGGGTCAGAGGTAGAACTGGGCTCCAGTCTTTCTGGATTCAAGGCCAAATCCCCATCTCCTATGCATACTGCCAGATGAGTCTTCCTATCACTCTCCTCATCACTTTCCATTGCCATAAAGACTAAGTTTGAGCTGTCGTTTAAGTCTCCCATGACCTATCTTCAACTTGTTCCATGATTTCTGGACCCCCACCCCAGACTCATGCCTGCCTCTGTGACTTTTCTAAGGACTCTCTTCATACCTGCCATGGTCTTCTTCTCTAATGCCTTTCTAAATCCTACCTGTCTGTCCCCTATAAATCCACTCCATTTAGCCTTTGTTTGAGAGGGATCATCCACCCTTCAGTCACACCTATGTGCTTTTCTTATGTGTCTCCCCTCCTCCATTTCCTATTTACCTATTCCCTACCTGTGGAATAAGGAGTATAATCTGCCCCAATCAGATAATACCTAGAACATTATGTTGAATTCTAGGTCACCATAATTTGGAAGGTTTGTTCCGCTTCTAAAACTCTGATTCCATGAGTCTCCTCTCCAGAGTGGCTGATCACAGAAGGCTAGGTAAAGATGTATTGACTTGAATCTGACCCCTTCCCACCCACTGCCAGTTCCCCTCAAAAAAAAAAATTCTTCAGAAGCCTATTTAAGAAAATAGTTTTTAATCGTTAAAGTCAGTTTTATACTCCCACCTCCCTCAGAGGAAGCCCACCACCACGATGGACCTCAGCCCCCAAATGAGTCATCACCTGGACTCTCCCTCCTGGAACGGGCCCCCTGGAAACCAGGGCCTAGGGTAGGGATGACTTGGGGGTTCAGCACAACCTCCCCAGGCCGGGCCCCTCCTGGTTTCCCTTTCAGCTGGAGGAGATCCTGGTAATCCCGCACCATAGCCCTCAAGGGTTCCAGCTGTGGTAAGACATACTCCTCCAACCACTCATCCACAGTATTAGAGTAGAACACAACACCCAAGTGCATCTGTAGGGTCGGCAGCAGGCTCTCCCAGGCCTCGGACACCCTGAGGGAAGGAAATGAGGATGTCCACGGGTCACCCTCCCCCCACCAGCCTCCAGAAGTGAGTTCTCCCTCACCGACCAGACAACATCTTCAGACTTGCCACTCCTCTCTGAAAAACCTGAGAGGTCAGCCTCAGCATCCTAGAGCCCTCCCATCCCTTCCCCACACACACTACTCACTTGGTCAATTTTCGGCCAAAGGCCTCCAGATTCTGTGGATTCCCAAACCGATTTTTACGATGGTAAGGGCTAAACCAGCCCTGAGCTGTGCTAGGGGTACACAATGGCAGAAGGGGGTACTTCAGCAACTGGCCATACGTCCCCTGCCCTCCCATTTTGCATGTACTAAGAGGAGAATGGGGAGTTGGGGGACAGCCCCTCTGGTTCTTCTCAAAGTCCTCTTCCCAAGGGTCCTCAGGAATGAGGCATCAGGAGCTGCTCTCTCAAGTGTAAAACAGATGGGGGGTGATCAGAGGGGGTGGGTGTAAGAGATACCTGTCCTCCTCCAGAGCCTTCAGCCCAGTCTCCTTCAGATCCTTGACTTGTTCCACCAGGTGATAGACCTCAGCCCCAGGAAACATACCATCTCCTTGGCTGTGGATAAGAAGGGAAGAGGATCAAGCAGGGCCTGGATGGGAAAGGGGGTAGTCTTTGGCCAGACTTCAGACTGACATGCTAAACTGGACCTCCCTATCCCCTTCCAACTTCCTTCTTCCCTGATCCCTGCCCACAGAGCCCTGGCTTCCCCAAGCCTGCCCCAGGCTTCCACCAGGCAGTGATCTCCAGGCTGGCATGGAGAGCCCCTCCTAGAGCCCTAACTAGGGACCCCACACCCTAGTCTGGCCCATGACCTCCCCACCAGGTGCTGGACTCCAGGTTGATAGTCTGAAACCCCAGTAGCTCCATGACTGTCTTCTTGGTCACCTCTGTGAATTCTCCTAGTGGAAGGAAAGGGGAAAAAAAAACAGGTGATCTAGATGAGCCGCCCTGTCCCAAACCAGAGGGGTTAGAATTTAATTCAGTGCATGACTTATAGACAAGTTCCTTCTCCTGTCTTGGAAAGTCACTATGAATAGCATCTGTCTGATTGTCTAAGAATAGTAACCAAAGTCCATATTATGCACAGAAAGAGGGAAACCACACCTTCTTGGGCATTGTCTCCCCTCTCCCTGGCTGCCCAAGGTGATGGTTAATACCAGCCTCAGTTTCCTTTCCTGTAAAATTGGAATAATTATATGTATACTATCAACCTCACAGGGTTTTTATGAGTAAACTGTTCCATAAACCTTATAGCACTACAGACATATGAGTTATGATAGTTATGACTAAATCCTCAGGGCTACTAGTGTCTTTCCATACCTGTTAAGGAACTGGTAGAAAACCAGCTACTGGGGGGGGGATGGAAGGGGAAAGAGGAAGAGGTAGGGAAGGGAGGTCTAAAGTCCCAGCTGGTGTCCAGGCCTCCTCTCCCAAAACTTTTCCAAGTGGTCCTAGGCCTCTCATTCACAACACACAGAAGGGAGCAAGATGAGAAAGTCCCTAAATTCCCTTCAAGCCCAACATCTTGGGAATGACCATCCTGGAGCAAAAGCCATACCAGCAACTAGGGTCTGCAGACAGATGGCCAAGGAAGGAATAGCCACAGGAAGCAGCTCACACAGCACGGAATAGTGGTCATACCTGAAGATAGAGACCCAGAGATATGTCTAAGACTCTCCATTAGAATACAAGTTCCTTGAGGGCAGGGACTCTGCTTTCTGCTGTTCTTTGTAGCCTCAGCACAGTGCCTGACCCATTGTAGTAGGTGCTTCATAAAAGCTTGTTGACTGCCCCTGATTCCCATTCTCAGTCCATGCCACTCCATTCAGTCCCTAGCCTAAGCCTTCACCTCTGCCAACCAGTCAGAACAATGCCCAGGCAGCGGATAGAGGGGGCATCCCGAACGTGGGGGCCAGCAGACACAGCCTGCATGGCTCGGAGCACACGGAGCCACGACAATTGGTTGCTCAGGTGATGGCTAAGAGGGGTCCACATCTGGGCTGGGCCTGTGGAGCCTTTGAAGGAGCTGGCAAACCACACACCTCGGAAGCCACTTTCTGCATATTTAGCAATGATCCGTCCTGGGGGTGGGGGTGGGGAGAACACAAGGAGTATAAGAACCTAGAAAGCAGGAGTAGGGATAGTAGAAGGATTCAGCTATCAAGGGATCTGGGGAGGGTCCACTCATCCAGGGGCCAGGGATCAAGAGGAGTATCCAACCCACCCCTACATTTACTATCTCAAGTTGTCCTAGTCCAGGGGAAGGGAGGGCAGTAAAGCTAATCACCGGGTCAGCCCTGGCCCACCTAACAACCAGGGCATCAGGGGATGTGACTCCAGTTCTGATAGGTCATATGCTCACCAATCTGGTCAGTGTCCAAGTCAGGGTCATAGAACCACATCATAGGGTCTGCAAGCTGAGGGATCCCCGATTCTAGGAGGACGGACATAAAAGACTAGTAAGAAGGTGTTAAGGAGTCCAACCCCAAGGCAAGGACAAAGCATGACAAAGATTCCTCCATATCTGGGTCCTGTCTCTCCATCCCCACCAGTCCAAGCTGTCTTTGGGTTTGAGAGGACCTTCCATAGCCAATCCTTGGGCATGGAAAGGCCTTAGAGGAGTCCTGGGGTTGGGGAGGGGAGAGTGTCCCAGAGCTGAGGAACAAATTCTAATGAAGGAATGTCAGGGTCTGTAGGATGGGAATATCCCAGGATGCCAGAGGCCCAGAATCCAGAGAATGAATACCAACTAGACAAAGGCAAAGTCTCTGGGATGAGGGGACCCTAGGATTCCAGAGTTGAGAGACAATTGCCAATGAGGGAAGAAGAGAGGGAAGAAGATGATCTTTAGGATGGAAGCATCCCAGGATACTAAGGTTTGAGAACAAATGCCAATGAGGGTAAGTCAGGACCTCTAAAATGTGGGTTTCCAGGATCCCGGGGTTAGGGGTACTCCTAACATTGGGGGGCAAGGAGGGGTCCCAGGGTTGGGGGATGAGTGTCAGTGAGAGAAGGTCAAGTTCTTTGGGATCAGGGGACTCCAGAGCTCTAGAGTTGTAGGAAGAATACCAATGATGGAATGATCAGTGTCTCCCTGTTGGGAAGGGGGATACCAGGGTCCCAGAGTTGGTAGCATTCCTAGCATCCTCCAACCCTGGAAGGTTGGGACATGAATGCCAATGAGGGAAGGTCAGGGTCTCTGGGATGGGGGGGCACCCAGGCCCTCAACCCCGAGTCGAGGGATGAATGCCAATGATAGAATGTCAGGATTTCTAGAAATTGGGGGATCCCAGGGTTGGGGTCCCCCTGCCTCGGACGGCCTGGGGTGGGAGTCTTCGAAGCACATCATCCCAAAGTAGCAGTCGAAGCCCTGGGTGGCGCCAGCTCAGGAAGGTCACGACCTCTCGAACATGGTTCAAGTACATGTGACCAACATCTTCCCCATGGCGGAGTAGCCAGGCACGGGAGTCTGCACCCTCACCCAGGTGGAACACCTGAACCGAAAGGGCAGATGGACCAGCTCAGGCAAGACCTCCAAAGCCTGGTCCTCATCTCTCCGTCTCCCTTCCCATCTCTAACCTCATCAGCTCCCACATGTAGCCAGCGGGTGTGTGGATGCTGATCTAGGACCTGGCCCAGGAGGGCCCGGAGCAGTGGCATTGCCCCAGCCGCATGGGGATTCAGGGTGCTGGGATAACGATCAACCTCCCGCAGAGGCCAGAACTTCTCATGCTTCAGCACAAACTGGAACGAGAAACACCAAGATGAAGGGGGGGAGTGGGGGACAGGATTAGGAAAGCTAAGAATTTAGGAGGCAATAACCAGTTTCCCATGGGAAGGAAACATGTCATCATATTTGATCAGCATAGCATCTGCCCCAAGCCAGGACAGAAGTGGAAATAGGGGAACAGGGTGAAGGGGGACAGGTCAGTGGGATATGGGCTCTTCCCTTTGCCCTCCTGGGATCATCCCCCAACCTTGAAAAGTCACTGGCCCCTGGGATCCCCAGATCAGGATTAAGATTGGAAGATCCTAGTCAAAGGTCAAGGGTTATGGGCCAGGATGAGGGTTAATTGCTGGATTCTGAGGTCATGTTAATAGCCCATGAGATGGACTGGGGCAGGGGTCACGTACCTCAAAGTGGCCAAATGTCTGCACCAGAGGAATCACCTCCAGGTGGTTCTGTGCTGCCAATTGCTGGATCCGCTCAATGTCGTGCTTACTGAGAATACCAGGGTCCTTATCAGGCCCCCACTAGCTGCACTGTTATGCACCCCATTCCCTGCCACTCTTACTCGTGCTCCCTCCAGCTCACGGTCAGCCTTCTCTATTAAACCCCACAGATTCCTCCCTCTATCAGACCCTACAGGTCTGACCTGCTTCCCCTATCAGATGCTGAGGAACCCCAAATCCCTGGGTGACCTCCCTTGTTGAACTCCACAGTTGTAATACATCCCCCCAATCTAATTCGGCTCCCATAGACTGATCCCATTCCCTATTAGGCTCCTCTCTCAGATCCTAAGGCCCTCCTAAACCCACAGCCCCACTCCTCCATCAGTTCCCACAAACCCAACCCCCTTCCCACCTGTAGGAGTGGGATGAACGTAACAATTCAAGTTCCCCATGGAAAGGGAACATGTCCTCATATTCGATCAGCACAGCATCTGCCCCGAGTCGGGACAGAAGTGGAAACAGCTTGGGGGGAGCAGAGTGAGGGGCAACAGGTCAGAGGGACTTGGATTCTTCCCTTTGCCCTCCTAGGATCATCCCTCCACCCTAAAAAAAATCATTGCCCCTCCCCCTTCAGTACAGCCCCTTCCCAGATCCCTTCCCTCATCAGTGGTGGCTTCTCAGCCATCCTAATCAACTGTCTCACCTGTTCCAGATAAGATACCCTGGGAGCAGCTCCCTTCATGTCCAGGTGGACAACCTTCATCACTCCTGTTTCATCTCTTCGAGGAACCTCCCCAGTCAACCTCTGGGACCAAGACCCCAGAGTACTCTCCCCAACTGGTTCAGGAGATGGCTGGCCACCCCCTGTTTCACCCCAGGACCTGCCTGATGTTGGCTCCAGGCTGAGAAAGTGAAAGATAAAAAAATTAGAGATCATTGATCTGCCAACAACAAACAAGGGGATGGGTAGGTGAGGTCCAATGAGCACACACGCACACACATCTTTCCCTTTTCCTACCTTATGCCTAGGAAAGCACCTGCCCCGATCCAGGGGCTCCAGCTTATGGCCTGGTAATGATGTATTTTTGTACATTCAAAGATACCATGTACCTCTATAGCATATGAACAATTCTCCTCCCCCACCCCCAAGCTCCCCACCCCTCATGCAGCAGCCCTAGCCCCTCACCACCGGGGCAGAAGCAGTCTGAGGCCGGCACAAGCACAGAGGAGCAAGGAGGCCACTTGCAGAAGCAATTTCTGGTTCCTTTGCAACATCCTGGGGGGTGTAGTCACTCCTGGGGTAAAATGGGAGGGGGGTCAATGGGTCAAGCCCGGGTCTGGGAAAGGGAAGAATTGTCATCCCTGTGGGGTATTGAGGGGATGTTAGGTCTCAGTGGATGGATGGGAGAGTCGATGGGGTGGGGAGTGGGAGGCTTAGGAAGGGGAGGGGGAGGGGAGAGCATAGCCTGGCTTCACAGCCTCCCCATCCCCAGGCAGCCCTAGGCTGGAGCAGAAGGGAAGGAGTCTCGGGTGAAAGCTGGCGAAGAGAGAAGGGAGAATTGATGGTCTAGACCCGGATCTTGGGGGCGCAGAGGCGGGGCGCCCCCGCGAGTCCCGCTCCCGCCTCCCAGCCCCAGCCCGCGCCCGGCCCGCCCAGGTCCCCCAGCACCTGGCTGAGCTGCTCTCCTCCCGGCCCCGTTAGGCGCCGCGGGGTTCCGACGCCTCCAGGCCCCGCCCGCACCGCTGCCCCCCCAACCCCTCCGGGCGGTCGCCGAACCGACCCCCGCTCCCCGGTGCGGGCGGGCAGGTGGGGAGCGCACCGAGATCCCCAGGCTGCGGCTAGCGGGCCGGGACGGCCTCAAGCCCCACCCGACGCTGTGATTGGATGCGAACAGCCGCGGCAAGCTCCGCCTGCTGCCGGAGGATGACAGCTCGGGAGGAGGAAAGGATGTAGAGGGATGCGGTGGGGGGCTGGGGGTGTCTCCCGAACCCACCCCCACCCAGGAGCGAATCGCCATAGCCAATTCTAAAAGCCCCACTGGGACCCCGTTCCTTTTCCTTTCCACCCCCAGACCCCGCTACAGCAGTACAGGCTTATGGGGCCAACCAACCTCCATTCCGAAGAGAACGTGTGGATCTCCGCCCACCCTTTCCCCGAACATCTGGGACCCACAGGGACTCCCATTCTTCCACATCTGACATGTCCTTCAAGCTTACCTTCCACCATCCTATCTCCTCCATTACTCTCCCCAGAACTTTCCCCGTCTATATCCTCTGGTCTTCTCATTCCTGTCTGCGATCGGTGGGTACTAAGCCTCCCCAGGCTTGCTCCACCTTCTCTGCGCCTGCTCTAGCCCCCTTCTACTGTGCCCTGTGGAACCCCTGTTCTACTGTGAGCAAGCTCCTCTCCATCCCCCACCTTTTTCACAAGCATTCCTTCCAGCTGCCCGCCTTAACAAGAACCTGGCTTTTTCCCTGACAACACCGATTCCCTCCCTGACAATTCTCTCCAATGGAGACTGCTTCTTCTCTCACTCCCTGTGAATGACAAGGTCAGAAGGAGGAGTCAGCATGCTTCTTGCTCACCACCATTTATTTACTTCTCCTGGACCATCAACCTGCCACTATCATTCAAAAACCTTTTCTTCCTTGAAATGCATGCCATTCTTTTTATAACACTTTCTGTCCATCTTAGCAATCATCTACTCACCTTCAGGATCCTCTCTTTCACTTCTTCAGGGGCTTTAGTACCTGACCCACTGTTTTGTCTTTCCATTAAATCATCCTCAGTGACTTCAATATGTATATTAATGGCCCTTATAAAGTCCAGATCCCAGAATTCTTCAATGCACTCAGCTCTCTTGACCTCCACTTCAACCACCCACATCTCAGACAACAGTATCGCAGGAAACTCTATCACCTCCCTGATTCTGAACTAAAATACTCCTTTTTCTTACAATTTTTTTGGGTGAGGTAATCAGAGTTAAGTGACTTGCCCAGGGTCACATAGCTGGTAAATGTCAAGTGTCTGAAGCCAAATTTGAACTCAGGTCTTCCTGACTCCAGGGCCTATGCTCTATCCACTGCATCACTTAGCTGCCCCATTTTTCATTCAATTTTTTTATCTTCCTACTTTTCCTACTTCTCCTGCATCTGCTTTTTGACCTCATCATGACTTCTAGCCCTTTGACCTTTCCCTTTTTTCCAAGTGCAGCATCCATTATTGCTTTTCCTACCTTTCTACCCAACTCTGGTGAAACATGTTGTAGTGGATAAGGAGTTGACTTTGAATCCAGGGTAGACCTGGGTTCAAATTCCACCTCTGAGTGTGTAACCTTTCAGTGCCCTAGGCAACTTTTTAAGATTAAAAGTTGCATAAAAGGTATCAACCTGCATTGCTAGGGGACTTCCTCACCCAGAAGTTGCCTAGACCAATGAAATCACAGGTCCCACCCTTAGCCTAGCCAGCCTGTACTCTATGGTCAGCCATTGCAACAATGGCTTCCTAATGCCTCTAAGAAAAAATATAAACTTTTGCTTGGCTTCTAAAGCCTTTCAAACCTGGCTCCAACCCATCCTTCTAGCCTTATCAGATATGACTCACTTTGCTGAACTTGGAACTGGCACTAACCCTAACCCTCATCCTCAGAGTACCTTCCTCTTTACCTTTGCCCTGTAGAGTCCCTCTCTTTCTTCAAGATACAACATAAGCCCCACCTTTTACATGAAGCCTTTTCTGATTCTCCCACATCCACATGCCTTCCTTTAGAAGAAGTGCTAAATCTTACCCAAGCAACAAACTCCCTGAAAATTAGAATGGACCAAATGGAAGCCAATGACTCCATGAGGCAACCAGAAATATTGAAGTCAAAAGGCTCAGGGAGAAAAAGGAAGAAAATGTAAGGTATCTCATAGCAGAAACAACTGACCTGGAAAACAAATCAAGGAGGAAAAAAAAAATTAAAATCACTGGACTCCACAAAAGCCAAGATCAAAACAAGAACCTAGACATCCTATCTCAAAATCTTGAAAGAAAACTGCCTAGATGTCTTAGAAACATAGAGCAAAGGGGAAATTGAAAGAATCCACTGATCACCTCCTGAAAGAATCCCCAAAATGAAAATTACCAGGAATATTGTAGGCCAAATATAGAGCTTCCAGGTCAAAGAAAAAATACTGTAAGCAGCCAGAAAGAAAGAATTCAAGTACAGAATCACAGATGATTTAGCAGCAAGCACTATAAAGGAACCAAGGGTTTGGAATATGATATTGCAGAAGGCAAAGGATATGGCCTTACAATCAAGAATAACTTACCCAAGAAAACTGAGTATAATGCTGGGCCAGGGGGAGGGAAGGAAGAGAGGGACCTTTAAATGAAATAGAGAATCCAAACATTCCTGATGAAAAGGCTTGTGTTGTAGAGAAATTTTGAAGTTCAAACACAGGAATGAAGAGCAACATAAAGAGGTAAACATGAGTGAATGATGGTAAACAAGGATAAACTAAGACGTTCAAATATAGGAAGATGATATATGTGTTCCCTTCTCAACCCTATTATCATCAGGGTCCATGGAGGGTCCAATTAGACAAGGCCTGGGAGTGGTTCTGTTATGTTTTGATGATCTTAAGAAAAGAATGGAAAGAACAGGGGAGAGGAACACACTCTGGGAGAAAGGAAAGGAAGGTTAAGGAAAATTATCTTACATAATGAGGGTGCACAAGTAGACATCTATACAAATAAAGAAGAGGCAGTGAGTGGAATGTCTGACATTTGAACCTCACTCTCATCACTACTGGTCAAAAACAGGAAGAACTCATGCAGTTGGGTACAGAAATGTATTTCACTCAACAGGGAAATAGGAGGGAAAGGGGAAAAGGGGAAGGGAAGATTTAGAAGGAGGACAGATTAAGGAAGGGATTAGTCCTAAGCAAAACAAACTCTAAGGGTAGTCAAAAATATTTATAGCTCTCTTTGAAATGGTAAAGACTGGGGATCTGAGAGGATGCCCACAAATTGAAGAACTGATGCACAAGTTATGGTATATGAATGTGATGGAATACTATTATGCTGGACTCTTCTCTGGGCTCAGTAACCAAACAGGATTCTGGAGAACTTTTAAGGAAATATGCTACCCATCTCCTGATAGAGAGGTGAAGAATGAAGAATACAGAGTAAAACAAATCTTTTTGGACACAGCAAATGCAGAAATTAATTTTGATTAACTATATGTGTTTGTAATGGGCTTTGGTTTTTTGTATTCTCAATTGAAGGTAAGGGGTTGGGTGAAAAGGTGAGAAGGCAGAGCTTAGTTAATGAAAACAAATATTTAAAAGGTAAAAAAAAATTTTTTAATCCTATTGCCTTCCTTACCAAATTAAACTGCACCATAGTTATTTTCTTTATATTTATCTCTACATACTTACATGTAATTAATATATATATATATTATGTGCATGTATATACATATACATATGTGTATGAGTGTTTGTACGTGTGTTTGTGTGTGTGTGTGTGTATCAGTGAGGTGGTGTAGTGGATAGAATTCTGGATCTGGGAGTCAGGAAGACAACTTTCCTAAGTTAAAATCTGGCCTCAAACAGTTACTAGCTTTCTGACCCTGGGCAAATTACTTAATCCTGTTTGCCTCAGTTTCCTCATCTGTAAAATGAGCTAGAGAAGGAAATGGCAAACCATTCCAGTATCTTTGCCAAGAAAACCTCAAATAAGGTCAGGATAATCAGACATTACTGAAAAAATGACTGAACAACAACAACAACACACACACACACACACACACAACATAAATGAATGAAGCATTTCTTAAGCACATACTATGTGCTAAACACCGAGAATACAAATAGAGGAGTAAGACAGTCCTTGTTCTTGAGGACCTCACATTCTAACATGAGAAACAACACATACAGAAGTTTTCAGATGCAAGTAGAATGGAAGGTCCCATGATCCTTAAGGTACAGTGGCAAACAGACAGTAATACCTCTTTTTTAATGTTATTTCCACTGATTAAACCCTCTAAGTTTCTCATGTTAAACCATTCAACTTCTTTTTTCTTCCTGGGCCCTGGATAGCTGTAGCTGTAGCCCCTGTAGGAACAGTTGCCAGGCTCCATCTCCACAGGGTCATGGTCCTTCCCAGGATCATGGCTTGTAGGCACCAGACTGGAAGCATCACTATTCCAAAGGCCTTTGGATTGTCTCCATCAGTGTCTAGCTTGCCTGCCCTGTCTGTGTATGGAAATTGGTCGGCAGTTGATGGGGATAGTTGGCCCCTTCTCCTCATGAGTTTCTGTGATGGCTGTGAGGGCTGGACTAGAAGTAGGAGATAGTGGATGCTTACTAATGGAGTACTGAGCGCACAGTGGCTAAAGTCCTGGGCTTGGATTAAGGAAGATCTGAGTTCGAATCTGATTCAAACACTTACTAGCTGTGTGACCCTGGCCAAGTTGCTTAACCCTGTTTGCCTCAATTTCCTCATATGCAAAATGAGCTGGAGAAGGAAATGGCAGACTACTCTTGTATCTTTGCCAAGAAATGGAACACAAAGAGTCAGACATGACTAGAAATGACAAACAATGGAATACCATAATACTTTCATTTTGATCTTTGAATCTCTTGCCCTCTTGACTTTCCTGCCCTGAAAATTCCCAGTGTGCTGTAATTTCTGGGCTTTCTCATTTGCCTTCTCCACTGCTGCTCTTGGGTTCATGGGTTCTATATAGTTCATTCTATCTAGACTTTAGGACCTTCACTGCTGTATGATAATCCTTTTATTTATTTGGAGATAAGACAGTGTTGCACAGAGTGGATAGACATCTGGACTTGGAGTCAGAAAGATATTGATTCAAATCCTATACTTATTAGATGTATGACATGATGTGTGATCTTCATTTAACATCTATGAGCCTCAGTTTCCACTCTGTAAAATGAAGGAGTCAGACTTAATGGATTCTAAGGTCACTCCCGCTCTAAATCTATGACTCTATGACTTCCCATCACATTCCCCTGAGCAAAGGCTCCAAGCTTCCTCTACTCTCTTCAAATGTTCAATCTCACCCCCACCCTCACTGCCTTACTCTCTCTAGAAAACTTTCCTTTATACTCTACTGGGAAGATGGAGACCATCCTATATGATCTTCCTTGACTCTCTTTCTCTACACCTCAAGGTCTTCGTCATCCTCTCCTCCCTTCTGGACTCAAAAGTTGAGGAGGCTGTCCTTGCCAACTTTAATCCTTCAATCGATGGTCTTGATCCCATGCTCCCCCTCCCCCCACCTCCCCCACCAACTCCTTAGGGTCTGGCTCAATCACCAATCATCTCTTCACCCAACATACTCAGGTCTCCCTTATCCTAAAAAAAACCTTTCCTTTACTCTGCTGCCCCCTTAAGCTCCAATCCCAGTTCTCTCCTCCTTTTACCACTAAACTTCTAGAAAAAAAAATTCTAGATACATTGACTCTACATCTTCATCAGCCATTCACTTCTTAATATTCTATATCCCTGTGATCTGGTTTTTATCTCCTTCATTCCATTGGCATCACTCTCTTTAAAGTCACAGATGGCTTCATCACCAAATCCAATGGCCTCAGTTTCTATATTTGATGCTGCTGACCATATTCCCTTTTGAGAGATACTCTCTCTTCCCCTGGCTTTGTGAAATTGAATTTTACCGGTTCTCCTTCCATCTCTTCCGTCTCTCTGGCCTTTCTTTTGTCTTCTTCACTGTCTGCTTCTCTTATCCCTTCCCCAAATGTAAGACACCCTCCCAAGCTCCTGTCCCTAGCCATCTTCTCTACTTTCTTTCTTTTCTATTCTTATTATTTCAGCTATAACCTCTCCACATATGACTCTCAAATCTATATTTACAACAACAATAATAGCCAGAATTTGTAAAGTACTTTATGTTTTGCAAAGTGCTTCACAAATAATACATCTCTTTTGATCCTCACAACAACACTGGGAGACAGATGCTATTATTATCCCCATTTTACAACTGAGGAAACTGAGGCAGAGAACAGTTAAGTGAATTGCCCAGGGTCACACAGCTAGTAAATGTCGGGGGCAGGATTTGAATTCAGGCTTTACTGGCTCCAGGTCCAATGCTCTATCCACTGAGCCACTAGCTACAACCCTGACCTGTTAAGAGAAAGCAATTTTTCCAAAAGCCTGATTGTCCATTATTATCCTAATGTTAGTTGGACAAATTGAAGAGAGAAAAATCTTCAGAAAAGATCCTACCCCCAATTTTACAGGTGCATCACATTTTAAGTATCATCATTAATATTGATCAAAATTCATTCCCTGCCTTGCCATCAATACGGCATCTTTTCCCCAAATTTAAATAGGAAATAAAAACTTATGCTTGTAAACCTACAATCCTTTAACATGAACCAATAGATTCAATTGAATTAATTATACTTTAATACTCTAAGGATTAGTGATTCTGTCTTGCTCCACCAAACCAGATCACCACTCCCCTATAAGTAGATAGTCTTCACGAGTTACTGTGGCTGAAAAATTCCTCATCCCATAGCCAGTGGAGTGGAGAACCTCTCCAAATTGAGCTAGGTTGGTCCTCAGACAATAGACGTACATACAGTCTGTTACTTGTGCCAAACTTGAAGCCTTGGTAGAAACTGCCAGAATTTAGATTCCACTGGCATAGCCTTCAAGAATCTAGGGTCCCCACATGTACAATATTTATAGCAGCTCTTTTTGTTGTGACAAAGAATTGGAAATTGAGGGGATGCCCATCCATTGCGGAATGGCTGAACAAGTTGTGGTATACGAATGTAATGGAATACTACTGTGCTATAAGAAATGATGAGGGACAGCTAGATAGCACAGTGGATAGAGCACCAGCCCCGGAGTCAGGAGGACCTGAGTTCAAATGTGGCCTCAGACACATGATACTCACTAGCTGTGTGATCCTGGGCAAGTCACTTAACTCCAATTGCCTCTCCCCAACCCCCCCCACCAAAAAAAAAAAAAGAAATGATGAGCAGGTGGATTTCAGAAAAACCTGGAAAGACTTACATGAACTGATGCTTAGTGAAGTGAACAGAACCAGAACATTGTACACAGTAACAGCAATATTGGGCAATGGTCAACTATGATAGACTGGGCTCTTCTCAGCATTACAATGATCCAAGACAATTCCAAAAGACTCATGATGGAAAATGCTATCCACATCCAGAGAAAGAACTATGGAGTCTGAATACAGATCAAAGCATACTATTTTCACTTTTGTTGTTGCTGGGTTTTTTGTTATTTTTTTTTCTTGTGGTTTTGTTCTGATTCTTCTTTCACAGAGTGACTAATGTGAAAATATGTTTAGCATGATTGTACATGTATAACCTATATCAGATTGCTTACTGTCTTGGGGAGGGGGGTGAAGGGAGGAAGGGAGAAAAATTTGGAATTCAAAATCTTATAAAAAATGAATGTTGAAAACTATCTTCGGAAAAATTGTGGATTTGGAAAACATAATTGGAAAAATTGGAAAAAATTAAATATTATTAAGTGGGGGAGGAAAGAATCTAGGGTCCTCTTCAAGCTATGAGGAGGCACTGGAGTGTTTCCTTTGATGGAGGAATAATAATAATAACATACATTACTTTTAAGGTTTATAAAGCAATTTGCCTCCAATATTTCATTTAGTCTTTGGATTCAATTGGCTGCAAATGTGTAGATTATCGACATGGATCAAATGCTCCATCTTTGTGTTTCCCATTTGGGCTTTATATGTCAACTGAATTCAAAAGCTACCACAGAGCATAGTTAATAAAATCAATGTGAGTCATCTCTGCAATGATCTAACATGCCTGCATGAGCATGACACCGTTATCAATGATTCCCCAGCAACAATCACATATGCCGTAGAGAAGTCATCTTTTCTCCAGATAATATCAGTAATAGATGCATTCCCACATAATAAATAGAATATTTCCTATTGGAGTTGTATCCAATCCCATCAACCTCAAAATATAAACTAGAAAGAATAACCATAGAAAGAAAACAAGTTGTTAAGAGGCATGCTGGCCTTTGAGAAGCTTCTTTTTTCAGGACCACAGGATGTTAAGATAGCTCTCAATCCTACCAATCGTAAAGAAATCCTTTACATAGATAAATGTATACACCAATTCCCAATTTTACTCCAAATCCACAATCGTTCATCCTGAGAAATTTAGAAAGCCAGACACAATCGCTTATACTTTTGGCCAGGAAGTAAAAGACCTAAGTCAGATTGAAATTTATATCTAAAAGGTAGTTCAATAATAATTATTAATAATAACAATAGCTAGCATTTATGTAGCACTTTCAGGTTTGCTAAGTGCTTTGTATGTGTTATCTCTTTTGATCCTCACAGCAATCCTGTGAAACAGATGCTATTCTTAATACTGTTTTGCAGACAAAGGAATCTGAGGCAGACTCACCGAGGGTCCTACAGCTAGTAAGTGTCTGAGGCAAGATTTTAACTCATACCTTCCTGATTCCAAGTTCAGCACTCTCTATGTACTTCACCACCCAGCAACCTCTATTCACAATCAATTATCCAATTGAAAAGTACATATTCTTTCTTTTCTGACCATTTTTGGTTCAATGGCCATTTCAAGCTGTGTGGTATGCTAGTTCAAATCTCTGCTCTGCTACTTACTCCTTGTGTAACCTTGGTAAAGTCACTTAACTTCTCTAGCCTCAGTTTCCTCATCTGCAAAATGAGGTTAGATTAGATGATGTCTGGCATTTCTTCTAGCTCTACATCTATGATACTAGATGACCTTTAAAATTTCTTCCTGTTCTGGAAGTAGCTAGGTGGCACAGTGGATAGCACACCAACCCTATTGTCAGGAGGATCTAAGTTCAAATCTGATCCCAGACACTTAGGAGCTGTGTGACTCTGGGCAAGTCATTTTACCCCAGTTTCCTCAAAAAAAAAGATTTCTTCTTATTTTAAAACCCTGTATTCCTATAATCTCAGTCCCCTAAACTCAGCAGCTACTCTAAACAAGTTGTCAGCAGTCTGGAATGATTTTTAGAGCCCAGTTAGCTTCCTTTTTGACACTGTGCTACTTAAGAAAAACACACAATTGTCCAGAAATAAATTTGTCCCTACTACACCAATCTACCCATAGAGAGTACATAGGAGATGCATATTTACAAAAAGAAACACTTTCCTATGTTAGTGCTAAATGAGATTCTTAACATCTACTGGCTTAAAATTTCACATTAGACAGATCTCCAAGTTGAAAACTATCCCATGTGCTTCCAGACTTACATATACCACCGCCATTATCACTACTATCACTAAACAAAAACATTTGCACATTACTTTGAATATTTCATCACTATGGGGACTACTTCCTGGTCCAGATTTCAAACCCTTACTCCCTCAGTAGCTTATTATCATGGGCTGCTGTGGCCCCTAACATTATTTATCCAGTGGCTGGCCCTCTGGTGATCACCCTCTACACATTTGCATAGACAGGTCTTCAGGACACAAGCATATAGTCTAATATCAGGTCAAGAATGAAAGCTTAGTAGTCTCAATTAAAGTCCCACCTTCTTCAAGAAGTCTCTCCCAACCTCCTTCATCTTAGTGCCTTCCCTCAAAATTGTCCCCAATTTATCTTGTTTATATCTTCTTTGTACATATTTGTTTGCATGTTGGCTCTTTCATTAGACTGTGAGTTCCTTGAGAAGAGAGACTGGCTTTTTTTTCTTTTGGTCTTGATTTGTATCCCAAGAGCTTAGCACGGCACCTGGCATATAACAAGCAATTCAAACCTGCTAGTTGACTGACTAGGGTGGCTAGGTGGCACCATAATACATAGAATGCTGGGCCTGGTCAGGAAAACTCATCTTCCTGAGTTCAAATCTGGACCCAGACTCTTAATAGCTGTGTGACCTATTGCATATTTTTCTCCTTCCTGTCTTGGGAAAACCCTAGATATGACCCAAATCTAAGCTTTAAGTGATTCTTCCTGAGACTCAGTGGAGGAGAGGGGATGTGAAGAACCAGAAATAATGTGAAAGAGCCTTTCTGACATCTCTCTTGAAGGTCAGGCTCACCCAGGATTGAATCTAGTCTAGTGGAGGAGAGAACCAGGACTAGGGGCCCCTTAGTAGGAGAGAGACTCAGCGTCGCTGGGTCCAGCAGCAACTCTTATGTTGTATGCGTATTAGTACATGGAAAATATATACACATATATATATTAATTATGAGATAATTTGGTGGGGAAGGCAACTAAGGAAGAAGGTATGGATTAGAAAAAGTTCATTAAGACTAGCACTTTAGGGGCAGCTAGGTGGCACAGTGGATAGAGCACAGGCGCTGAAGTCAAGAGGACCTGAATTCAAATCCAGCCTCAGACCAAACGCTTGACACTTACTAGCTGTGTGACCCTGGGCAAGTCACTTAACCCCAGTTGCCTAAAAAAAAAAAAGATTAGCACTTTAAATGAGCTTGATGGAAGTGATATATTCTAAGAAGTGGAGGCAGGGGTATGCTAGTAAATGTTTAACAACCAGCTCAAAAAAAAACCCATGCAGGAAACAATTTTAAGTTTAATCCGCATTATTAACATTTTTCTCCATTACTTTCTTGAGTGCAGACCATCAACAATACAATAAATCAAGCTCTGATTTACAGCAGTTGCTAGTTTCTGAAATGTAAATGGTCACTCAGAAAATTTAACAAGTGGCTCTAGCAAAGTGCATTCAAACTGACTCCAGCACACCCCAGGGTGGAAGTGAAGGAGTACGTTTCTGGTATTTGGTCTCATCAGTACCCTCTGCCCCTCTGTTTGGACCCCTGGCCTGGAGGATGGGTCCATTGACTCTATGGCTTCTATTTAAGGTGATCAGCACAGTTTTTCTCCACATTTCCCGCCAACTACACAACATTTGAACTTGTTAGGTATCTCCAGCATGCTTCTCAGTGGGTACCTCACTACACCCCATACCCCCCTACTTTTCAATTTCCTTTTGTGTGTTGTCTTACCCCATTACATCATAAGCTCCTGAAGAGCAGAGATGGTCTTTCTGCTACCTGGCACATAGTAGGTGCTTAATAAATGTTAATTGACTTGATTTGGGACGGCTTGTACAAAGTCACAGAAACAAGAGATGGAGTGTCATGTGTGAAAAATATCCAAAAAAAGCCATTTTGGCTGAACCTTGCAGTGAGTGAAGAGAAATAATGCATAAACTCATTTTTAAATCATATTGCTATTTGTCTAAACCACATTGCTGCCCTATTAGAATGGGTTTTGCTGCCTTTTCCAAGTCTGTTTGTCTCCCAACACATATAGAAATGAACTCAAACATTTTTAGGAAGGCTGAATTCTTTAATTAAAAAAAAAAGCTTAGTCATAAAGGCTAATGCCTGATTGTTATTTAGATTATCCTTTTAAAAGTTACTTAAGGAAAAAAAAGCTACTTAAGAGGACCAGTTTTCTCAATCATTGGTATCTCTCATGTCCTTACTAATATGATTGTTTCTTTGGGGCTCTTGGTTAATTGCTGATCTACAGTTTTCAAAACCAGACTTAATAGAACATTTTATTGCTATCTTGATATTTTATGGCTACAGTGGTGTACATTTAGGTTAGTGTCAAAGAAAAAATATTAATACTAATACCGTACTTTGCATTTAGATCTGTAAGTCAATCATTCAATAAACTTTTGTTAAATACCTACTATGTGCCAAGTACTATGCTAAACCAGAAAGTTTTAACATAACATTTTATATCCCAACCATTTTTAGCTCAAAGCTTGAATTCATCTAGCTTGAAGTGATGCCCAAACTGGCATAGTCGTCTATGCCCTCTGACCTGACTCTCTGGCCCAAGATTTCAGCTGACATTTAGAGAAATCTTGAATAAGGAAAAGATTTCTTAAAATATAGACTGGGTTAACCTTCCAGAATTGAATAGTCACTGTCTCATTCCTCCAGACAATTCCCCTCATTCCCAGAATTAAACAATGGAACCACCTCCCTTCCACTGATAGCTTAATCTTTTCTCTGTGGAGAGAGGTCAGACCCAGCTCTGATCTCTTCTGGCTGTTTGGTAGGGAAGAGATAATAAGCCAACAAGATTAGAGTTATTCTTTGTTAAAAAGCCTTTTTGTCCTCAATCTATCACCACCTTTCCAAAGTACTTCTCCCAACAATCTGGAAAGGGCTTTAGAGAACAATGTTATTTCTTAATATTTCTAGAGACACTGAAAAGTTGTTGTTTTAAAATAAGCCTCCATACCAGTAACAGTTCAGTAATCTACTTCTCCTACTTTTTCACAATGTCACAGGTAGCTCATTATTGGGAAACCTCATCATCATTCAAGATGATCCCTGACACTCTACCTCATCACTCCCCTTTGGAGTGAAGCTTTGAACTCCAAAATCCTCCATTCTGGGAATTCTCTTACTTCTTCTCCACCCCCTTCCTTTTAGCATTCTTTTCTCTGTTGTCTTTCTCCATTAATCAATCAATAAACATTTATTAAGTGCCTACTATGTGCCAGGCATTGTGTTAATTAGATTGTAAGCTCCATTAGATTCTAAGTTTCTTGAACGCAGGGATTGTTTAGTACAGTTCCTGGCACGTAATAGGTACTTAATAAATATTTATTAACTGACTGACTTTCTTCACCTGTTGTACCCTATGGTTAATGAGTTCCCCTTCATCCTCGGACTCTTCCTCTTACATCCTTCCCAACTCTGGGCACTAACTTTTAACCTGGCTTTCCCCGGCACCACATCTCTTACCATCTAATAATAACGATGATGATGATAACTGACATTTATATAATGCTTGGCATTTGGTGCATAAAACACTTTAGATACATTTTATTTTTGATCCTCACAACTATTAGGTAAGTACTAGAGATATTGCTCTTCCCCTTTTACAGATAAGGAAACTGAGGCTCAGAGGGATTAATTGGCTTGTCCATGGTCACATAGCTAGTAAGTATCAGAGATAGGATCCAGATCTCTTCTGACTCCAAGTCCAGAGTATTTGATATTACATCACACTGCCTTGATGCTATTTCCATTTCTTTCATCTCCTGTGACTAAGAGAGTCAGAAAGAGAACCATACTCCTTGGTCTCCACTACCATTTCCAGTTCCTAGTTCAAGTTTTGTTTTTTGTGGTTCAGTCATTTCAGTCATGTCTGATTCTTTGTGACCTCATTTAGGGTTTTCTTGGCAGAGATATTGGAGCAGTTTGCCATTTCCTTCTCCAGCTCATTTTACAAATGAGGAAACTGAGGCAAACAGGGTTAAGTGACTTGCCCAGTATCACACAGCTAGTAAGTGTCTGAGGCTGGATTTGAACTCAGGAAGATGAGCCTTCCTGATTTCAGGCCCAGCAATCTATCTACTGCCCCCCACCCCCAGTTTAAATTATATCACTATCCGAATCTTTGTTACTATCGTCTGCTAATCTCTAGGTTACTGTACCACCTTCCTCAGTGGTTTCAGTGTTCAGTACCATCTTCCTCTCCATCCCAACCCTTGCTTACATCCTTGATGACTTTGATATTCATGGTAAATGACCTTGTCCTAGTCCCTTCCCTCAAGGAGTTTACATTCTCTAGTGGGGAAAGATAACACATAAAAAGAAGCTAAAGAGCATGGGAACTGGGGGACAAGGTACCCACTCAAAGACATGAACAGAGTGTCAGAAACACAACCAAGAAGGGATTGAAGCATAACAGACCTGGGCTGTTCTCCAAAACGGAAGCTCCAGAAGGATCTCACCAGTGGGAGAAGGAGGCTGGCATGGTGGAATGATGTTCCAGAGTCAGAAGGCCCCAAGCACTAATGGAAGTTCCAGGGTGAGAAGGCAGCTAAGTCAGGGTGACCAAGTCCAGAGAGTCAGAAGCACAGCTGGGAAGGGAATGAAATATGGCCACGGTCTGTTCCCATACTGGGGCCCCAATAATGGAACTTACCTATGGAAGAAAAGCACCGGCATGGCACAGGGATATATCAGAGTGAAAAGGCTCCTGCCACCAAGGAAAATCACATCTTAGACCTCATTGTCACTCCAAACTACCTTCCCTTTAATATTCTAATGTCTGAAATTCCCCCTTTTCATCAGAATCTGCCATTTCCCATCTTCCACTGTCTAATTCCTCCTCAATCAGTTCTTTGTCCTTTTCAAAACCACTACTCCCCTGAGTTCTCCTCATCCTCTTAGTCCATCGTTTTTACCCTGGCTTCACTGTGCCTTTAAAGTCTTAACCCTATAGGTTGCTGTTTTGATAATTGTCTTTTATCCTGGAATATCTTGAACTTTTGTCCCTTCTCTGTCCTTTCCCTGATAATCCTTATCCCTAGGTTACTCTACCATGTGCCTTCTTCACTCTTGCTCCCAGGCCACCAAGTAGTGATGGAAGAAGTCATGAAATAGTGAGAAATACACCCATTATAAATGTGTGCCATCTAACTTCAACTGGGCCCTCACAGAAGCACAGAAATTCTTTTGTTCATTATTGATTAGCTATCACATTGCCCACTTCAGCCATTCCAAACCATTTCCTCTCTACTCAAGATCTCGATGACCACTCCCCACACATTCTCAGTAGCAGATGCTCTCATCTCCTGCTTTATTGAGAAAATTGAAATCATCCTCTACATCTAAAAATATGTGTTCCCTTAACTGTCCTTTCTAACCCTTTGCACCAGAGTATGGTGTGATTTTTCTCTTTACCAAGGTTAATTGTCTTATGTCCTTTAACTCATCCCACCACATTCCATTTCCTCCACAACTTTCCTGTATCAATAACTCCCTCTGGTCTCAATAGTACCAAGAAAGATGAACCAGAGATCTTAACCCAAGAAAGCATATTTTACTTCATTCATATTACTGAAATGCAGTGTGATGAAAACCAGGACTGGAATATCAGTCTAGAAAGATCTGCTCAAATTGGTCTATAATCTCATAAATTTGGATCTTCTTTCAAATGGCTATCGTAATATCTGTGAAACTCTTATCCACGTCCTTCCCTAAGTTCACAACAATGGGTCCACTCAATATGCTAGGAAGTTGTTTTGTTTTTTCCCCTTTCTGGGATGCCAGTTGGGGAATGACTAAATACATCGTGGTTTATACATGTGAAGGAGTACTATTTTGCTGTAAGAAATGACGAAAGGAATGGTTTCAGAGAAACTTGGGAAGACTTGTCTGAACTGATGCAGAATGAAGTGAACAACAATAGTGTAAAGCACTTAGAAAGACTTAGAAACTCGATCAAAGCAATGACCAACTAGGATTCCAGAGGGCCCATGATGAAACATGCTACCATGCTTCTGATAGAGAAGTACAGATTGACGACTCTTTTGTTTTTCTTTTTTTGGACACAGTCAATGTAGGAATTTGTTTGCTTGGTTATACATATTTGTAACAGGGTTTATTTTTTTTTTCTTTCTCAATTGGGGGAGAAAAGAAAAAGGCAGATTTCCATTGATTGATAAAAGCAAAATTTAACTTAAAAACAAAACAAAAAATTCTTCTTCCCTTTCTTATGATATTATAAGGATACTTGAGTCATACAGTTGTCATCCCTCGCTCTTGCCCTGTGGCCAGCTCAGGGACTCTTTACCTCTTCATCTTCTCTTCTTATCATATATTTCCCTGACTATCCTCTAGTCTTGTTTTTTGAAGTTCTTCAAGGTTTATATGTTGCAACCTGCGCGCGCGCACACACACACACACACACACACACATGCACCCATATATACACCCATTATGAGACTTCCCTTACCCTCTATGCGATATTCATTTTTAATTTTTCAGAAATAATAGGGTACATTTATATAATGCATACTATGTGCCAGGAACTATGCTAAGCACTTTACAAATAGGAAAGTGGTGCTATTACTATCGCCATTTTACAGTTGAGAAAACTAAGGCAAACAGAAGTTAAGTGATTTGCCCAAAGTCACACAGCTAAAAAGTTTCTGAGAAGAAATTTGAACTCAGGTCTTCCTGACTACAGTCTCGGTGCTCTATCCACTATGCCACTTAGCTGTCTGTTATATTATGTTTTATATTTAAGACATTGTTATATTCTATATCTTGGCACCATACAGAGACACTGGTAGAATCTTGGTATTAAAAAGATGGGCCATTGTCTGGGATGGGAAGATGGGAAAGTCTGGGAGCACTTAGAGCTTGGTCAAACATCAAACATCAAAGACACCATATTCACCCACTGCATCCTAAACTATTGCCAGTCATCTTGACTTTTGTCTTGCCATTGGACTTCCCAGATTCTGGAATAGAGAGTGAGGCTGATGACTTTGTTCAACTCTGCCTCACTTAAATCCAATTTATGCACAAGTCAAGATATCATCCTGTGATGCCCATTGGTCCTCTTCAGAAACAAAGGACAAACAACAGCTGGATCTGAATTCTGGTAATCATGGGGGAGTGTGGGTTGTGCTAGTGTCAGTGTGCATACAATAATACTTCATCACAATCATATAGCACAATTTGTTCAGTCATTCCCCAATCAATGACCATCCCCTCAATTTCCAATTCTTTGACACCACAAAAAGAGTTGCTATAAATACTTTTGTATATATAGGTCTTTTTCCTTTTTTCTTTGATCTCTTTGAGGGTACAGACTTAGTAGTGGTATTTCTGGGTCAAAGGGTATTTGTGCCCCTTTTACCAAGCTGTTAATTCTCTTTTCATAATTTTCTTGCATCACCTTCATTTATTTTTCCAATTTTTCTCTTCCACTCTTATCTTTTTCTTTAATGCTTCCAGTATTGTTGCTGGCCTTGGATCCAATTAGCATTTTTCTTTGAGGCTTTGCTTGTAGCTGTTTTCACATTGTTTTCCTCTTCTAAGTTTATATCCTGGTCTTCCCTGCCACTGAAGTAGCTTTTTATGGTCAAGTTGTGTTTTGGGGAGGGGGTTGTGGGGTTTTTTTTGGTTATTTGCTCATTTTCCTAGACTATTTCTTCACTTTGAACTTTATGTTAAAGTTGGGCTCTGCTCACCTGGGGGTGGGAAGGCACTATGCCAAGCTTCAGGCTTTTTAATGCTGCTGTTTTCAGAGCTATTTCTGGGGGTCTGCAAGTTTTTAGTGCTTCCAAGGTGGTGTTAACCTGGGAGAAGTGTGGTCACTGGTCTCCTGGTCTGTGCACTGGTTTTTACCCACAAAGGGCATCTGCTCTCCTACAAGTGCTAGCACTCCTTTTGTTGATCACTTTTTTTTTTTGCGAGGCAATTGCAGTTAAGTGACTTACCCAGGGTCACACAGCTAATAACTGTCAAGTGTCTGGTCTCACTTAGGTCTTCCTGACTCCAGGGCCAGTGCACTATCCACTACACCACCTAGCTGCCCCCCTAGCAATCCTTTTGGCCTTGGAAGCAGGGCCTCTCCTCCCTTGTGACTGATCACAAACACTCCTCTTTACCCTGGAACTGCAACCCAGAACTGCGTATGGGAAATGGAGTTGTCAATCAGCATTAGCTGCACTCAGTGCCAGCAAAGGATCCCCTGTCATCTCTTTCTGACCAGTTGTCTGACTCCCTTACCATCTCTGGGCTGAGAGCTCTCAAAAGCTGCTGCTTCTACTGCTGTCCTGGCCACCTCCAAGGCCCACCCTCAGGCCAGATCTTAATGGGAAGGATATTGCTTGTTCATAAGCCCCCAGAGTATGTTTCCTTTCCAGGGAAATTTAAACCACAGGATGCCATTGAGTCTGGAGAAAATAGTATATAAGCCTATAGAAGAGTAAGATTTCACTAAAGAATGCCCAGTCACCTGCCTCTTGGCTTCCAGTGGCCTTGCTACAGAACCTTAACTAGTAACCTAATCATCTCCCTCCCACTTTAGGGCCGTCTAAAGCCTCCTGCTGGAAAAGGAAGTGGCAAATGGAAAAGAAAATGGCAAAGCGCTCCAGCATCTTTGCCAAGAAAACCCCACGGACAGCATTGGTTTGGTATGGTCCACAGGGTCATGAAAGGTCAGACACAACTGAACAACTAAATAGCAACAAGGCCTCCTCTGGCACCTCCCCAGTTGGGCTAAGACTCTCTCCACCTCCTAACTCCCAGTGCCTTTTCCAGTGCAAACCCCACACCCACAGCCTTCTGACCAGTCTCCCATACTCCCTCTTGCTCCTGCCTATTTATTGAGAGATAGGTCTCGCAGGACACAACAGCGCCACCTGGCATGAGGTTGGACCTCAAGGAAGAGTGTTTCTCTTAACAATCCTTTCACCATACTCTACCTCAATCCATTCTTCAGTAGTTGGCCTACTCCCATCCCCTTATAATCTAGTCATTCCCAACTCCCTTTTCCCTTACTCCTTCTAAGATAACAGGATGGGGAAGTTAGCTGTAGAGAAAATAATGCTTGTTAATTGAAAAAAAAATCAAATTATTAATAATAAATGTAATAATTATGATTACAAGTGACTACAAAATATAATTAGTAATAAATTAGATAATAAATTTAAATAAATGCATGGATTGAATCTTTGTCCTAGAAAACCAATAAGAACTCTTCTTCCTTTTATTAGCAAGACAGATGACTATGGAAGCAGAATGAGTCATATGCTGTCAGATGCTATCACTGTATCAGCTGCTTTTGCTTCAATGTTTTTTGTTACAAGAGAGTATTTACTTGTAAAGGACAGAGAGTTAAAGGAAATTACTTTGGGGCAAAAGTAATTCAGGGGCAGCTAGGAGATGACATAGAGCATTCACCCTGGAGTCAGAAGGACTTGAGTTCAAATCTGGATTCAGATACTTACTAGTTGTGTGACCCTGAGCAAGTCACTAAACCTCGATTGTCTTACCCCCCCAAAAAAAGTAATTCAACAATAACATTGCTTTACAATAACAAAATAATTTTTTAGAGAAAGTCTTTTATACTTTGTGCTTTAACTTCTCCTCTTACTTTTTTTTCTAAACAATCTGCTATCTGACTATTAACCTCATCATTCAACCGAAACTGCTCTCTCCAGAGTTACCAATGACCTCTTAATTATCAAATCTAATGACCTTTTCTCAATTATTATCCTTCTTGACCTTTCTGACACACTTAATGCTGGGGATCACCTTCCCCTGAATACTCTTTCCTCTCTATCTTTTCGTGATATTACCCTCTCCTGGATCTCCTTGTATCTGTCTGACCACTGCTCAGATTCCTATAATGTTTCTTCATCCAGGTCGTACTGTGGGTGTACCCCAAGATTCTGACCTGGGCCCTCTTCTCTTTGTTCTCCATGCTATCTCATTTGGTGGTCTCATCAACTCTAGTAGGTTTAATTGCCATCTCTGTGCAGATAATTTTCAGGTCAATATATCCATCTTTAATCTCTCACATGAGCTCCAGTCCCACATCACCACTTTCCTTTTGGACATCTCAAACGGAATGTCCTATAGGCATCTCTCAAACTTAACATGTGTGAAACAACTTGTTAATTTTCTCCTCCAATCTTCCCCTCTTCCAAGCTTCCTTATAACTATCTCTCCTAATAATTATCTTCCCAGTTACTCAGGCTCAAAACCTTGGAGTCATTCTTAACTGCTTATTTTCACAGTATGCAGCCAGTCTACTGCCAAATCTTGTTGTTTCTACCTTTACAACAGCTCTCATATACATCTGCTTCTCTCCACTCACAAAACCACCACCCTCATCACCCCCAGGCCCTCATCTTCTCTTGTCTGGACTATTGTGAAGCCTTCTGATTGGTGTCCCTGGCTCAAGTCATTTCTCACCCCAGTCCAATCCATTCTCCACTCAGCTGTCAAAGATATTTTCCCCATCTTCTCTTATATATCTGGTGTGTCCATAGATGTTTGCATGCTGTTTCTCTCATTAGAATGTGAGTTCCTTAAAAGCAAGACTGTTTTTGCTTTTGTATCCCTAGCACTTAGCACAGTTATCAGCATATAGTAAGTGCTTAATAAATGCTTATTGATTAACTAACTGATGGAATGTCAAGATATTGCCATGATAATACCCTAAATTCAGTTATCTTATTGAGGGCAGGTGATGGACATTTTCTGCTTTTCTGCATCTGTTTATGGGCTCCTGCAACTCTTGCTTCTTTTATATTTTCTTTAAGGTAATATAAAGGCTGCCTGATACTTGAAACCCAAACTGTATCTCAAATACTTGAATAGGAGCTAGGGACTCCTTTTACCTACTTTTGGAGAAATGCTACACACAAGCTCTGCCATGATTTTACTAGCAAATTTTCCTGGAGCAACTCCAGGTGGGCAATGAGCTAAAAAGAGAAAATGATACTTCGATGTAAGTCCTCAGGATTGCATGAGAAGATGCTCCTTAGATACCTCCAACTAAAGCTTATGCTCTTTAATCTCATAAAGTTGATTGGGGAATTCATCAAATTGAGCAGGGACTCCCTTGATCCAATCCAGTTACAGATAAAATCCTATACGGTATAATAGTGGCCTTATGTAGGCTACATATTTTCACGTTCTAGGCTACAATTTGGCAATAGTTTATTCAGTAGAGATCCTGGTATCAATGCAGGCAAGCTAATATGAGGAATAATTTTATAATTGTATGTTGGGATGAAAAACTATTACAGTTACTCGGTTGTTTGAGAATTGGTGCTAAATGGTGGAAGAAGACTCTCAGTCAGGACTATTGGTTTAGGTACAGCATACTGTATATGATAATGAAAACATTGAAAGGATGTTCCATCATGCTGTAGCCTCTCAGGAGACATAAGGTACTGAATAAGGCATACAAGAAAGAAGATAATGGAGTTGTTTGCTGTAACTGAAACTGTAGAAATTTGCAGGTCCCCAAAGAGATAACTAGAAAAGGAGGTACTTGAAAATTAGGTTACTTAACTTGTCATCAGTGACTAGGAATTGGTGAGGAACTTTAAAACCTCCTGGGTGATAAATGAATGGACTGAGAAGGATGTAGAAGTCCTGTAGGGAAGAGATGCCCTCCTCAGCAGCAAATGACCCAGGGATAGCACTCTCCTCAGTCAGTCAATAAACATTTATTAAGTACCTACTATGTGCAGGTCACTGTGCTAAGCAATGGGGATACAAAAAGAGGCAAAAAGAAAATCCCTTGCTCTTAAGGAGCTCACAGTCTAATGGGGGAAACAACAAGCAAATATGTACAAGCAAGCTCTATACAGGATAAATAGGAAATAATTAAGAGGGAAAGAATTAGAGTTGAGAGGGGTTGGGAAAGGCTTTTTTGTAGAAGATGGGTTTTTCGTTGGGACTTAAAGGAAACCAGAGAAGCCAGTAGGCTGAGATCAGGAGAGAGAATATTCCAGGTATGGGGGACAGTCAGACAAAATGCCCAGAGCCAAGAGATGGAGTATCTTGTTCATGGAACAGCCAGAAGGCCAATGTCATTGGATGAGAATATGTGGCAAGAAGACTGGGAAGTAAGGAGGCAGCTAGGTGTGAAAGACAAACATGATTTTTGTATTTGATCCTAGAGATGATAGAGAGACAATGGAATTGATTGATTGGGGTGGGGGAGGGGTGCTGTGATCAGACTCGTGATTTAGGAAGGTCCCTTTGACACCTGAGTCAAATATGGATTGGAGTAGGGAAAAATAAGGCAGACAGACCCATCAGCAGGCTATTGAGGATCCAGTGACCCTGTTCAAACAGTTGCAAAGTCTAATCCCATATGACTGGCCATTAGTCAACAAGTTATAGTTATAGGGGCATCAACACAGAAATTCCAGGCATTTCCAGGTTGTATCACTGCCATCAGATGTCCTAGTTAGGACATGCCACAAGAATGAGGCAAGAGTGGTTGGGGACTGAAGCAGAAAAATGTAAGCGATACCTGCTGAGCCTCAGGTTGCCTTGTCTATTCCTCATATCATGGGGGACTGGCCAATGAGGGCTTGATTCAGGGAGCATGCTCAATAGGCTCTGCCTGCTGGCAACCCAGGCAAGCTAACCTAAGGAGCAAGCTGAGGAGTTTATGAGCTGATAGGTATTTCTTTCTGTGTGTCTTTGTCTGTCTGTCTGTCTGTCTGTCTGTCTCTCTATATATATGTGTATTGATAATCATTTAAGATCCATTGAGCGCCAATAAGGGCCAAAAACCTGAATTAATCTTTTTCTCTCTGAGTGAACTAAAAACACCACTTCCTGTGTCAGCAAATTCCAGGACCAGATGGAACTGACCATCATTCCTGCTGTTCTTATCACTGGGCCCAGGATGTCTGGGACCAGATACTCTCTTGAATAATGGGACTTTGCTTATCTTGAGTTTCTATTGACACTTTGGCATTCTTCTGTTGAACAAACATATGGAGGCTGTATTTTTTTTTTTGTAACACAGACATCCTGAGTCTGATCACTCTAAACTGTATAAAACCTCTCTCATTTTGCTTAATCTCGGAGTCAGAATCACATTCTGGCTCCCATGTTAACATGATTCGCTAGCTAAAAAGGAATAATCTATATAATCATGTATCACCTAACTTGTTTGCCTTCTTTTACCAAACTTTCAGGTTAACAGTAAATATATATATATATATACATACATACACACATACATACATACATATATACGTAAAGATGTGTATATATATGTACATATAGGTAAAGATGATCTATATAGAGATCTCTATATTGATATATAGCTACAGAGAGAGAAAAAGAGAGAGAGAGATCTAGAACACAGTAACAGGGTTTTGGGTAAAATCTCTTTTTTAAGTGTACCAGAAGAGGAAAAGTACTCTTTTTTTAAAATAAATTTATTTATTTGTTTTTAGTTTCCAACATTCACTTCAATAAGGTTTTGAGTTCCTAATTTTCTTCCCATCTTGCCCTTTCCTCCACCCCAAGACAGTATGCAATTTGATACAGGCTCAACATATACATTCATATTAAACCTATTTTCACATTAGTCATGTTGTAAAAAATAATTAGAACCAACGGGAAAAACTACGAGAAGAAACAAAAGAGAGGGAGAGAGAGAGAGAGAGAGAGAAAGAGCAAATATGTTTTGATCTGCATTCAGATTCCATAGTTCTTTCTCTGGATATGGATAGCATTTTCCATCATGAATCTTTTGGAGTTGTCTTAGATCCTTGCATTGCTAAGAGGAGATAAGTCTATCAAAGTTAGACTTGCAGTCTAACAGTGTGGCTGTTACTGTGTACAATGTTCTCCCAGTTCTGCTCAGCATTAGTTCATGTAAGTCTTTCCAGGTTTTTCTGAAGTCGGCCTGCTCATCATTTCTTATAGCACAATAGTATTCCATTACATTCATATACCACAATTTGTTCAGCCATTCCCCAACTTATGGACATTCCCTCAATTTCCAATTCTTGGCAGAAAGAGCTGCTATACATATTTTTGTAAGTGTGGGTCCTTTTCCCATTTGTATGATTTCTTTGGGATACAGCCCTAGAAGTGGTATTGCTGGGTCAAAAGGTATGCACATTTTTTTAGCCCTTTGGGCTATAAAATAGTTCCGAATCACTCTCCAGAATGGATGGATCAGTTCACAACTCTATCAACAATGCATTAGTGTTCTAATTTTCCCACATCTTCTCCAGCATTTATCATTTTCATGTTTTGTGATGTTAGACAATCTGATAGGTGTGATGTGGTACCTCAGAGCTGTTTTGATTTGCATTTCTGTAATCAATAGTGATTTAAAGCAATTTTCATGTGACTATATATAGCTTTAATTTCTTCATCTGAAAACTGCCTGTTCATATCTTTTGACCATTTATCAATTGGGGAATGACTTGTATTCTTACAAATTTGACTCAGTCCTGCATATATTTTAGAAATGAGGCCTTTATCAGAGACATGGTTGTTAAAATTCTTTCCTAGTTTTCCACTTCCCGCCTAATCTTGGTTGCATTGACTTTGTTTGTGCAAAACTTTTCAATTTAATGTAATTAAAATTATCCATTTTGCATTTCATAATGTTCTCTGTCTCTTGTTTGGTCATAAATTCTTCTGATTTCCATAAATCTGACAGGTAACTATTCCTTGCTCTCCTAGTTTACTTAAAGTATCAGCCTTTATATCTAAATTGTGTACCCATTTTGTCTTTATTTTGGCATATGGTGTAAGATGTTGGTCTATGCCCAGTTTCTGCCATACAATTTTCCAGTTTTCCCAGCAGTTCTTGTCAAATAGTGAGTTCTTATCCCAGAAGCTGGAGTCTTTGGGTTTATCAAACAGTAGATTACTATATTCATTGACTATATTACTATATTCATTGTTTTGTGTACCTAACCTATTCCACTGATCTACCACTCTATTTCCTAGCCAGTACCAAGTAGTTTTGATGATTGCTGCTTTGTAATACAATTTAAGATCTGGTATGGCTAGGCCTTGCATTTCTTTTCATTAATTCCCTTGATATTCCAGACCTTTTATTCTTCCAAATGAATTTTGTTAGTATTTTTTCTAGCTCTACAAAATAATTTTTGGTAGTTTGATTGGTATGGCACTGAATAAGTAAATTAATTTAGGTAGAATTGTCATTTTTATTATATTAGCTCAACTTACCCAGAAGCAATGGATGTTTTTCCAATTATTTAGATCTGACTTTATTTGTGTTAAAAGTGTTTTGTAATTGTGTTCATATATAATTCCTGAGTTTGTTTTGGCAGGTAGACTCCCAAATACTTTATAACATCTACAATAACTTTAAATGGAATTTCTCTTTCTCTCTCCTGCTGTTGGGCTTTGTTAGTAATATAAATAAATGCCAATGATTTATGTGGGTTTATTTTATATCCTGCAACTTTGCTAAAGGTGTTTATTATTTCAAGTAGTTTTTTACTTGATTCTCCAGAATTCGCTAAGCATATCATCATATCATCTGCAAAGAGGGATAGTTTTGTTTCTTCTTTGCCTAGTCTAATTCCTTCAATTTCTTTTTCTTCTCTTATTGCTAAAGCTGATGTTTCTGGTACCATATTGAATAACAGTGGTGATAATAGATATCCTTGTTTCACCTCCAATCTTAATGGAAATGCTTCTAGCTTATCCTCATTAACATATGCTTGCTGATGGTTTTAGGTAGATGCTACTTATCATTTTAAGGAAGACTCATTTATTCCTATGCTCTCCAGTGTTTTTAATAGGAATAGGTATTATATTTTGCCGAAAGCCTTTTCTGTATCTATTGAGATAATCATATGGTTTCTGTTAGTTTTGTTGTTGATATGGTCAATTATGCTGACGGTTTTCTAATATTGAACCAGCCCCGCATTCCTGGTATAAAACCTACCTGATCATTGTGTATTCTCATGATAAGTTGTTATAGTCTTTTTGCTAATGTTTTATTTAAATATTTTTGCAGATACATTCATTAGGGAAATTGGTCTAGAATTTTCTTTCTCTGTTTTGGCTCTTCCTGGCTTAGGTATTAGTACCATATTTGTATCATAAAAAGAATTTGGTAGGACTCCTTTGCCTATTTTCCCAAATAGTCTATATAGTATTGGAATTGATTGTTCTTTAAATGTTTGATAGAATTCATTTGTAAATCCATGTGGCCCTGGAAATTTTTTCCTAGGAAGTTCATTGATGGCTTGTTTCATTTCTTTTTCTGAAAAGGGGTTTTTAAGTATTTTATTTCCTCTTCTTGTTAGTCAATTTATATTTTGTAAATATTCATCCATTTCCCTAAGATTGTCAAATTTATTGGCACAGAGTTGGGCAAAATAGCTCCTAATTATTGTTTTAATTCCTCTTCATTGGTGGTGAATTCACCCTTTTCATTTTTGATACTGGTAATTTGGTTTTCTTCTTTCTTTTCTTAATGAAATTAACCAAAGGTTTATCTATTTTGTTGGTTTTTTCACAAAAACAGCTCTTAGGTTTTATTTAGTTCAATAGTTTTCTTAATTTCTTTTATTATTTTCTTTTGGTTTTCATATTTCTAATTTGTGTTTAATTGGGATTTTTAATTTATTCTTTTTCTAGCTTTTTTAGTTGTGTGCCCAATTCATTGATCTTTTTCTCCATTTTATTCATGTAAGTACTTAGAGATATAAAACTTCCCCTAAGAATCGCTTTTGCTGCATCCCATAAGTTTTGGTATGTTGTCTCATTATTGTCATTCTCTTGGATAAAGTTACTGATTGTTTCTATGATTTGTCGTTTGGGATTAGATTTATTAGGATTAGATTATTTAGTTTCCAATTAGTCTATCTTTCCATGGCCCTTTATTACATGTAATTTTTATTGCATCATGATCTGAAAAGGATGCATTTAATATTTCTGCCTTTCTGCATTGGATTGTGAGGTTTTTATGCCCTAGTACATGGTCAATTTTTGTGTATGTGCCATGTACTGCTGAGAAAAAGTATATTCCTTTCTATCCCCATTCAGTTTTCTCCAGAGGTCTATCATATCTAACTTTTCTAATTCTATTCACCTCCTTAACTTCTTTCTTGTTTATTTTGTGGTTAGATTTATCTAGTTCAGAGAGGAGGAGGTTGAAGTCCCCCACTAGTATAGTTTTGCTGTCTATTTCCTCCTGTAACTCCCTGAATTTCTCCTCTAAGAATCTGGATACTATACCACTTGGTACATATATGTTTAGTAATGATATTACTTCATTGTCTATGGTGCCTTTTAGCAGGATGTAGTTTCCTTCCTTATCTCTTTTGATTAGATCTATTTTTGCTTTTGCTTTGTCTGAGATCAGGATTGCTACCCCTGCTTTTTTTACTTCAGCTGAAGCATAATATATTCTACTCCAGCCTTTTACCTTTACTCTGTGTGTAACCCTCTGTTTCAAATGTGTTTCTTGTAAACAATACATTATAGGATTCTGGTTTTTAATCCATTCTGCTGTCTGCTTCCATTTTATGACAGTCCACCCCATTCACATTCACAGTTATGATTACTATCTGTGTCTTTCTCTCCATGCTATTCTCCCCTTGTTTATACTTTTATTTCTCCTTTCTCCCTTTCCCTCCTCACTAAAGTTTTGCTTTTGACCACCACCTCCCTCAATCTTCCCTCCCTTCTATCAGCCCTCTCCCTTTTCTTTCTCTTTTCTCCTACTACTTCTTCCCTCCCTTCTATCCACCTCTTCCCTTTTCTTTCCCCTTTCCCTTCCTACTGCCTACAGGGCAAGTTAGATTTCTATACCTGAGTATGTTATTGCCTCCTTGAGCCAAATTTGATGAGAATAAGGTTCAAACAATGCTCATCTCCCTCCCTTCTTTCCCTCTACTGCAATGTCTTTGTGACTCTTCATGTGATGTAATTTACCTTTTCTGCCGTCTCCTTTTCTCTTCTCCTATTACAATTCATTTTCACCATTTAATTAGGTTTTTTATCATCACATCAAAGCCACCTTTATTCACACTGTCTGTCTATATATATATATATATATCCCTTCTAAATGTTGTGGTAAAGATACAGTTCTCAAGAGCTACAAGTATCATCTTCTCATGTAGGGATGTAAACAGTTTGCCCTTTTTGAATAACAAAGTTTTTTTTTTCTTTCCTGTTTATTTTTTATGTCTCTCTTGAGTCTTGTATTTGAAGGTCAAATTTTCCATTAAGCTCTGGTCTTTTCATCAGAAAGGTCTGTAAGTCCCCTATTTCACCGAATATCCATTTCCTCCCCTGAAAGATTATGCTCAATTTTGCAGGGTAGTTGATCCTTGGTTGCAATCCAAGCTCCTTTGCCTTACAGAATATCATATTCCAAGCCCTCAGATCCTTTAATGTAGAAGCTATAAGGTCCTGCGTAATCCTGACTGTGGTTCCATGATATTTGAATTGTTTCTTTCTGGCTGCTTGCAGTATTTTCTCCTTGACCTGATAATTCTGGAATTTGCCTACAATATTCCTTGGTGTTTTCAATTTGGGTTCTCTTTCAGGAGGTGATCAGTGGATTCTTTCAATGACTCTTTTACCCTATGGTTCTAGGACCTCAAGGCAGTTTTCCTTGAAGATTTCTTGAAAGATGTTGTCCAGGCTCTTTCAGGCAGACTGATAATTTTTGTATTATCTCTTCTGGATCTGTTTTCCAGTTCAGTAGTTTTTTCCAATGAGGTATTTTATGCTTTCTTCTATTTTTTAATTCTTTTGATTTTGTTTGATTAATTCTTAATGTCTCATAGAGTCATTAGCTTCTACTTGCCCAATTCTCATTTTTAATGAATTGTTTTCTTCAGTTAGCTTTTGTATCTCCTTCTCCATTTTGCCCAATTCTACTTTTTAAGGAGTTGTTTTCTTCAGTGTACTTTTTATTCCCCATTTTGTCAGTTGCATTTTTAAAGGAATTGTTCAATTTTTCTTCTACCTCTCTTATTTGACTTTTAAAATCCTTCTTGAGCTCTTCCAAGAAGGCTTTTTGGACTTGAGACCAGTTCATATTCCCCTTTGAGGTTTTGGATGTAGGTATATTGACAATGTTGTTCTCTTCTGAATTTGTGTTTTGAGCTTCCCTAGAGCACAGATAGATTCAGCTGCTGGTGGATATAAATGATGGTTCTCTGTGCTGGCAACTGCTGTTCCCCTGGCTGTGTCAAGGCAAGTGGGTGGGGGTGGGGGACAGGAGGGTGGAGGGGCCTAGTATTGGAGCTTGCCTGCTACACCACCCAAGGGCTCAAGATCTCCCCCTGGTTTGCTAAGGTGGGGCTTGCTGGAATGCCCCCCGTCCTGTACTGGTCCCCTTCAACCACAGCCAGAGGAACTTTTCCTATTAATACTAGTCTCACAAGCTAGAGGGCTGTTGCACCCCATTTCTCTGCTGGCTCTACTGTTGCAAGATTCTTCCTGGGGCAGTATTTTCTGGGTTTTTCAAGGTCAATAAGGGAGGGTGCGAGTGACTTACTGCTTACTCCACCACCTTGGCTCCAAAAGTCCAAGGAGAAGTACTCTTTTTTTCCCCCTTATTATTAATTTATTTTTCATTTTTAACAATCACTTCCATAAGCTTTTGAGTTTTAAATTTTCTCTCCCTCCCTCCCCCGCCTTCCTCCCCAAGATGGCGTGCAATCTGATATAGGCTCTCTCTCTATATATATATATAAGGAGAAGTACTCTTAAAGAAGACAGGAATAATCAAAGAGATTGGAGGAGTAACATGAAAATGTAATGCAGCCTGTGATTGGCACGGACCCTCACTCTGGATTGCCTCAGTCACTCAACCTGCATTCTCCCAGTTAGGTCTGAGTTTCCCAGATTGGGATATGCCAAACTGCTACAAATCAAAGCTGTCTGTCCAAGTTCTAAGGGTGAGGTAGGGATGAACTAGAAGCCATCTATATTTTCTGTCCCTGGCTTCTTGTGACTCCTCTTGTTCTCTGCTTACTCTCCTGTTTCTTCTTCTGTCTATACTATAGTTTCTTCTCCTGTTCTCTTCTTAACCTTTTCTAACATCCTAGTGGTCAGTGATTCATACTTTATGAGGCAGAACTCAAGAAATCCTTCTTTTCATTGCATCTGGATATCCTATCAGTTTATAAACTCCCTAGACTTAAAGATACCTTATCAATTATAGGATCTTTCATCTAGAGATGGAAAATGGAGGCCCAGAGAGCCTTTGTCCAAGGCTGCACAAGTAATAAGTAAGAAAGGCCTGACTAGAATGGCAAGTCTACTCACTTTAAATCCAATATGTGTATTTGTACTTTCCACTACATCACCCTGCTCCCATTACCCCCAACATCATTACCTCTTTCCTGGTCATATCTTTCTCCCCATTCTGGTGAAGCCTACCTGTTCTTTAAGAATCTCCCTTTCTGTAGGTCCACACAGAGCCTAGATACCTGTCTCTTGTCTCCTTAGGGACTCAATGTCTGGTTTTCTGCTCAGGAGCTACATGTTTATCTGCCTCCTAAGGCTGCTATCTCTATTAGTGATGAGGTCTAGAGGTTAGGGGTCCTGGAATCCCAAAATCAGAACACTCGGGTCCTGTCTGAAAGAATTTGACCCAAGCCGTCTTTCAGTCAAGGTTTATTGAAGATCTGCCATATTATTCTTAAGGAATCTGAGCATCTATGGGCTATTGGCTAGATTGTGAAAATCTGCGCCTTGGCTAGATTTTAGGAATCAGAGCAGTGGCTAGATTATAAAAATCTAAGCATCTTAATGGAGACAAGATGAACCTTATATACAGAAAGCCTGTGGAGAGATCTAGGAGTGGCCAGGTAGTCTATGAGGTAATAGAATTAACAAGGGTGGGAAGTGGCCTGGGGCCATACGGAGGCAAGATGAAGGAGGGGAGATTGGGTGTAGCCACAATGAAAGGCCAGTTGATGGGATTATAGCCCAGAATTTTTCTTTTCTGGGGTCTAGATCCCATCCTTATCATTAGGGCCTGGATTTCCATCTGTCTTCTCAGACTTTAAATGTCAGTCTATCTCTTCAGGGTTTAGATATTTACATTTTGGTGTCCATTTGCTTCTTTCAGGATCTGGATGTCTCTGTCTTCACTTCATGGTCTGGATATCTATATCCCTCCAAAATCCTGGATGTTGGTCTACTTTGATCCTAGATTTTTGTCTCTTTCAGGGCCTGGGTGTCTACCTGTCCCAGTTGGGCCCTCTGTTCCCTCAAAGCATAGGTATTTTGTTTCTCCCTTTCAGAGGTTGAATATGGTGATGCATAGATCATAGAATGAAATAATCATGGATCTCTAGAGCTGGAAGGTACTTCAGGGGCTATCTGGTCCAACACCTATTAGAAAGATGAGAAAAACAGAGGCCTAGGAAGATTAAGTGATTTGCCCAAGGTCATAGAGATGATAAGATCAGTAGGAACTGAATACAAGTTCTTTGACTCCAAAGCTAATTAATTCACCTACCACAGGGCACACTGCTTCTGGGTGTGGTACCTGTCCTCTCCAGATCTGGATGTCCATCTTTTCTCTAATGGCTCCTCATGTCTGTTTGTCATTTTCAAAGCCTAATGATTAGGTCCTAATATCTGTCTCTGCCCTTTAGAACAGGATGTCTGCTCACTCACTCAGCTAGGTGGCTCAGTGGATAGAGCACAGGGCCTGGAATCAGGAAGACCTGAATTCAAATCCAGCCTCAGACACTTACTAGCTGTGTGACCCTCAGCAAGTCATTGAACTTCTGCTTGCTTCAGTCTCCTCAGCTGTAAAATGGGAATTGACAATTATAGCACCTACCTCACCAGGTTATTTAGTGTAAAGATCAAATGAGACAACATAACCTAAAAAGTGTTTAGCACAGTGCCTGGTATATAATAAGTATTATTAAAAATGCCTATTCCCTTCCCCTTCCCTAATCAGGTGACCCTGGATATATTGTTCCCTTCTGAGGCAAGTCTGTCTGGGCCTCTCTCTTTTAGAACCTCATTGTTTATTCCCTCAGGGTCTGTATATCCAATTATCCCAGTTTGGGCCTGGGTATGTCCTGTATTTCCCCTCAGGATCTGGACATCTGTTTGCCCTTCCCAAGGAGAGACAAGGAGAGGTCTCTCCCCATTTTGGAATGAAATATCTCTTCCCTCAAGGCCTTGGATGCCTTCATCCTCTATCCCTTTAGAGCCTGACTCTTTGCCATTGGCAGGTCCTGAATATCTATCTTGTTGTCTCAGAATCCACAGTCAGTCTGTATCTTAAAAAGCTTGAATGTTTTTCTTCCCCCTCAAAGTCAGGTGTCTCTCTCTATCCCTTTCAAGACCTGGGGATCAGTCTGTCCCCGACAGACCTGGTTACCTGTCACTTTTGGCCATGTCCCCTCAATAACTGAACAAGTATTCTTGCTGTCAAGTCAACAAACATTTATTAAGTGTCTACTATGTGCCAGGCAGTATGCTAAGGTAAAAGACAGACCCTGCTCTCAAGGAGACTAACAGGGGAGACAACATGCAAATGGCCACGTACACACAAAATACATAAATGATAAATTGGAGATAATGAACCGAGGGAAGGCACCAGCATTAATGGAAGATTGAAAAAGTGCCTTCTGTGTCTGAGGTACCAAGGATACAAACACACACACACATACACACAAAACAGTTTCTGCTCTCAAAGAGTTTTTAAGCTTATATTCAATATTTGACTAATTACGTAGTTCAGCAAATACAAGATAATATAAAGAGGGAAAGAGTACTAATAACTAAAGAGAGGAAGAAAGGAGATGGTGCTTGAATTGAACATTGGAAGGAGTTACAAATTCTAGGAAGGAAAGGTGGGAAGAGATTATATTGCCAAATTCAGGGAGTGCTAAGTAGCTTGGAATGTAGAACACATAAAAGGGAGCAATGTGAAATAAGTCCGGAGAGATTGGGTGGGGCTGGGCTTAAAATGCCAATTTAACAGGCTTGTATTAAGGGGTAGCTAGGTGGCTCTAACGCCAGTCCTGGAGTCAGGAGGATCTGAGTGCAAATCGGCCTCAGACACTTACTAGTTGTGTGACCCTGGCCAAATCACTTAGCCCTCTTTGCCTCAGTTTCCTCATCTGTAACATGAACTGCAAAAGGAAATGGCAAACCACTCCAGTATCTTTGCCAAGAAAATCCCAAAAAGGGTCACAGAGAGTCAAAACTGACTGAAATGACTCAACAACAAATTAACCTAGACACTGTGTTAACTGCTAGGGATACAGAGACAAAAGGAAAAATAATACTTGCCCTTAAGAAGTTTAGTCTGCAGAGACAATACTATATTCTGTAGACAGGTAAATATAAGATAATTTGAGAAGGGAGAAAACAGTAACAAGGAAGGTGATCAGGAAAGACTGATAACCTATGAACAGAGCCTTGAAGTAAAGGAAAACATCCAAATGTTGGGGGTTCAAAGGACTATATCGGGGTATATGGAGATAGTCTGGGCACAGGCCCAGATGTGAAAGCCAGTTTGGTAGGTATAGGGGAAGGAGGTGAAATAATGCTGGAAAGATATTTTGGTGCCAGGTTGGGGAAAGCCTTAAATTCCAGGTAAAGGAATTTGTGTCTTGTCCTAGGGGAAACAGGTAGGCACTTGGGAACTTTTGAGCAAGGAAATGACCTGGTCAGGGATAAGGAAGTTTTTTTGGTGGCTGTACGTGGAGGATGGCATAGAGAGAGGAGAGACTGGAAGCAGGGAGACCTGTTGGGAGGCTATTGTAATCCAAGGGAGAAGTAAGGAGGGTCTGAACTGGGGAGGGGGGCCAGGTGAATGGATGGATGCCAGAAACCTTGTATGTGGAGACAGAACCAACAATACTCAGCTACTGACTGTTTCTGGGAGGAAGAACAACAATTGAATGGTGGTTCTCTTAATAGGAATATGACATTTGTAGTAAGGGTAGATTTGGGCAGCTAGGTGGTTTGGTGAATAGAGTGACCAGCCTGGAGTCAGGAAGACTCACCTTCCTGAGTTCAAATCTGGCCTCAGACAATTATTAGCTGTGTGACCCTGGGCAAGACGTTTAACCCTATTTGCCTCAATTTCCTCATCTGTAAAAATGAGCTAAAGAAAGAAATGGCAAAGTACTCCAGTACTTTGAAAACTTTGAAAACCCTAAATGAAAAGTTGGACATGACTGAACACAACAAAGGTTTGGGGATGGGGAGTGAGAAGACATACAGTTCAATTTTGGGCATCTTCAATATGAGATGGAGGAAGGGAATAGCACCCCAAGGCATCAGAGTGAAGAGGCTTAGCAGGCCTCTTAGTTAGTTGGTCTTGTGGCTTGAAGCTCAGGAAAGATATTAGTCAGTCAACAGTCAACTAGCAATTACTAGTACTTAACTAGGCCCAGGCACTGTGCTATGCACCAAGCACACAAATAAAATAAAATAAAATAAAATAAAATAAAATAAAATAAAATAAAATAAAATAACTCAATCCCAACTCTCAAGGAGCTGACATTTTAAAGAGAGAGACTGGAAATACATACATACATGTACATACATATATGCGTTATATATAAATATGTGTGTATCTATATGGAGAGGGAGAGAGGAGGAGGAAGAGGGGGAAGGGGGGGAGAGAGAGAGAGAGACCCCCAGACCCCCAGGACAGACCTTTGGGAAACACTCAGGGTTATAGGGTAGAAGGTAAATGGTGAGCCAGCAAAGGAAATGGAGGAGTAGTTAGGCAGGAGAACCAGGACAGAAAAGCATTTCAAATCCAGGGCAAGCAGAGAATATCCTGAAGAAGCATGTGGTCAATAATATCAGAAGCTGTAGAGAGGTCAAGGATAAAAAATAGAAGAAAAAAGCCATCATGTTTAACAATTAAGAGACTGTTGAAAATCTTCACCTTGCCTGATACTTAGTGGGCATTTCATAAGTGCTTGTTGAATAAAGAATAAAGATTTGAGAGAAAGAGATGATATTCCTATTGGTTCTAATTCTTCTTTACAACATGACTGTGAAAACATGTTTAATAGGAATGTATATGTAAAACCTGTATCAGATTGCACGCTTGGGTAGGGGGAGGGAGAAAATTAAAAACTCAAAAACTTATGGAAGTGATTGTTGAAAACTAAAAATAAATTAATTTTTTAAAATAAAAAAAAAATTTTTTAAAAGAGGAGATAATAGGGCAATCTGATAGGAATCAAGGGTACATGTACAGGGTTTAACTTTCATCTGAGATTGGCATAAAGGGGGAGAAAAGAGTAGGTGGGGAGCTCATATTAAGGGTTGAGAGATGTAAGAAGAGGGGAAGGAGCTAGTGACATATTGCCTCAATTTAATTTCCCCATTCAAGTATGATGCCAGGTCCTCGGCTGGGGGCGAAGGGGGAGGGGGGTGCGGTGGGGAGAAAGCTGCAGTGGGAGGAGAAAAGGTCTGGAGCCGATGCTGTGCAGGAGTGCCAGAGAGAATCCATTAGGAAGGAGCAAAAGCTTCAAGAAGAGCTCAGCTGAGATTCGATAACATAAATTCGTAGTGGATGTGGACAAGCCCACCGCCCGTCCAAGGTCACACGCTCTCGTTTTCCACTGCACGCAGCTGGGGGTCCCCCTCAAGTGGGAGGAAAACTCCCAGGGAGGTGCATGGGCACCCAGGAGAGAGGGTGGTCAGCACTGTCAGATGTGGCAGAAAGGTCGAGCACCGAGAAAAGGTAATTAGACTGGGCCAGAAGGACTGGATGACTGCCCGCCCCTTCGATATGCAAATGAGATGCAGAGGGGACAGCCCCAGAGGCTCCTAAGAAAACGAGAATTTCCCCCCACCTCGCCGAACTATGGTCTCATCCAGCTTCCCTTCCCCTCCTTTCCCATGGTTTCGCCCTAGAACTAAAACAATCCAATCGATGACTCGATGCTCAGGCTCGCTACCCATCGATTCGTTCCGACTCTCCCAGCCGTCCTGAGTCCCGGTGGAGTGGGGATCCTTGTGTGAGTAAGGTACGGTGCCTGGGTGGCTGCGGCAGGGGGCTCGGGGAGGCAGACTGAGGGGCGTATGGGTAGAGGGGGAAGGTTTGGGTAGCCGGCGCAACTCCACAGACCCGGGCTGGGCCCGAACCTAAGGTGGCTCCCGACCCTAAAAACCACCGGCCCGCCGGCTCGTCTGTTAAGCTGAGCATGCGCCATGGTGGCGGCAGCGGCTGTGGCGGAGGCTTAATGCCGGTGGTGGTCTCTCTCCGCCTCTCCACCGCCCCCCCCCCGCCGTGCGCCTGCGCCTCGCATTGCTGCGCCACTCCTTGGCCTGGCAAGCGGTGGCTGCCCCTTTGTGGCCCAAATGTGGACTGCAGGGCTGACAGCCGGGGCCCCTCCTACCTTCCTAGTCCCTTGTGCTCTGGTTGGGTGAAAAGGGGACATCCTCTTTCTCCTTTGAGAGGGGGCCTGACCTTCTGAACCTGGGCTCCTGGAAGCCAGAAGAGGTCCTTCGGGAACGGCCTCATTCATTCAACAGATTTATGCATGTAAACACTTGTTATAGGTAGTATCCCTAAAAACGAGGGCAGCTAGGTGGCGCAGTGGATAGAGCACCGGCCCTGGATTCAGAAAGATCTGAGTTCAAATGTGGCCTCAGATACATAACATTTAACTAGCTGTGTGACCCTGGGCAAGTCACTTAACCCCATTGCCTAAACCCCCCCCCAAACAAAACACAACGCGAAAACCTTCTAGATTTCAGGCCCTCTGAAGGTAGGACCTGGACCATTTTCTGTAGATACTGGCACAGCCCCTTGCAGTTGTAGAAGCTTAAGGGGTGGTTTTTGGAATGGATATTTGTATGTAGCACTTAGCATAGAGTGTTGCACCCAGTAGGTGCTTAATACTGTGTTGGATTGTAAAGTACCTATTTTCTGCAATGCTGACATCAAAGACCTACTTCTGCCTTCATAGAATTAGGGATCACAGAGCACATGGAAGAAAAGCTTGATGTATGGGAACTGTTTGTCATCCCATGTCTTTACCAGAGGCTTGGCTGCTAGGGGATTAAAGATTCTGAGACACGGAGATGAGAAAGGAGCATGTTAGAGGGATGAGTAACAGCTTCTGTAAACCTGGACCCTGGAGATAGACTCTTATTTTGGAGAAATAGCTAGTAGTACAGTATGAGTGAAGCAGAGTGTTCTGGGCAGGGCCCAACTCAGCGCAGAACTGTAGTTCAGGTTCAATATTGAAACAAAATAGGACAGTCAGTTAACCTTTATTAAGCACCTACTGTTTGCTAAGCTAAATGTGGAGACAAGCGAAAAAACCACTCAGATCATTCAGCAATTGGCAGAGTAGATAGAAAGCTGGGTCTGGAAGATCTGAGTTCAAATATGGCCTCAGAAACTAACTGGCTGTGTGACCCTTGGGCAAGTCACTTGATTTCAGGTTTTCTCAGTTCCCTCAACTATAAAATGAAGATGATAATAGCACCTACCTCCCAGGTTTGTTGTGAGGTTCAGCAGATGATATTTGTAAAAAGTACTTAGCATAGTGCCTGGCACATAGTAGGTGTCTGTTCCTGTGCTTCCATAGCTGCAGGATATTCAATGAAATTAGGCATGAAACTCACATCTAAATTGTCAGTCATTTTCCACTAGCCAGATATCAGAGAACACCAGAAGTTCTTCCTGGCTGTTTTGTACTCAGGCAATGAGGAAGCCAGTTCGACAGGCTTTAGCCTTTATCATTTTAGCACATCAAATTTCAAGGATGGTTTCAGTATTTTTTTTAATGATTTGACTAAAATTTCATATTTAATTAAATCTCTTTCATGCATAAGCATGATGCATTTCCCCACCATATTTATTAGATTTTATCAGTTAAAAAAAAATCAGTCAGCCTTATACAGAACAGTGAAATGCCAAGAATAAAAGATATTGTAGGATATACATGAATGTATATATATGTATGTATACGCACATATATGTATGTACAGAGAGATATATTTATTGAAGGCCTTTCTTTGGTTTTATCAACTATAATTTTAGGTAACTAAAGACAGATTTTTTAAAAAATATTTTATTTTCACCCCAATTACATGTAAAGATAATTTTTAACTTTTTTTTTACAATTTTGAGTTCCAAATTTTCCCCTTCCTTTCCTCACCTCCCCCCCCAGACAGTAAGCAATTCAATATAAATTACATATAATCAGTCATGTAAAGCATATTACCATATTAGTCATTTTGTGAAAGAAGACACAGACCCAAAGGAAAAAAAATACAGAAAGTGAAAAATAGTATGTTTTGATCTGCATTCAGACTCCATCAGTTCTTTCAATGGAGGTGGATAGCATTTTTCATCATGAGCCCTTTGGAATTGTCTTGGATCATTGTATTACTGAGAATAGCTAAGTCATTCACAGTTGATTGTCATACAGTATTGCTGTTACTGTGTACAATGTTCTCCTTGTTCTGCTCACTTCATTTTGCATCAGATCGTATAAGTCTTTCCAGGTTTTTCTGAAATCAACCTACTCATCATTTCTCATAGAACAGTAGTATTCTATTACAATCATATGCCACAGCTTGTTCAGCCATTCCCCAATTGATGAGCATCCACTCAGTTTCCAGTTCTCTTTTTAATTTATTTTATTAATTTATTTTGATTTATCAGCGATCACTTCCATATGCTTTTGAGTTGAAAATTTTTCTCCCCCTTCCTCTCCACCACCCTCCCCAAGATGGCGCACAATCTGATATAGGCTATACATTTACATTCCTATTAAACATATTTTCACATTAGTGAAGTTGTAAGTAAAAATTAAAACCAATAGGAGGAACCATCAGAAAGAGGAAACAAAACTCAACAGAAGAGAGGGGGAAAAAAGAGAGTAATTCAACTTCCATAGTTCTTTCTTTGGATTCACAGTTATGATTACCATCTGTGTCTTTTTCTCCATCCTTTTTTCCCCCTGTTTATGCTTTTCTTTCTCCTTTCTCCTCCCCTCACTAGTGTTTTGCTTTTGACTACAGCCTCCTTCAGTCCTGCTTCCCTTGTATTAGACCCTTCCCTTTTCTTCCCTTTTGCCCTTACTGCTTCTTCCCTCCCTTCTATCCCCCCTCCCTTTCCTTGCCCCTTTTCCCTCCTACTGCCTATAGGGCAAGTTAGATTTCTCTACCTAACTGATTATGTTATTCCCTTCTTGAGCCCAAACTGATGAGAGTAAGGTTCAAACAATGCTCACCTCCTTCCCTTCTTTCCCTCTGCTGCAATAGGATTTTATGCCTTTTCCTGTAATGTAGTTTACCCTTGCCTGCCTCCTCCTTTCTCAGTACATTTTCTAAGATCAAATGAATCCACTTACTTGGATCTGTTTAATCCACTTGATTAGATTTTTTTTTTATCCTTACATCAAAGTCAACTAATATCCACCCCCTTTATGTATACTCCTTTAACCTGGTGCAGTAACAATACAATTCTCAAGAGTTGCAAGTGTCATCTTCCCTTGTAGGGATGTAAACAGCCCGCCCTTCTCAAAAACATTTTGTGTCTTTCTGTCCCATTTACCTTTTTATGTCTTTCTTGAATCTTGTACTTGAAGATCAAATTTTTTGTTGAGCTCTGGTCTTTTTATCAGGAAGGTTTGGAAGTCCCCTATTTCGTTGAATATCCATCTTCTCCCTTGAAAAATCATGCTCATTGTTGCAGGATAGTTGATCCTTGGCTGCATTCCAAGCTCCTTTGCCTTAAGGAATATCATGTTCCATGCCCTGCGGTCTTTTAATGTAGAAGCTGCAAGGTCCTGTGTATTCCTGACTGTGGTTCCATGATATTTAAATTGTTTCTTTCTGGCTGCTTGCAGCACCTTCTCTTTCATCTCGTAATTTTGGAATTTTGCTATTATATTTCTTGGCATTGTCAATTTGGGATCTGTTTCAGATGGTGAACGTTGTATTCTTTCTATGGTTATTTTATCTTCTGGTTCTAGGACTTCTGCATTTTTTCCTGAAAGATACTGTCCAGGCTCTTTTTTTCATCGTGATTTTCAGGTAGTCCAGTGATTTTTGAATTGTCTCTCCTAGATCGATTTTCCAGGTTGGTTGTTTTACCAATGAGGTATTTTACGTTTTCATCTATTTTTTCATTTTTTGTTTCTGTTTGACTGATTCTTGCTCTCTCATAGAGTCATTAGTTTCCATTTTTTCTTCTGTTAGTTTTTGTATTTCCTTCTCCAGTTGGCCAATTGTATTTTTAAGGGATTTGTTTTCTTCAGTGTACTTTTTTTCCAGTTTGCCAATTGTGTTTTTTAGGGACTTGTTTTCTTCAGTGTACTTTTTTTCCAATTGGCCAATTGTATTTTTTAAGGACTCTTCTACCTCTCTCATTAGACTTTTAAAATCCTTCTTGAGCTCTTCTAAGAAGGCTTTTTGGGCTTCAGACCAGTTCATATTCCCTTTTGATGTTGCAGATGTGGGTTTGTTGACAATGTTGTCTTCTTCAGAATTTCTGTCTTGATCTTCACTCTTCTCATAATATGAATCTATGGTACATTTCTTTTTACTCATGGTTTCTTTATTCCCTGGCCTTTAAAGAGATTGAGCTCTCCTGCTGGGGAACAGAGGGCACTGACCCAAGCTTCTTGTGTTGGGAGCCTAGGTCTTAGTCACTGGCTTTGTGTGCTGGGGCCTCTTATGTTGGCAATTAGAGGCTGTAGGGTTTTGGCATCTTACCTCATGTTGGGCTGGAATCAGCAAGGCTGGAACTTTCAGGCAGTTCTAGGTTGCCTGCTTTTCATTTCCTTTAGCTTTCTTCAGCTCCTTTTAGGTGGGTGCTGTAGGGTATTTATCTGCCTGGGGCCCCTTGCAATGCTGCCTCCCTCGTTTCTGCTAATGCACTGGGAGATTCCTTTGGTGGTTTTCTGAGCTAGTTTCCACCGGTTCACCCGCCCTCACTGAGGCACTTGGAGGTCCAGGTGTTGTCGTTTGCCTGCTCTACCACCTGGGCTTCAGGATCTCCTCCTGGTTGACAGTTGGAGCCTGTAGGGTTCTGACAGCTTACCTGGTGTTGGGTTGAAATGAGCAAGGCTGGGACTTTAGGAAGACTCTAGGTTGCTTTCTTCAGCTCCTTTTAGATGAATGCTGCAGGGTGATTATCTGCCTGGGGCCCTTTGTAGTGCTGCTTCCCTTATTTTTGCTGAGGCACTGGGAGACCTGTTTGCTGGGCTGCTACACTGCTGTTCCCGTCTTTCTTCTAGTTCAGCTGTTCCAGGGTTTTTTTTTTCTGGGGTGATATTTTCTGGGTTTTCAGAGGTTGATAGGGAAGGGTGAGAGCGACTACCTCCACCATCTTGGCTCCCGGAAGCAGAAGTCTCAGTTTCTAATTCTTTGCCACTACAAAAAGAGCTGCTACAAATATTTAAATATTTTTTGTACAATTTGATCGTTTTCCCTTCTTTTTTTTTTAATCTCTTTGGGATATGGAGGTAGTAGTGGACATGGATCAAAGGATATACATAATTTTATAGCCCTTTGGGTGTAGTTCCAAATTGCTTTCCAGGATAATTGAATAAGTTTACAACTCCACCAACATTGTATTAATGTCCCAATTTCTCATATCCCCTCCAACATTTATTTTCCTTTTATGTCATATTAGCCAATTTGGTAGATGTGAGGTGATACCTAAGAGTTGTTTTAATCTGCATTTCTCAGATTAAATCATCAGCAGTGATTTAGAGCATTTTTTCATATGATGATAGATGGCTTTGATTTCTTTGCCTGAAAACTGCTTGTTCCTACCCTTTGACCATTTATCAATTGGGTAGTGACTTGCATTCTTATAAATTTGACTCAGTTCTCTATATATTTGAGAAACAAGGACTTTATCAGATTTTCCATTTCAGTTTACTTGCTGTAAAAATTGTTCCCCAGCTTTCTGCTTTCCTTCTGATCTTGGTTTTGTTTGTGCCAAAACCTTTTTAATTTAATATAATCAAAATTGTCCATTTTACATCTAGTAATACTCTCTGTCTCTTGTTTGGTCATAAATTCTTTCCTTCCCCATAGATCTGACAGGTGAACCTTGCTCTCCTAATTTGCTTATGGTCTCATCCTTTATGTTTAAATCATGTATCCATTTTGATTTTATCTTGGTATATAGTATAAGATGTTGGTCTATGCCTAGTTTCTACCATATTGCTTTCCAGTTTCCCAGCAGTATTTGTCAGATAGTGAGTTCTTGTCCCAAAAGCTGGAGTCTTTGGGTTTATCAAACAGTAGATTACTGTATTCATCGACTACTGTGTTTTGTGTACCTAACCTATTCCACTGATCCACCATTCTGTTTCTTAGCCAATACCAGATAGTTTTGATGATTGCTGCTTTATAATACAGTTTGAGATCTGGAATGGCCAGGCCACCTTCCTTCACATTTGTTTTCCTTAAATCCTTTGATATTCTTGACCATTTGTTCCTCCTTGTGAATTTTGTTATGATTTTTTTCTAGCTCTAGAAAATAATTTTTTGGTAGTTTGATTGATATGGCACTGAATTAACATAAGTGAAATTGTCATTTTATTATCTTGGCTCGACCTGTCCAAGAACAATTAATATTTTTCCAGTTGTTCAGATCTGACCTTATTTGTGTGAAAAGTATTTTGTAATTGTGTTCATATAGTTCCTAGGTTTGTCTCGGCAGGTTGCCCAAATATTTTACATTGTTTACAGTTATTTTAAAAGAATTTTCTCTTTCCTTCTCTAAAGACAGATTTATTTTTTTATTTTATTAATTTATTTTGATTTATCAACAATCACTTCCATATTCTTTTGAGTTAAAAATTTTTCTCCCCCTTCCTCCCCAAGACAGCACACAATCTGATATAGGCTTTACATTTACATTCCTATTAAATATATTTTCACATTAGTGAAGTTGTAAGTAAAAGTTAAAACCAATAGGAGGAACCATCAGAAAGATGAAACAAAACTCAACAGAAGGTAATAATAAGTGATAGCGATTCAACTTCCAGAGTTCTTTCTTTGGATGTGGACAGCATTTTCCATCCCGACGCCTCTGCAGATGTCTTAGATCCTTGTAATGCTGAGAAGGGTTCAGTTTAACAATATCAGTCATCGCATAACCTGGCTGTTATTGTGTACAAAGTCCTCTTGGTTCTGCTCACTTCACTCAGCATCAGACCATATAAGTCTTTCCAGGTTTTTCTGAAGTCAGCCTGTTCATCATTTCTTATAGCGCAATAGTATTCCATTACATTCATATACCACAACTTGCTCAGGCATTCCCCGATTGATGGGCATCCTCTCAATTTCCAGCTCTTTGCCACCACAAAAAGAGCTGCTATGAATATTTTTGTACATGTGGGTCCTTTTCCCATTTGTTTGATCTCTTTGGGATATAGCCCTAAAAGTGCTATTGCTGGATCAAAGGGTATGCACATTTTTGTAGCCTTTTGGGCGTAGTTCCAAATTGTTCTCTGAAATGGTTGGATCATTTTACAACTCCATCCCAACAATGCATTAGTGTTCCAATTTTCCCACATCCTCTCCAACATTTATCATTTTCCTGTTTTGTCATGTTGGCCAATCTGATAGGTGTGATGTGGTACCTCAGAGTTGTTTTGATTTGCATTTCTCTAATCAATAACGATTTAGAGCATTTTTTCATATGACTATAGATAGCTTTAATTTCTTCATCAGAGAACTGTCTGTTCATATCCTTTGACCATTTATCCATTGGGGAATGGCTTGTATTCTTATAAATTTGTCTTAATTCTCTATATATTTTAGAAATGAGGCCTTCTAAAGACAGATTATGAAACTTATTCTTTTACCTCTCTCAGATGCTCAGTGCTGTCACTGTCCACCATAATCCAGGCCACTTCTGCATTTCATCAGTAATGTTATTTGTGAAGTCTCCCCAAATGACAATTTCCTCAGCAAAAAAACTGTACTTAAAGATGTCAATTTCAGAAGTTGCAAGGCTGCATATACGCTTGTTAGATATTTCTTCTTTGCTCTAGGAATTTTGGCTATTTTAACCTTTTGCGGTACTCTCTTTTTTTTTTATTTGACTCCTTCCACCTGTCTTGTGTTATTTTCTTCTCTTTTCTCTTTTTCTGTTCCACAGTGAATTTATAAACTCATTTGGAAAATTCTTCTTTAACCGCTGTCTACATTTAGCAACATCAGTATGTATTTACGGTGCTCTGCTAAGAATGAACAGACTCCATAGAAAAGTAACTGAAGTGGGTAATCTGTGTCTAACTTGGTATTGCTCCTCAGGTTCCTTTACACTTTTGAACAGTGAACTCCAAAGAGTTTGTAGGTATCTCACAAATTGTGTTCACAGCCCACCACCACTTCCACCCCCTGAACACATGCAGTTCCCACTCCCATCCTAAGCCTTAAAGCCCCCCTCAGCCTCAGTACCTTTTTAAGAAAAAACTAGTGTAACTTATATGGATATAAGAGTTGGGACATTGCTCCTTCTACGTGGAATGATAATATAAAAGTAGCTCAAAGGTAGATTTCAGAGAGCCTGAAAGGCCAGTTTCTGTTTTATCCTAGAGGCAATAGGAAACTGCCAAAGGTAGTACAACCCTCATTATAGAGGACTTCTTGTTCAACACCCTCATTTTACAAATGAGGAAGTGTGTAAAGCCTCTTCTTAAGTTCTCCTCTGATACCTAAGCATGCCATATGCCTTTTGTCTTCCCCATTCTTAAAAAAACCTTCATTTGATTTTTCCTCCATTTTTTTCGCCTCCCTACTCACTTGTCAATCACTTGTGGTCTGGCTTCTGAATCCACAGTCTGCTAAAATTGCTCTGGAACAAGTTGATTTCCTAATTGTTTATCGCTGTGGCATTTTCTGAGTCCCCATCTTGTTTGACCTCTCTGCAGCTTTTGATACAGTCAGCTACCCACTCCTCTAGACATTTTCTCCTCTCTGTTTCCATGACCCTTTTTTTGACTTTTTCTCCTCTTACCTGCCCTTCTCAATTTTCGTTGTTGGGTCATCTTCCCTCCCTCCCTCTATATAAGCAGAGCACCTCAATGCTGTATGCTGGGACCTTTTCCCATCTGTCTCCATGTTCTCTGTTTTGGTGATCTCATCAGTTCCCATGTATCCAATTGTCATCTCAGAACAGAACATTCCCAGGTTTACATATCTGTGTCTCTTTTTAACTCTTGCCTTGCGTTACCAGTTGTCTGTTGACCATCTTCATCTTGATGTCCTGTTATCATCTCGAATTCAACATGTTCAAACTGACACCATTTATATTCTTGCCCCTTCTAGGTATTTCAAGCATCTTTCTCAGTAAGAAGGATATGTTTGTTTTGAGCCTTCCACATGTTCACAGCAGGTCATCTTAGATTTGGATTCATCCCTCTGTGGGGAACCCATTTCATCATGCTTCACCACAGCATCTGAGAAAAGCACCTCTGCCCTCTGAACCAGCAAGCACCCAAACACCCCACTTCCCTAGTTTTGTTATGGCATCGGCTTTCCAGTCACCTTAGAGGCATCCTTGATTCTCCTCAACTACCAAAATCTTGTCAATTTAACCTCCACATCATTTCATATTTATCTCAGGGACCCAACCCTAGTTTAGGCTCTCAGCACCTCTTATCTGGATTATTATCCTCCTTCAGCCTCCTAATTGGTCTCCCCACCTACAGTCTGTCCCCTCCCCACTCCACCTTCCATATAGCTGTCTAAGGCACAGATCTGACCATTTGTCTCTCCTGGGTTCACACATGCTGTTCAGCTCCAACCAGGCTTATTGTACGTTACTCTCATTCACATAGTCTGCATTTGAGCCAAGCTGGACTAATCTATAGCATGCCAACATAGCATTCCATCTCTTATCTCCAAGTCTTTTTACTGGTCATTTCCCAGTGCCTGGAATGCATTTTTTCCTCCACCCTGCTTTTCATGATCTTCAAGGTTCAGCTTCGTTGCCAGGCCTTCTGAGAAGCCTTCCTTCATTCTCCAGCTGTTAGAGTGCTCTCCCTTCTTCTCAAATTACCTTTTACTTCTTTTTGTGTATTTTTTAATCACTCTCTAGAATAGAAACCCCTCAGAGGCAGAGACTGTCTCATCTTTTCATCCCTAGTACAGTGCTTTGTATATAATAGGCACTTAAATGTGAATTTGGCCACCCTGTGGCCAGATTTGTTTGTGATTTCTCACCTCCCCTCATTTCCCATCCTACCTTCTGTGGGTATTGAGTATGTTTTTTAAGTGGTCCAAACTAACCAAAGGCAGTGGGCAGTATGTCTGATTTTTGAATATTAGTCACTCTCTTTGTCTGTGGACGGGCTGCCATTGGCAGCGATCGGCTGTGTCAACCAGATTTTGCACTTCCTTTTCATTAAGTGCTTTGATGTACTGGTCAGTCTTGGATTATGAGTTTGTAGAGAAGAAAGGCACCTTATGGATCTTTCAAGCAGCTTTCCCAGAAAGGAGGATATGTTTTCACTGAGCCATCCCCACTTTCACAACAGGCTGCTTGGATCTGGATTCATCCTTGTGTAGGGAACCTCTCTTCTGCTTCATCTGAGACAAGCAGCACTACCTTAGGCCTCTGAAGCATTATGCACCCAAAAGCCTGACCTCTCATCATCAGAGCCACAGATAACAGGTCAGACAGGAAGCAAGTATGTTGTCCACAAGCACATTGTCCTCTGGATGATCATCATCTGTTACCTTGGAGTGCTGCGAAGGAGCTGGCACCAAGTGTGAGTTCCCCTGGGGACTCAAGCACCAGGTATTTGCTGACCCAGATGCCTAACTGGATCTCCTTTCCTTCTCAACCCCATTCTTCCCTGGTGTTTGAAGACCAAGAAATGTCTGAAGCTAAAAAGTAGAAGCTCTGTCTAGCTGTTACTTCCTCCATCTCTTCCTCTCCAGAATCAGAACTGCTGTCCACTAAAGCAAAAACTTCTTTCCCTAGCTCTGTCCCCTTCACCTCAGCCCTGCCCTTTCCTGGTCCTTGTCCCTCTGCTCTCTGTATTATGCTCCCTAGAGCCCATGTGCTGTTACTTACAGTTCCCTTCACCCTAGACCTTTCTTCCCACATATTTTCCGTCTTCTTGTATGCATGGGATCCTGGCTGCTCCCAGAGGATGTTAGAGCTCTGGCGACCTCTGTCTCCTGAATGCTTCTTTCATGTATCCTGACAGAATGGGACACAAGGAAGTGTAGGGATACTTTTTGTTCCTTAGTATTACTTCTAGACCTTCCTTCCACTGCCATTACTTGGCAAACTTTCCTCCTTTAAGATTAACTTAATCCATCTACATCACTTTGTCCAGATTCTTGCTGCATGTATTTACTAGTCTCCAGCTAATTCTTCCTTTCTTAAGGAGTTCAGCACCCTACTCGTGGTTTTTCTTTCTATTCCTTCCTTCATACTTGGATACTCTAATAGACATGTTTATATCTCATCAAACACATTAGCCTTCTATTTCATCCACCTCTTCAACTCACTTGACTTACATCTTCACCTCTGCCCTTCACCAGACTAGGTATTGTCTCAGTCTCACCTTAACCCATGAATTACTACTCTGATATTCCTTTCTCTGATAATAATTTCCTATTATGTCATCTCTATTTTTGCTTCATTCCTCCTAAATCTGTTCTTTGCCTTCACTGTGACCTCCGAGCTTCTTTACCTCTCCCTGTTCTTTCAGTTCGTCACTGATGTTTTCCCACACTTTCTGCCTTTGAAATCTCAACTGTACAGTTAGCCAGTTCAACTCTCCACTATCCTTTATATTGGAATCCCTTGCCCACTTGTCCTGTTGCCACACAGGACTTGCCAGATTTCAGCCTTGGGTTATCCCCACCATCCTGTGTTACTTTTGCTTAACTTGCTACTAAATATCAGTAGAGGAAATTGTACAACCACTATCTGGGTCTGTGGCAGATTTATGTTATCTAATCTCTACTGGGGCCTCACTTTTATCCTTTCCTGACAGACATGAAATTGAGGCTGTCCCAAACTTTCTCTTTCCTCTTTAAGCTGTCCTTTCGCCTGTCCTTTTCAGGAGAGGATCCCAGTTCCTGTTTTATAGAAAAAAATGTGCACCATAGTGTCCCTTATCACTTAATCAGCTTTTATTAGGCATATAATTTATCCCAGGCACCAGATTAGGGGAGAGGAGTACAAAGACAAAATGAAATAATCATCCTTGCCTTTGACTCAAAGAGTTCACATTTCATCAAAGCTAACACATATATGGGGAGTACACATATATGGAGATTTAAAATATATACAAAATAAATCCAGAGTAATTTCCTAGGAGGAGATGAGGGCTCTGGGAAAAGCTACATGTCATAGGAGATGCTTGACCAAGCTTACAAGGAAGCAGGGCATTCAAAGAGGTGGAGATGAGGAGGGGATAGCCCAGGCAAAGGCCAGATGGGAGAGGTGGGCTGTCTTGTGTGAGGAGGGGCAGCTAGCATGATAAGGAGTCATATGTAATCAATCTGGAAAGGGGAGCTAGAGCCCTCTTGTGAAGGTTTCTACGTACCAAACAGAGGAATTTGTATTTGATGCTAGAGGCAATAGGAAACCACATGAGCTTCTTCCCTGGGTTATATCACCAAACTCCTCTACCTTGTTTCATCTCATTCTTTCCTTCTTTGCTCTAGTCTCTTAGGAAGATGGGGCCCTTAACTTTGTAAAGTCCAGCTTTTCTATTTATGCTCATCTCTTCTTGTCTCTTCTGGGAACTTGCCTGTTCTCCTATACCTCTTCTCCCTCATCATCAGTCTCCTTGTTTCTTCCAGGAACTTATCCTTCTACACCTCTTCTCTCTCATCATCAGTCTCCTAAATATTGGCTCCTCTCTTGCTTCTCACAAACATGCCTGTTTTCCCATTCTTAAAAGCTTCACTAGATGCTGCCACTCCCTCAAGCTTTCATTCTGTGTCTTCTCCTTTTAAATGTAAACTCCTAGAAAAAGACATCTATACTCATTTCCTTAACTGGACTCCTTTTTCATCCATTTGCCATCTGGCTTCACAACCAAACTTATACTGAAACTATTATTTCCAAGGTTATCAGTGAGTGATCTCTTAACTGTCAAATCTGACAGCTTTCTCTCAGTGTTCATCCTATTTGACCTTCTCTACATTTTTTCTTTCCTTTTTTTTTTTTGTTTCTTTTTGGCTAGGCAATAGGGTTAAGTGACTTGCCCAGGGTCACTCATCTAGTGTCAAATGTCTGAGGCCAGATTTGAACTCAGGTCCTCCAGACTCCAAGGCCGGTGCTCTATCCACTGCACCACCTAGCTGTCCCTTCTCTGCATTTGTTGACATCATTAGCCCCACCCAGTCCCTTCTCCTCTCTTGGTTTCCATAACACAGCAGTTGATCTCGTTCTGTCAGGTACAAAATTCCTTGAGAAGAGAGGAACAAGCCTAGTAGGAATACTTGCCCTTCCCTGGATTTCTATAACAAAGTTCTGTCCCGGTTCTCCCCAGGCCCACCAAACTAATCAGTTTCCTTGTCTAGATCACTCAATTTAACAAGCATTTGTTCAGTTTCTTCTAGTACCCTTCCACCTCCTAAGTGTGGGTATCATTCATTCTTGGTCTTCTTCTTTCTCTCTACTTAAGCCTTCTGCTCAGTATATTCAGTCATCAACTCTGCACAGATGACTTCACAGTCTAGAGATTTAGCTCTGATATCTCTTTTGAACTCTATTCCAGCTGCCTGCTGTCCACTTGCATCTGAATGTCCTGTTGGCATCTCAAATTCAACATGCCCAGAGGAGAATTGTCTTCCTTCTCTTAATTGCAGTCTTCTAAACTTCTTTATTTCTTTTAAAAAAAATTTTTCCATTGCTACCTTTTGTTTCTATATGACCTTTATTTCTGAATACATCCTTCCCCAGTATCCTTCCCAAGAAGCAGTCCTTTGTAACAAAAAAATAAAAAAGGAAGAAAAAATCAGTTCATTAACACTGAATTAGTGGAATCAAATTCCATACCCATGTTGCCCTACCTATACAAAAAAGGAAAAGAAGTCCTTTTTCTCATTTCTTCTTCACTTGGCCAAACTTGGTTATTATGATCACCCAGCATTTAATTGCATTGGATTCATTTTCTTCTAAATAAATATTAATTGGTACACCACCAGTATTTCCCCATGTATCACTCCCCTCTTCCTGTCTTAGAGAGGTATACCATATAACAGAATAAAAGGGGGAGGGGAGAAACGTCAGCAAAATTCACAAGCACGTTGAAACAATCTGGCATTGTTTGTAGTGTTCTATACCCATAACCTGCTGCCTTTCCAAAGAAGGGAAAAAGTTATCATATCTCTTCTTTGGGGCCAAGCTTGATTGTTATAATTGCACAGCATTCTATTTCAGTAGTTTTGCTGGGTTTTTTTTTTCATTTGTCTTATTGTAGTTATTGTCTATGTTGTTTTCCTGGATCTGCTTTGTTTACTTTACATCAGTTCGTATAAGTCTTCTCTACTTCCTTGGATACAATAATATTCCATTACATTCATGTAAACATTTGTTTAGCCATTCTCCAATCAGTGGCTATCTACTTTGTTTCTAGCTCTTTTCAATCACAAAATGTGATGCTCTAAATATTTTGGTGTGTATGGTTTCTTCCTCTCTGTCTCCAACCTTCTTGGGATGTATATCTAGCAGTAGGCTCTCTGGCTCAAGGGATGTGCACATTTTATTCATGTTCTTAGAATAATTCCGAATTCCTTTCCAGGATGATTAGACCAATTTATAGCTCTTTCAACAATGTATTAATATTCCTGGCTTCCCACAGAACCTCCAGGATTGACTGTACCTGTCTTTTGTCATCTTTGCCAGTTTGCCAATGAGATGAAACCTCAGAGTTGTTTCAACTTGCATTTCTCTTAGTAGTAGTAATATGGAGTGATCTTTCAAGTGAGTGTTAATAGTTTGCAATTCTTTTGAGAACTGTTTACGTGCTTTAGCCACTTACCTATTAGGAAATAGTTCGTGACCTTGACACATTTGTGTTAGTTTATGTATCTAACCCTAATGAGAAACATTTGATGCAAAGTTGTTTATTTTTTAAAATTTTTACCCAATCAGTAGCTTCCCTTCTCATCCTAGATGCATTGGTTTTGTTTGTACAAAAGCATTTTACTTTCGTATAATAAAAATTTATCATTTGTGATCATCTCTGACCCTTGTTTGGTTAAGAATTCTTCCCTTAGCCGTGCTATGGAAGGTATCTGATCTGTTTCTTTAAAAAAAAATTTACGACATAACCTTTAACATTCAAGTTACATATCCATTTGGACATTATTGTGGTTTGTGATGTAAACCTAATTTCTGCCAGACTGCCTTCCAGTTTTGTTTTGTTTTGTTCTTTAGCAGTTTTTGTCAACTGGGGAGTTGTTTCTCCAAGTAGTAATAATAATCATAGCTAACATTTATACAATGATGTAAAATTTGCACCGTAGTTCACATACATTATTTCATTTGATCCTTGTAACAACCCTTTGAGGAAGGTGCTGTTATTATCCCCATTTTACAGATGAGATAACTACTAGATTACCTCCACAATTATGCAGCTGGTAAATGTCCAGGTCAGGATTCAAATTCAGAGCTTCCTGACTCCAGGAGTGCTCTGGCTACTAGATCACCAAGCAACCTAAAGTAATTTGCATTCTTGGGTTTATTGAACACTGAGTTACTGACTTTGGTTGTTTCTTATTCTTCCTTAGCTAGCCCATCCCACCAATTAACTTTTCTGTCTCACAGCCACTTCCAAATGTTTTTGATGATTATGACCTCATTTGAGTTCCACAATTGCTATTCTCCCTTCTTTCCTAATTTTTTCATTATTTTCCTTGAGATTCTAGGCCTCTTACTCCCCCAAATTAATTTTATGATTTTGCCTAGCTCTATAAAGTATCCCCTTGGTAGTTTGGTGTAAACCTAATTATGTAAGTTCATTTGGGTAGTATATCAATGTTACCATATCGATGTGGCCCAACCATCAGCATTGAATATCCCTCCCGACTATTGAAGTTGTTTTTTAAGAATGTTTTGTAATTGTGTTTACATAAGTCTTGAGTATGCTTCGGTAGATTGAACTTCCCTTTTTCTTGTGAGGGTTCTCCTCCTCCTGGTACCAAAGTTTACAGTCTTGTTCCTCTTCCTCACACTGCATACATATCTAACCTGTTGCCAAATCCTGAGAGTCACTGTCTTTCACCAGAAAGCATCCTGGCTCTAGAATCAAAGAATGTGTGTTCAGATCTCCTCTGTCAAGCTTACTTACTGTGTCTGCAACCTTGGGCAAGTCACTTAACCACCAGGGATCTCGGTTTCCTCATCTGTAGAGATGGCTTTTGAAGTCCCTCTCCTTCTGAAGCTGTGATCCTGTGATCCTTTTAATTCTACCTCCAGGCCTTTTCTTGTATCCATCAGCTTCTCTGCACACAGTTGGTTGATCCTGCCAGAGCCATTGTAATAGCCTCCTAACTGGTCTTCCTAATTCTAGCCTCTGCCCTTTCCACTCCATCTTCCACACAACTGCCAAAGTTATCTTCCTAAGGCACAAGCCTGACCATGACACTTTGCTGCCCAGAAATCTTCAGGGGCCCTCTATTTCCTTGAGAAGAACCTACAAACTGGTCGTGAAGGCTCTCTATAATCTGACTCTGGCTCCTCCCCTTCATGCACTCTCCATCCCAGCCGAAGTGAACTGCTAGTGCTTTCTTCATTTCTCCATGTCTTTGTACTGGTTGAATGGAATCTTTCCTCATCCCTGCCTTTCAGAATCCTTATCTTCCTTCAGGGTTCACCTTAGGTACTACTTTTTCTGCAAAATCTTCTCTTATTCTCCCGGGTGTAGGTGCTCTCTCCCTCATACTTATCTGTGCATGTATGGTAACTACAACACACACACACACACACACACACACACACACACATGCCCCACTCCAGTAGAATGGAAGCTTACTGAGGATAGGGACTAGTTTGGTTTTTGTCTTTGTATTCCTGGTACCTAGCAGAAGAACTTACACATAAAAGGCATTTAATAAGTATTTATTGGATTGAATCTGATGAATATTTTTGACCACAACAACTCACTAAGGCTGTCTGCTAATGCATAGAATGGTTATTGTTTGCCTCAGTGGAAGAGCACACACACAAATGAAATCATGACTCTTGGAAGTAGTCAAGTATGTACAAAGCGCTGTGTTAGATGCTGAGGGATGAAGATAAATAAGACACAGTTGCTGGCCAGGAGCTAGGAGTTCCAAGGATTGTTACTTTCTGGAGTGGAAACATGTGCCATCTATGTGTCTTCCTGGGTCACATAGAATGATGGGGAGGAAACGTGAAGCTATCAGATGAGGAGCCTCTCACCCCTTACAGCAGCAGCAGTAGACGCCAAGAGGTGGCTTTGAAAGCTCCCTTCATGTAATAAACTTTGACTAAGCGTGAGATGTAACAAAATTTAAATAAGCCACAGTGTAGTAAGATACAAAGATAGCTATAATACAGTGCATTGGAGAATTATGAAAGAAAATGCATTATGAGTTCTGGGAAGGAAGGCTATTACTGATTGGGGGATATGGGCTATATTGTTTAAAGGATAGATAAGAAGGAAGGGAAGGACAATCCAGCGTAGGGAACAATGTGAACAAAGTCAGGCATTCAGGACGTGTGCAAAGTTCATTTTGACTAGATTGTAGATTGTTTGGAGGGGAGTAATAGAGGTCTGAGGAGGTCAGATGGCCTATATTATAGAGAGCCTTGAATGCTAGGCTAAAGAGTTTTGAACTGTATTTAGGAGGAAGATCTCATACTCAAGATATACAAAGAACGCATTCAGATTTATAAGACCAAGAGTCTTCCCCTCGTAGATAAATTGTCAGATATGAGTGGGGCAGTTTTCAGAGAAAGAAATCTAAGTCAGCAACAGTGTGTAAAAAATTGGCAAAGGTGGAAGAGAAAATGCGAGTTCTTGGAAGAGCTATGAGAAAACAGGCACATTAATGCACTGTTGGTAGAGCTGTGAATTGGTCTAGCTGTTCTGGAAGGCACTTTGGAACTGTGCCCCAGAAGTCACTAAACTATGCTAAACTGTCACTAAACCATTGACATTGTTGGCCTATATCCCAAAGAAATCAAAAAAAGAGGCCCATATGTACAAAAATATTTATAGGCAGCTCTTTTTTTGGTGGCAAAGAACAGGAAACTAAGGGGATGCCCATCAATTGGGGAATCGCTGTACAAATTATGATATGTGAATGTAATAGAATATCATGTTATAAGAAATGACAAAAGACATGATGGCAGAGAAACCTGGGAAGATCTATATGAACTGATACAGAGTAAAATGAGCAGAACCAAGAGAGCAAGTTATGTGATAGTAATATTATGAAGAAAATAACTTTAAAAGAATTAATGCTTATCAGTGAAAACAGTTCCAGGTTACCAATGATGAAACATGTTATTCACTTCCTGATAGCGAGCCGATGTTCTCAAAATGCAGAATGAGACATACATTTTTGAATGTGGCCAATGCAGGACCTTGTTTTGTTTAACTATGTATATTTGTTAACTGGAGATTTGTTTTCTTTTTTTCCCCCTAAATTGAGGAGGGGAAGCTGCCTGGAAGAGGGAGGTTAGCAATAGTGTTGCTAAAAAAGAGGGTTATTGAAACTTTTTTTTTTAAAGCACAGAAGAAAGAGGCCCTACTGTGTCACGTGACCCTTACACGACCACCAGATCACCCCCTCCTGGGGCTTTTCCATGTTGTCCTTGGCAGTGAGTATTGTTCCATTATATGCTGAACTTGTCAAGACTGCCAGAAATATTTTCAGCAAAGGATTTAGTGTGGGATTGGTGAAACTGGATGTGAAAACAAAGTCTTTCAATGGAATGGAATTCTTATTATCTGGTTCATCTAATACAAGCACTGTAAACTTAAGGGGATTTTGTAAAGTAAATATAAATGATGTGAAATCAGAAAAATGGAACATTGATAAATGATTAGAACTGAAATCTCCATGGCAGATCAGATTCACCAAGTTTGAGGTTGACATCTTAACACTGCCTTCTCACCAAACTCAGGAAAGAAATAAAAGCAGTTAAAGTTTGCTTGCAAACAGCAATATATAAACCTTGCCTACAACACTAACTTTGGTTTGGCTAGACCAGCAAATCCCAAGTCAGCTGTTTTTTATTATTTAAACAGGCTTGCTGGTCACCAGATGACCTTTAAAAGTGCCAAGTCAAAGTTGACTAGGAATAACTTTGCAGGGAATTACAGGGCTAGATCCTTCCAGCTGCACACTGATGTCAGTGATGGAACAGAATATGGAGGTTCTTTTCATCCGGAGTAGGCAGCTAGGTGGCGCAGTGGATAGAATGCCGGACCTGAACTCCTGAGTGTAAATCCAGCCTCAGACATTTACTAGCTGTGTGACCCTGGGCAAGTCTGTTTGCTTCGGTTTCCTCATCTGTAAAATGAGTTGGAGAAGGAAATAGCAAAATACTCCAAGAAAACCCCAAATGGGGTCACAAAAACGTGGACACTGGTGAAATAACTGAACAACAGCAAAATTCATCAGAAAGCATGTGATGATCTTAATACTTCCATAAACCTAGCTTGGACAACATGTCCCTCTTGTACTCCCTTTGGCATTGCAGCTAATATCAGATGGATGCCATTGCTTCTATTTCTGTACAGGTCACCAGTTCTAGTTTCACTAAAGTTGTCTACATTCAGATACACCCTGAAGCCTTGTGTGAAGCTCATGTCGTTTGCTCTGGTTAAAAAGAAAGACTATTTAGTGCTAAAGGCCACGGGCTGGAGCTCACCTTAGAGTCAGAGCCTTAGGACGACTGAAAAAAACCCATGGGTAGGGGATAGCAGAAAATTTGACCATGAAATGTATTTGCATTGTTACCAGTAGGCTTTTTTTCCAAGGTAGATGATTTAAATAAGAAATGATCCAAATAAGAGCTGTACTTTGAATATTTAGACACTTAACTTGCTGGTTTCTGATTAAGTTAATTCTCTGGTTATCAGTGCTGCAGTAGTGCAGTCACCTATACATCATTTAAATATAATAGACCTTTATGGATACTGAAAAAAATGTACAGAAGAAAACAAGGAAAGACAGAAGGAATTACAAACAAGCAGTGCAGCTTTGAAAGTTACGTCAGATTTATCATATACTTTAAAAGAAAAGCAAACCACATAATAGAGATTCAGTTTCATCTTCTACTATATACCGTAGTATATATATACTATATACATGTGTTCTACTATACATATAGTGTGTGTGTGTGTGTACACACACACACACACATGCACGCACACACAGATGGAAATGTTCATTTTCTTTTGTATTTGTTAAGTTCAGATTTTAAAAAATAAAAATTTGAAACTTTGGTAGACAGTAGGGAACCCCTGGATATTTTTGACATGACAAGTGGCAACATTTTTGTGTGAAAAAAATGATTTCACATGGATTGGAGAGGGGAGAGAGTGGATGTGAGGAAGGCCTATTGTGGTGTTCCAGGTGAATACTAACGAAGGCCTCTCCTAGTGATGACAGGAGAGGGACACAGAGGTATCGCAGAAGTGAAATTGATGGAATTTTTTAACTGATTAGATAAGAAGGATGAAAGAGAAGGATGAGTTAAAGATAATAACCAAGGTTATGAACATGAGAGGTAGCTTATAGTGGGAGAGGATCAGTAGATATGGATATGAAGAATAATAGGTAGCATTGTTTCAGAGTTTACAAAGTACTGTCCTCAACTTCCCTGTGAGGTAGCTAATGTGACCATTCTTATCTCCATTTTACAGATGAGGAAGCCAAGGCTCCAGTCAGTTAAGTAACACACCTTCAGGAGCATTTAGTAATCCGCAGAGTGAGCCGTCTCACTTCCACTCCAGTGCCCTCTCCTGCGGGTGGTCGCCTTCTGCAAGCCTCTCTTTTAAAGTGTCTAATCATGAACACCTCCCAGGGCACTGTGGGCAGTGACCCTGTCATCCTTGCCACGGCCGGCTACGACCACACTGTACGCTTCTGGCAGGCACACAGTGGGATATGTACCCGCACAGTGCAGCACCAAGACTCAGTATCCTTTGGAGTGTAGTGCCCTTCCAGGTTTGGGGACTCAGGCCTGGCCTATGGAATAAGGGCCATTGCTACTCTAGAGCTTGAGCTCTGGAGCCGGATCAGCTAGTGTGGGACAGGGGGTGCTGTAGGAGTGAGAGGAGGGTCAAACACCATTCCTGCCCCAGGGAGTGCTCACTATGAGACACTGTGTTGTGATTGAGGCAGCTGTGTGTTGACTCAGAGTTAAGAAGACATGAGATTGAAGCTTGCCTTAGACATTTGTGAGCTGAGTGACTATAGGCAATCCACGTAAGCTCTCTGGGCCACAATTTCCTTATTTATAAAATGAGGCAGTTGGACTCCATGACATATGAGATGCCTTGTAGCTCTAAATTTATGACCCTTTAAGTCAGGCCTATACAATATATGGCCTGCAAAGGATTTCAGGCAGCCCATGAAAAATGTAGAGGACGTAAAACGGGCCTGCACAACATACCACCCGTGGGCCGCTTTGGCGGGCCGTGTGCTGTACATACCTGCTTTAAGTCTTACTTACTTTTGTATGGGGATCTTAGGGAATCATGTTGTTCAACCCTCTCGTTTTACAGAGAAGGAAACTGAGGCCCAGTGAGGAGAAATAACTTGTCCAAGGAGATAGATCAAGTTAATGGCAGAGGCAATACTAGCATCAAGTTAGTCTCAATCAGTAAACATTTATTGAGCACCTACTGTGTGCCAGATATAAGCACTGACTCTGTCCGGCACTCTTTCTATTCCTCTGTATTGCCTCTTGAGAGATGGGTGAGGACTATAGTAGTTGGACAAGGAAGGCTTCCTGTAGGAAATGGGATTGGAATTGGGCCTTGAAAGATTTGAAGAGTCTGATGAGGGAGGAAGATGAGAACAGCATGGGTAAAGATGTAGGGGCAAGAAGGGAGCAGGAGGAGGGAGGGGGAAGGCAAAGTTAGGTTAAGAAGGCCTCGAATGCCGGGCTAAGCAGTTTGGCCTTGCTGCTTAGGGCCATGAGAGCCCTATCTTGTGGATGTGTTTTGTATGTGTTTGTTCCTCTTCATGCTCTGCCTCCCCACCTGTCCCAGGCCCGAGGCTTCTGCCCGAGGCAAGGGCTTCCAGCTATTTGTCTTGTCACAGTCTGGCTTTCTGGTAGCTTAATGAGCAGTCTGGGTACTATCGAAATGTTATAATAGCACCTTTTGTTCTGCCCCAAGCTCTGTCCTCAGTCACCTTAACCTAACCACCTAGCAAGTGAATGCCCTGGAGATTACCCCAGACAGAAGCATGATTGCCGCTGCAGGTACCCATGCAGGACCAGATGGGATGAGGGAGCATCCTGGATTAGCACCAATTACAAATCTTTGGCACCAAGCCAGACCAGTGCCCTCTCAGCCAGGGCCTGAAAGTGGCAGGCCCTGCAAACCCTATTATAGTGATAATATTGGCATGATAGAGGTGGGCTATGGGTTGTAACATGAAGCAGCCTCTCCCAAGGTTTAGTGAGCTGGACGTTTCAAAGATTGGCCACTGTTCCCACTACTGAGATGGGCAAGAGGCGAAATATCAATGCCAAGAACCTCATACAGGAAGCTCTGCCACCTCCTGAGTCCTAGCCTTGCCACCCAGCTGGTCAGGCAGTAGGCACAGCAAAACCACTTGTCTTGCTGATTCCTCTTAATATGGTAAGATGGAGAGGTGTGGATGCTCTGGGACAGAGTGAGGGAATCAGTGCCCTAGCATAAAGCCTTGAAGCTCTTGGAGGGATATCTCTTGTTCTTTCCTCTCCGTTCTGGGCCAGGGTGTAAGGAGAGATATGTTGGTGGGTGCCTTCTGCCCCGGCCCCTGGCCACCCCCCCCCCAAGTAGATCATGCTGTCAGTCATTTGTCTTCAAGGCTTCATTGCCATCAGCCTGGCTTTCTCTTATGTCTACCCATGGCTCCTTGAGGGAAGTCAGTCTCACCCTGGGCTCTTGCCACTAGTCTTGGGAGGCCAGGGTAAGAGGGTAACTGGTAAGGCTGCACCTGTTTCCCTCAGGTTACCAGCACATACGAATGTATGATCTCAATTCCAATAACCCCAACCCTGTCATCAACTACGATGGAGTGAGCAAGAACATTACCTCTGTGGGCTTCCATGAGGATGGCCGCTGGATGTACACAGGAGGAGAGGACAGCATGGCCAGGATCTGGGACCTTAGGTACCAACCCAGGGACCAGGGGAACACCTGTCTATGTCTGGGTAATGGGGGACTAAAGAAGGCCCAGTGTAGTTTGAGGAATAAAGAAATGAAAATGGTTCGGCCCACTCTGGAAAAACCGGGGATGAGGCCCTTGTCCCAGGAATCAGAGGAGCATGTTAGGCAGATTATTCCTGCGTCTCAAACAGTATTTTTGAGGGCCTGCCTACCTGCTTAGATCCTCTGAGCTGAAGTGAGAAACACCTGTTCCTCCATAGAGTGTCAGACCTGGAGCTGCAGCTCAGCAGGGGGCTGCCACACTCCCAGAACCCAGTTCTCCAATGACAGGCCTTTTGGGGCTGCTAATTGCTCCTGGGGGTCTGGGTTTTCTGGCAGCTCAGGGTAAGCGGTCAGAGTGACTGTCAGCTGCAAGGTAAGCTGGTGCATTGGCACTGCCTCAAGCACCAATGTGAGTTTGTACTTGATGCCAGGTCACGGAATCTCCAGTGCCAGCGAATTTTCCAAGTGAATGCGCCCATTAACTGTGTGTGTCTGCACCCCAACCAGGTAACCTGCTTCCCGCCCCTGCCCCTGCCAGGAACCTCCTCTGTCCATGGTAGTCGCCACAAGTGAGCGCTGTCTGGGCCTGGTGCACTTGCCTGAAATGGGCTGGTCTCTGGAGTGTTTCTCCTTGGAAATGGGTTTTGTGGGTGTATGTGAGTCTGAGTCTTCTCTAGGCAGAATGAGGTGATGGGGAGCTTTTGTGAGGAGGCAGGTGAGTGGGTGTTCCTTCTTCCATACCTGCTTCTTGGTGTCCGGCTATCAAGAGTGTGGCTGAATAGCAGTGACTGGAACAGTGGAGTGTGAGTCATGTGCTGAGCAGGCCTGCTGCTGTTCAACTCTTGATTCACATTTTCCTTTTGGGGACATCAGTGAATGAAGGAAAGTAAAAGGGGAGACACAGGGTGCGATCCAAGAGTACCAAGCCCCTGGAATGAGCCACAGCAACATGCTATGGTCAGAAAGCTTTGCACCAAACAGTTAAAGCAGCACCAAAAATCAGACTGAAACTCAAACCAGTCCCTGTGCAGGGCGATGAAGTCCAGTCCATTGATTCTGTCCTTTAGATGTCAGATGGGCCCTTCCACTGCGGGTTTGGGCATGGGAGGTCAGAGGTCTGCCCTCAGGTCATTTGGGGGGCATCAGAGACTGATCCTGCCATCCATGCAGGCTGAACTGATTGTGGGTGACCAGAGCGGCGCTATCCACATCTGGGACCTGAAAACTGACCACAACGAGCAGCTGATTCCTGAGCCCGAGGTCTCCGTGAATTCAGTTCACATTGACCCTGATGCCAGTTACATGGCAGCTGTCAACAGTACAGTAAGAACCATTTGGTTTTTTTCCCACTTAGGGACTGTCCTCTGCCCTGCCACTGTTTGCATAGCTCCCAAACTTCTCTGTGAGCCCAGTCCTATGGTCAGCTGTGCAGGAGGGAAGACCCCAAGCTCCTTCAGCAAGAAAAGGAGGCTGAAGAAATCTGCAGAGCCCTGCCAACCACTCTAGAGTCCACCCCCTTGGTCTGTGGTCTCCTTAGAGAGACTTATCACTGAAGGACTCTGCCAATGAATTTGCATGCTCTTAGCCTGGCCAAACCCTGCCCAGGTCAGATTGGCTCCCCATCTTTCCTAGTCCAAACCAGCTCTCCCATCCCAGGCCTCCTCACATGGCCACACCTGGCCTGGCTCCCAGAGGCTCATGCTTTCCTTGTGGACACACTTTTGGGAGGTAACTACCTCAGCTTCAGGTGCTCCGAGCTCCCTCTTCAGTACCACAAGCTTTGGGCTGAGTCAGTACTGGCCTTTGTCTTTCCTCCTGTTCATGTGTTGACATTCAGCCCCATCATGGGATGACTGACTTGAGGCAGGCCTCAGAGAACCTTCAAGCCCTCTGGGGAAAGTCACCTCAGAATTTCCCTTCTACCTCTGTCTCTTTGACTTTGTAGGGAAACTGTTATGTTTGGAACTTGACCGGAGGCATTGGGGAAGAAGTGACTCAGCTGATTCCCAAAACCAAAATTCCAGCTCATACGAGATATGCCCTGCAGTGTCGGTTCAGCCCAGATTCCACGTGAGTGCAGAGCAGGACCACTAGTGGAGGGAATCGGGCTAAGGCCCAATAAACACCACACCTCTGTTTTCCAGCAAGGCATCTGGCGTTCTTTTACAGTATCCTGGGAGACAGGATGAAGAAGTGTAACTCACAGGATACTGCAGTAAGGTGGCATCGTGGTCCACTGAGTGACTAGGCCCAGGGACTATTTTATCTTACTAAGCACCTTCCATGGTCACTGGAGCTCAAGTAAGACATGCATGTTAATAAGGACAGTGCAAAGCAGGCTATGCCAAGGACCACAAGGAAAGTGCTCTGCTACCTGATAACAGGGGGAGACAGCTTCCACTTGGGGCAGCCAGTGAAGACATCCTGTGGCAGAACCATATGGTACAGATGAAAGAACATTGAAACTGCAGTCAGGAGAACTGGGTGAAGATCCTGGTGTAGGTACCGATTAGCCATGTGACCTTGGGCAAGTGAGACTCCAGAGTCAGCTTAAATCTGATATACTTCACAAACAAGTCACAACTCAACTCATATTTTTATGGCACACCTAAGAATTGTAAATAGTGTTTACTAAAAATATTCCAGCCTAGCGCATCATTCCAGACTATCTGGAATTTCATAAATTTGAGCTAATCTCTTTCCAGCTCAAAATCCTGTAAGCCTATGAATGGTGTCAACCTACTGGGACATCTGTCAGGGTGTGCCCCAGGGTTCTGTCTTTGGTCAGTTTTATGTTTGGTTCAGTCTTGGGTGAAGGTATAGATTGCATGCTCCTCAAATCTGCATGTAGTATAGTGCAGGGAGAGGTAACTAACAGGTTGGTTAACAGAATCAGGATGTCAGAAGGTCACGATGGGCAGAATCAAAGATAGTTGGAAAGTAAAGAGGATAAAAGTGGCCTTGTGCTTAATTAGGTTCAGAAAATCAACTGCACAAATATAGGATGGGAAGACATGAGTAGCTAGTTCACAGTGACGATAAGCTCAGCGTGGTCAGTAGTATGATTTGGTGGCCAAAGGAAAATTGCTGTGATCCTGACTGAGGGAGGTCATAGTCCTGCTGAACTCTGCCATGACAAGACCCTGTCTGGGATGTCGCTTTCAGGATGGGATGCCATATCTTAAAAGGGACATGGATAAACTGTATGGAGGAAGGTAACTAGGATGAAGGCAGAATCATGCCTTAGTACCTAGGAATGTGTACCCTAAAGACTAGGACATATAATTGCTACCTCCAGTTATCTGAAGGGCTGTTGTGAGGAAGGGCAGTTATACTTATTTTGAGTGGTTCCAGAGGCAAGTATAAGGACTAACGCATGGAAGTTTGAGGAAAGTACATTGGAGCTCATTATAAGGAAGAAATGCCTGTGGCTGTATTGAGATATAGTGAGTTATTTATCACTGTTAAGTACTGAAGCAGAAGCTAGATGATCATCTATCAGAGATTTTCTACAGGAAATGTGAGCCTTAGGCAGAGAGCGCTCAGAAATTCCAGTGATGTTCACCCTTTCCTCTCCCAGTAAACCACCTGTAGGGAACCGAAGAAGGAGCATAGGTACAGGCAGACTCTCAGGCCCGTGGCCTGACTTGGCCTCCTGTGAGCCTTGGGCAGGCCATTTAAATTCTCTAAGCCAGTTACATAATCTGTAAAATGTGGCTTTTAGTACCTGCACTCCCTACCTCACAAGGTTGTGAGAAAAGCACTTTGAAACCATAAAACACTATATAGAAATACTAAGCATTTCTTAAGAGGAACATGTATTTAGGCAGTGCACAGAAGTGTGGTGCTTCCGGGCTGAGCCCCTGGGTCTCAGGGATGCCTTAAGATCCCGTCACAGCCATTGGACCCTTCCTTCTCGGATTTTCTCCTTCCCCATTACTTCCTACCCTCTTTGTTATTTAAGACCTAGATGTCAGACAAGCAGCCTGAGGCTCCCATAGTCCCAAGTGCCAAACCATTAAAATGTAATTGGGAAATAGTTAACAAAGTGTACAGTAGAACATAGAGAATGTTAATGGGTCATTTTCTGAGCCAGTCTGTGGCATGGGGGGGGGTCCTTATGCAGGGTTTAGCGAACCCCATTTCGGCTGTCAGCCTGGTATGCTCAGTCTAGTGAAGACAGCTAACTTGGGGCGAGTCCTGTGAGATGTGAGCCAGGATGTCCAGTCAGCCATAGGGAAGGCCTGGTGGTTTGGGATGGGTCCGCTGGTAGAGCACTTAGGAGCTCTAACTTTCCCACAGGCTCTTGGCCACCTGCTCAGCAGACCAAACGTGCAAAATCTGGAGGACCTCCAATTTCTCTCTGATGACCGAGCTGAGCATCAAGAGCAACAATCCTGGGGAGACTTCGAGAGGCTGGATGTGGGACTGCGCCTTTTCTGGAGACTCTCAATACATTGTAACAGGTGAGCTTCTGCATCACAGGGCACTCGTTGGGGCCTTGGTCCTATACCTTCTAGACTTAGAAACCAGACAGCAGAAATCCCAGCCTTCTGAGCTGGGTCTCTGCCATGGGGACACTTTGAGATAAGGCTGTGGTCTCCCAGAAAGCTAGGGCTTCAAAATCCTCATATTGGCCTTAGTAAATAAAGCCTAGCCTGGGGTCTGTACTGTCATGCCAGCCTCCGATAGGGAAGTGTGGGGTTTGGAGTCAGGGCTGTGTACTTTTACTGGCAGATCATGTTAGAGGGACCATGGCCCTGAGGACAAGACACATCCATTGTGGGCAAGGAGAGGAGGGAAGTGACAGAGCAGTATTCTAGTTCCCTTTGGGAAGAACCTTCTCTTGGCCTGAGGCTTCCCCCCACCCCTCCAGTAATGGGACCTTTTTTCCTCTTATCTCTAGCCTCCTCTGACAATTTAGCACGGCTGTGGTGTGTGGATACAGGAGAGATCAAGAGAGAGTATGGTGGACACCAGAAGGCTGTAGTCTGCCTGGCATTCAATGACAGTGTCCTGGGCTAGCCTGAAAGCCTCCTGTCTGCCCTTGGGCTTTCAGGGAACAGGACCTGCTCAAGACTGCACTGCTAGTCAAAGAAATTGGGCTTTTCTGACCATGGAAAGTCTCAGCTTCAGCTCAGAGCAGAATATGGTCTCTACCCCTTCTTGGTCTGAGGGCACTGGAGAACAGTTCACAGGAATGGAACTGGGGGAAGAGAAAAGGAACCTTGGGACTGAGCCTCCCACTGGCTGGTTATAGGGCAGTTTATGACCCTACCAGGGGCTTCCAGCATGGCCAGGACATTCCTTTTATATGTGTATGTACATATATACAAATAGATATCTCTTAGACGGAGAAGAGTTGGACATTAAAGAGCCAGTTGCATCTGGTACCTGTGCATACAGCCTCATCAGCTTCAAGAGTGAAGCAGTTCGGGGCAGCTAGGTGGTACAGTAGATAGAGCACCGGCCCTGAAGTCAGGAGTACCTGAGTTCAAATACAGCCTCAGACCAGACCCTTGACACTTACTAGCTGTGTGACCCTGGGCAAGTCACTTAACCCCAATTGCCTAAAAAAAGAAAAAGAAGAAGCAGCAGTTCTCTTCAGGCTCCACCCCTCAGCCTCATCCTTAAACCTAACTTAACTCTTTACCTGCCGTACAGAGAGTTTGGTGTGGAAGGAGTAAACCCAGATGGTGCCCAGTCCAGCTGAGCTGTTGAAAAATAGAAAGGGTGGACCAGGCCTTGGAGACCTGGGACAGCAGGTCCAGAACATGGCTGCTTAGAGGTGGCAGGCTTAGAAACTCTGATTGCCCCTAAGACTGGGATGGAGGCACCTTGCCAGCTACTGCTTCTTAAGGATAGAAGGGTGTGGGGCTGGCTCCTGATCCCGGGAAGAGACTGCAAAATCCCCAAGGCTGGGATAGGATATGTCCAAGCCATCAAGTCAGCACAGGATCAGGACATTTGTGATCATTTTATTCAGGATTAAAACCAAGCTCTCCCCAGCACCTCCTGTATTAATAGAAAAACCCTGGTTTCCAGTAGAGAGACTTTCAAACCTGGCCTACAGCCCACTGGCTTGGCACTAAGGACCAGCTGCCCCACCCATGGACCTGGGGGGATTATATCCCTGCTTCAGTGCCTGATTCCTGCAGTGACCAGGGACAGGCCAGGGCAGGCAGGGAAAAGAGAATCATCCAAGGTGCCTAGCCCTAAGGTTATTCCTAATCTGGAAGATAATAAAAGCAGACAGACACACAAATGTTGCTTGGAAAACAAATGTCAATGCAGAGATAAATTAATCTCTGTTTCCGTGAACCTGTAAAGAAAATGTCCAAAATTAAATATCCCCCAAATTGAGACATGAAAATCTAAGATTCCATCTCTGACCCCAGGCATTTCTATTTCCACCCCCATCGTACTGTTCGTACTTCATTGCCCTTCCTCCATTTCCCTTCCTGGGCCCGTGCTAATGAGGAAGAAGAGAAGGACCAGAGGGCTGGGGACGTTGTTTTGGTACATCTGTTTCCTTTCATCTGTCTCTCCTGAGTGTTCCATCTCCTGGATATCTTTAGGAATTTACTCACCTGCCCTTTGCACCCAGTAGATGGGGAGTTGGTCACAAAGGTTCTGAACTGGTCCTCCTACCAGAGCAGGGTCCACTTCATTCCCCCCTAGCACCCCCAAAAACTCTTGAGTATATCTGGTATCTTTGTTGGGACCCAGTGGCCAGTCAGCCTGAAGGAGAAATTAAGCATTGTGAGCAGAAGGATCTAAATAGCACCGAAGGTGGGAAGATCTGAGTGGGCCAGAGCTGGGGGATTCCTCCTAGCAGTGCCCACATTTTTCCATGGCTTCTCTAACCCCATCTCAAGCTGGAGGGAAGACTCCCATACAGGTTAATCTTGTGTTGTTGATAGAGCAAGGGGAGCTAGGGTCAGGGATTTCTCAAAGCCAAGGACACCCCCACCTCCCAACCCCATCTGGATGCTCTGTACTGTCACTGCCCCCTCATTATTGGGAGAGGAAGGGGGCAGGAAGTCTCCCAGTCCACCCTAGCCCTACCCTACCCATTGTCCCTGTAAGAAAACCCAGGGTATCTATCATCGGGTACAGCCGAGGGAAGATAAGAGTCCTCTGTTCCCCTGAAACCAGAGCCCTACTCTCTCTGCCCTCCCAGCATGGCAGAGGGAAAGTCATCAGTCACTGGGGGGCAGGAAACAGGGGCCTTTTGTCTCCATCCTCCCAGCCCTTCCTTACACTACTGTAACTGAATCACAGGGGTATGGGGGGCAGCCAGCTGAACTTTGGCGTTTGCATCCTGGCAGAACGTTGCATGGCGAGCAAGGTCCCTCACCTGAGAGGTGTTGAGGACCACCTTCAGGGTCTCTCGGTCCCAGGTCTCCATTCTCCGCAGAAAGCAGGCCCTTTGTTCCCCAGGGCGATAACACACATAACCCTGGGGGCAGTAGTAGAGGTGTTTGAGGAAAGACAATCCCTTAAGCCTCTGGGGGGCTCACAACATCTCCCCACCCCAAGTCCTGGAACTAGAGAGACAGCATCCCATTTATAGACCTGGAAAGTGGGTGAATGGCTGGCTTGAAGTGTGTTCCCCTTACCTATTCAAGTCATACCTAATGTAGGTAGGGGAGGTTGACTCACGTTGTGGCTGTCATATAGCACGGCCCAACTATGGTTGTTCTGAGGTGGGGTCACCACATAGGTCACTGTGTCCTGGGCCGGGTCCACTGTGGCTGTCTGGTTGGGCCAGGAGGTAGGAGGACTCAAGAATGTCCATCGAACAGCCTGCAGCATAGGCTGTGGACAGTGGGTGAGTTCAGAAGGGAGGGGATGGGCAAAAGAGGAGTCCCCAAGTTCCAGTGATGTTCTGGAGACACAGTCCCTCCCTCATATCTACTGTCCACGTCCATCTCATCCAAGCATGAATAGGGAAAGCTAGTTTCAGGCAAACTAGAAGCAGGTAAGAGATTCACAACCCAGTAGTTCTAGTTCCCGTCTCTGAACACGCAGCCTTAGGTGTGGGTTGAACTGCCGAATTCAGTAGAATTCAGACCACCTCGTGCCTGAGCCCGAGCCACCAACTTTCCCAGGACAATGTATCTCAGAAGGCTCCTGCCTCATTCCTCTTACACCTAAGGTACAGGGCGGCTGGGGGCAGGGACTTACCTCAGCAGGGCTGTGTGCCAAGCCAAGGAGCCCACCGACTACAGCTCCGGCCAAAGCCAGCAACAGTAGCAGCAACGCCAGACCTAGGACTGGCCAGGGTGACCCTAGAAGCAGCTTGGAGCTCACCTGGGGAAGGCCACGAAGGACAATATCAAAGCTAACTCTTTCCTCCTCCCCACCCTCCCACCCCCCTGCATTTTGCAGGGGAATTCTAAATCAGGTCTCAGATATAAATAGAGCCAGGAAAGGAAAACTCTTAAACGATTACTAGACTGTAACAGTAAGAGATGTATCCAAGAATATGCAAACATATGCTTCCACAAATCTATAATGTACACAGTGCAAATTGCCCTGTGCTTAACAAGGGAGCTGCTCCCCAGATAAGGGGCATCATATTACTCGTGTTACCCCTAGGGAGTTTAATAGGTCAAGGGGTAGGAGACACTCACCTTGGAGAGCCCTTGCCCCTGAGCCCCAGGTCCGCTGCTCTGTCCCTCCATGCTGCAGCCTAGGCTCTGCTCCCACTCACAATGTCTGGATTGTACTTGGCCCTGCCCAACCTGGCTCCTTAGAGCCAGCCACAGAAACCCAAGGATGTGTCCATCAAAGCCAAACAAACAGAATCTTCCTGGAGGACCCTCAGATCTTTTCCCCCCACTCCCTACCTGCGTCACCTGACACTGACATCTCAGGGCGAGACCAGCCAGGATCCCCCCCCTTCTCCATGCTCCAAATACACTCACAGGTGGAGAGAGTTTCTGTCACAGTCCCTTCAAGAACAGCCACCCAGTTTATCAAGGGAGGTCACAGGGCCTAGCTACGAGCCTGAATGTCAGGCTTTCTCCAGACTTCTATTTTGTATAAGCATGTGCATGCACATACAAGCCTACTCTTAGGAGCCCCTACTTGGGCTGTGCTAATAGATCTGTGTCCAGTTTTATAAGAACATTGGCCTGTACTACTTACTATGCTGATGAGTCCAACTCAATTCCATTTATTAGCCATGTAGCTATAGAGTCTATGAAGTGAGAATAACAAGTGCTTCCTAAATTCAGCAGAAATATGAGCTAACAGTCATTTTGTTGGGCAGCTGTGGCAAAGATAAAAATTGTGGTATAGAACATAGTGTAAATCAACATATCTGGGGCATTTTCCTAATGACCTCCAGCTAATGCTGGACCTCAAGAATAGTTTAGTTGTGCCTTTTCATTGGGAAAGTGGGGACACCCAGGTTTGATCTGGATCCAGATATTTGCCACAGGTAACTCATAGATATGTTCAAGAATTGAAGACAAATGTCATCTCCTGAGTTCACATTGAAGGCCTGTAAGGAGAGGCTGGGGTCTGAGATTGCTTGAAATTTACACAATGGTCTTCCACAAAGCTCACCAATACCAGGAAAGGGCCTTCAACTCAGTGAACATGGCAGCAAGAGACCAAGAGAATGGCACAGGGCCATGTGACATAGTGAAAAATGGAGTAGGAAGTGTAGGTTCACTGATCTATCATTAGCTGTGACACTTAAAAACTTGTTGGGCCTTAGTTTCCTTATTTTGTAAAATGAGAGATGTGGACCCTGTCAACTCTTAACAGTCTTTGAATCTAGCCATGGCTTCCTTCCTTCAGGAGTTACTGGCTCTTTTAAGGTTGCTCTGTCCACAGCACCATCTATTCCAGATTTTGTCGGCATATGCTATATACTTGTCTTCACACTTAAACTGGATTAAAGTTCACAACAGCTTCAGAAAAAAAAAACCACCCTAAGAGTCTGAGTAGGTTTGCAAATTTAATACGAATTCAGGTAAATACAGTGGGATGAGCCCCAGCGGGCGTGGAAGGTTCACAAACACTTTACCAGTACAGTTCCATGGCAAGTAGGACAACCAAGGGCCTAAGACTTCTGACCTAGGTAACTACCCCAAACGGGATATGTGATATTATACCTACTCCCTCTACTCTAGAATTGGGTTGTAACACTCTAATAGACCTGTTAAGAACCTGATCTGGAGGAGCCAAGCTTTTAAACCACAAAAAGATTTATTTTCTATAAATCACATATGAAGAGGGAGGCTGGGGTTGACTCATGGCATACACAGCTGACAGTGCCAAGGAACAGTACCTACTTACTGCCTGTAGCTGAGACTATGGAAGAAGCTGAAGAAACAGTAAGTGCTGTGTGTTTATTGCTATGGGAACAAACGTCTGTGGGCATATTTCAAGTGTGAATTTTTTTGTGAAGTCCTGCCATCATGCTGTGCAACCCCGTTAACACTGCTTAGTCTATCGGAATTCTGCTTTTCCTAGTATAGAACCACATTTCCACACTAAGGAGATACCCAAATGTTCCAGGGAAGGATCAGAAGCCTCCCTTGAGCCTCCACAGGAAGCTCCAAATGGTGGTGTGCACCTATAGGCACAGCTTCCAGCTTCTATAGGCCCTGGGCCTCCTACTGAAAGCCCAGCACCAAAAAGAGTGTACTTAAGTGTCTCCCCATACCATAGTCCAGGGTAAGTAGCAACTTTACACTGCTGGCATCTAAACCCCCAAAAGAAAGGGGCGTGTGTGTGTATGTGTGTGTGTGTGTCATAGGAAAAGGCTGCAAAGCTATATATAGCCTTGCACTGCTTTGGCCTTCTGCTTTTTAAAAAGACCCCACCCTCATTGGCTTGTTCCCACTACCAGACATGGCTGCAGTCATGCAGGTTGTTTCTTAAGATGAGGCACCTTTGTCAGTGGGAGTCAGAAGTCTGGCTTGTCTGAAGGAGACCCTGAAGCTCTTTCTCTCACCACCCACAGAAGTACTGCCAGCACATGTCCTAAGCAAGTATTTGAACTTTTAAATATTTTTCCTAGGATGTGAGAATAGCAATTAGTACATTTAAGATTTAATTCCGCCACTTTACAAAGTTGTTCAAAAGTAAAAAAATAGTTTTTGGTACCAACACCCACTTTCAGTTCACTAAACAGCGGTACTAAACAAGGAGCCTGGGTAAGGTGGACACCATTTGCATTCTCTGTAGTACACACTTAATAAACTGTTCTATATAATATACTTCACTTAATATTTTAAATAAATATAAGAGATGGATTGAGACTTCCTCAGGCCTTCTGAGCTCTCCTGAGATTTTACAGATACATGTGGATGGAGGCAAAGCAAGGCCCAAGGGCCCTGAATTTGAAATGTAACAAATGCCCATCTGTGACATCGACCAGGGTGCAGTTGTCTTGAAAGGGAATGGGCAAGAGGAAAAGAGACAGGGAGAGACCCTCACTTCAATGGAGGGTCTCCAAATGGGAGTGTTCCCTTTTCCTTCCCCAAGTCTTGGTAACCCTAAGGTGAAAGCCTCTAAGATGTGGCTCCACCTAGGACAAAAAGATGTTGAGGCTGGGCCTGGTTTGGTCTATACCAGTACTCAGAAGTCACAAAACAGCCTCACCTCCCTGCCTGAAAAAAAGGTTTATCCCTGAATAAACTTTGAATTTCAGATTTTTCTGAAAGAAATATGAACAAAGCCTGAAACACTCTCCCTTCCCTAACCTTGCTGCTTCAGTTACAACTCTGAAGTTAGCTGAATCCTGGGAAGGCAGGCATTGTGGTGGGCTCTCCCTCCCAACAAAACACAGTTAGGAGCCACTACAATGTTCCCCCTCCTTCTTTTCAAAGTGCATCTTAAAATAGAGGAAATCTGTAAACAAAATCATCCCCTCTGCTCCTCCCCTCCCCAGCTCAATTGCAAGGTTTACCAACTAAGATTTCTTAAATTCCAATACATTCTTTATACTCATCTAGATGAGTACATGCTCCAGCCCACCCATTAATTAAGGTAACTGATTTTTTATTCTTTATTTTGGAGATTAAAGACATTATAACTCTTTAATCTGCAAGCGCTGGTATAAGGTCAGCTATGCTGTCAACATAGAAATCAGGAACCATTTTGTTCCTGGAAGAACAGTCACTTCGCTGGTTGCCTTTCACATCCTCCAGGCTGGAGACACCAGTAAGAGTCAAGATGGTCTTGAGGCCACAGGTAACCCCCAGGAGGATGTCTGTATCTAGACGATCTCCCACCATGACAGTGCGGTCTGGATTGAGGCCGAACTCCTGGGCCACACAATCGAAGATGAATCGGCTGGGCTTACCTATGATCTCCGCCTGCCGCTGCGCAGCCATCTCCACGGCTCGGACTAGACAGCCAGTACCTGTGGAACAAGGAGATGATGGTCACTGGCCGGAGAGCGGATGGCTAGCCCATAGCCCCGGCCGCGGGGGGGGGGAAGAAGTGTCCTAGAGTGGTTGGGATTCCTCCCTTCCCGCCCAGAGGTGACGTGAGGTCAGCTGGGCACTCTCAAGCCGCAGGAGGAGCACAAGCAGGCTGTCCCTTTGCAGGCCCTTCCCCAGAATTCTGAGCAGAAGGCACGTCCTCCCCCGGCCCCCCGGGGGGCTGCAGTCCCCAGCCGGGCCCCGGGCCCCCTGCTGCGCCACTGACCGGCAATGTAGCTCCCGCCCTCCAGCGGGAGCCGGTTGTCCATGTTGGTGCCCACGAGGAGGCAGCCCGGCTGCTGGAGGTAGCGCACGGCCTTGGTCAGCTTGGCGTAGCTGAAGTGGGGGTCGAAGCCCACCACCACGGCGCCCACGCCGGGCTCCAGAGGTTCGGCCAGCCACTCTCCGGGGCCGGCGCCCCGCAGGGGCTCGGGCCCCACGCCCACGCTCGAGATGCCCATGGCCTCCAGCTCGGCGGCCAGGGCTGGGCTGCCCAGCACATAGGCCTTGGCCGGGCCCCCGCCGCCCTCCAGGCGCTGCCGGAGGTACAGGGCGGCGCAGTAGGCCGTGCCGAAGACCTCGGGGCCGGCGCCGGGCCCCACGGGGCCGCCGAAGCCCAGGCGCCGCAGCTTCTCGGCATAGGCCTCGCGGGTCTTGCTGCTGTTGTTGGTAACGAAGCCCAGCCGCTTGCCCCGGGCCCGCAGCGCGATCAGAGCCTCGGGCGCGCCGGGCACCGCCGTCTCCCCTCGCCACAGCACGCCGTCGCAGTCGAAGAGCAGCGTGTCCACGTCGGCCAGCAGTGCCTGCGCTCTGTCGGCGCTGAGCCGGACGCAGCGGCCATCGTCGCCGCCCGCCTCGGCCTCCGCCATCACCACCCGGCCCGTTCGGCCGCCTAGCCCGCCAGCCCCGGCTCCGGCCCCGGCCTACATTACTTAGAGATCTGCCCCGCCCCCAACGGCCTCATTGGGCGCGAGGCTACCGCGCGCCCCGCCCCGCCGTTCGTCAGCCAATCCTGAGCCATCTTTCCTTGTCTCGCGCGCACCGCCCCCCCCCCGTGCGGGCTGGAACGAAGCACCAACCGTCACTGCCGGCGCGTGATAGCCTACGGGATGCTGGAGCCGATTGGCTGACGAACTCGGAGTCCGTTGATGATTGGTTGAGAAGTTTCCAATCGGTGCCTGACTGGATCTCACCTTTCGCTTGCCCTTAGTTTTAATCCCTAGTAAACCTGTCACGCGGTTAGTTCGGAGTACCCGGGTAACGCTGCCTCCTAATGGTGGGATTGAAGGATTGCATGATTTCGGTCGGCCCAAGTGAAGTAATGCGCTATTAGAGCTGTTTCGTGGCTCCGGGCGGTACGATTACCCCAGGTTTCGGAGTCAAAGGAGCTGGATTCGAATTCTACCCCCCCCAATTGCCACCTGTGTTATTTGGTGCAAGTAATTTAATTTTTGCCGTCTCAGAATGTTAAATTGTTTCGGTCGTGTTGGACTCTTCATGACCCCGTTTGGGGTTTTCTTGGCAAAGAGAATGGAGTGGTTTGCCATTTCCTCCCCCAAAATTCTATGAATACTTGCCCCCAAACCCCTTCAAGAGTAAACAAAACTGAAAAGCATTACTGTAAATACTGGCTGCCCATCCACTTTATTTGTTTAGTAAGAGCAGTACTCTGCCTGCACATTCCTCCAGCTATTGGGAGTCAGAAACCTTCCCTCTGCCTCTAACCTCCCTGATATTCCGGGTTTCAGGCGACTTGTGTGTTTTCTCATAGAATTCACCATTCAGCCTAAATGGAAGCACCTCACATCACCCTGAGGTCCCCAGTAATTCAACTGTGTTGGCCAATTAGCGCAGTGCTCGTCTTTGAGAAGTTTTCAAAGCTGTCTTTATTTTTTAAATTAAACTTTATTTTCAGTTCTAGATTCTCCTCCACGTATTAAGAAGGCAAGAAATACAAAACCCATTACAGATATGAAATCATGCAAAAAAAAATTCTGCATTAGTCATGTTGCAGGGGGAAAAAAGAGAAAATTACACCTCAATCTGCACCCTGAGTCTATCAGTTCTCCGTATGGAGGTGAATAGCATGTTTTATCATAAATCTTTTGGAACTGTGGTGATCATTGTGTTGATCAGAGTTGCTAAGTCTTTCTCAGTTGATTATCTTTACAATATTGCTATTATCTTGGTAAATTATTCTCCTGGTTCTACTCATTTCACTTTGCATCAGTTTATATGTCCTTCAGGGTTTTTCTAAAACCATACCCTTTATATCATTTCTTATGGTGCTTCATATACTGTTAAGTTGTTCATTCATTCCCCAGTTGACAACCTTCCCTTCAGTTTCCAGTTCTTTGCCACCACAAAAAGAGCTGCTATAAATAGTTTTGTACATGTTCTTTTTGCTTTTTCCTTCAAAGCTATCTTTAACAAGCAAGATGAGGCAAATTTGCCATCATGGGTATCCCTGAAACTTGATGACATGAGACCCATGACTAGAATACTGACCTAAGGAGGCAGCTAGGTGGCACAGTAGATAGAGCACGGCACCGGAGTTCAAATCTCGCCTCAGACCAAACATTTGACACTTACTAGCTGTGTGACCTTGGGCAAGTCATTTAACCTCAATTGCCTAAAACAAAAACCAAACAAATAAAAAAAAAACTCCCAGATCAGAAAAAAGAGAAAAATTTTTTAAAAATTTAAAAAAATTTTTTTTCCATATACTTTTGAGTTGAAAATTTTCCCCCCTTTTTCTCCCCCCCACCCTCCCCAAGACGGCACAAGCTGACATAGGCTTTACATTTACATACCCATTAAACATATTTTCACATTAGTGAAGTTGTAAGTAAAAATTAAGACCAACAGGAGGAACCATCAGAAAGATGAAACAAAACTCAACAGAAGGTAAAAATAAGTGAGATCGATTCAACTTCCACAGTTATTTCTTTGGATGTGGACAGCATTTTCCATCCCGAGGCCTCTGGAGATGTCTTAGATCCTTGTAATGCTGAGAAGGGTTCAATTTAACATTCTTAGTCATTGCAAAACGTGGCTGCTATTGTGTACAAAGTCCTCTTGGTTCTGCTCACTTCACCCAGCATCAGACCATATAAGTCTTTCCGAAGGTTTTTCTGAAGTCAGCCTGTTCATCATTTCTTATAGCACAATAGTATTCCATTACATTCATATACCACAACTTGCTCAGGCATTCCCCGATTGATGGGCATCCTCTCAATTTCCAATTCTTTGCCACCACAAAAAGAGCTGCTATGAATATTTTTGTACATGTGGGTCCTTTTCCCATTTGTTTGATCTCTTTGGGATATAGTCCTAGAAGTGAAAAAAAAATTTTAAAAAGGAAAAAAAAATAGAATACTGACCTAAACAAGGTATGCATTATTTAAAAAAAAAAAAAACAACCACCAGGACTGGAGGAAGGGGCCAGCAGCCCAGTAGAAGTGCACAGTAAGAAGATAAAGAGATTTCCTCCTATGAGGAAATCCTGGAATCAGAGTGGTAGGGCACAATGAAGAACTTTTGGAGGAAGATCAGAAACAGAAGCAATAGCCAGTAGAGTACAACAGGACAAAAAATGAAATAACTGAGGAGATGAGGAAATAGATCATAAACCTGCCACAGAGACATGATATAGTGATGATGGGGGGAGAGGACTTAAATTATGTAGATGAATGGAGCATTTATTAAGTAGCTACTACATTAACAAACTCTGTGCTAAGTGCTAGAGATAGAGTGCTGGGTCTGGAGGCAGGAAGACCTGAGTTCAAATGTGGCCTGAGGCAGTTATTAGCTGTGTGACCCTGGGCAAGTCACTTAACCACTTAGGAAATGGCAAGCCACTCCAGTAACTTTGCCAAGAACCCCATGGACAGTGTGGTCACAAAGAACAAGAATGAAGTGCTAGAGAAAGCAAGACAGTGTCTGTTCTTAAGGATGAGGAAGTCAGCGTATATGGAAGGTGTCAGCTCAAAAAGATGAAAAAGTCCCTGGTCCTTAGGATACAGTGGCAAAACAGATGTTAATTCCTTTTCTTTAATGCCATTTCTCCTGATAAAATCCTATCCGTTGAACCATTTGACAACGTCAAGGACTTTGATGGCCAGAACTCTCTTTTCTGGCTCTTCTTAGCACCTGCAGGTGCATCTACCAGATGGCATTTCTGCTGCTTCCCAGGATGATGGCCATGGGTACTGGGCTGAAAGCATTGCTATTCCCCAGGCTCATGAATTAGGAGTCCCGGACTGTCTGCATGAGGGTTTAAGGGAGCTGGTGGTCAAGCTGGTGGTGGTGGCTCAACTTGCCTGGCACATGTTAGCCCCCACTCTCTCCCCATCTCTTCCTTAGAGTGACTTGCTGCTCCAGCTAAGCTGGCTTACCTGCCCTGGGTGTGGCAGTTGATTGGCTAGAGGGGACAGCTGGCCCCCTTCCCCATAAGAGTTGCTTCCTCAGATGATAGCTAGGAGGGCAGTTAATCTGACATCTGCTTCAATTATCTGGATATCTTTCTGCCTGAAGCAGAGCATTTGATAATGTCTTGACTTGCTTTAATGATAATTTTATCCTTCAAAATTTGAAACAGAGGAAAATCTGTCCTGCATCTGGGAGTGGGCTGAAGAGGCTAATGTGGATGTACAGAGAACTAACTCAGCAACCAGCTTAGCTTTTAGAAAAAGGAAGCATGGGGCAGCTAGGTGGCACAGTGGATAGAGCACCAGCCATGGATTCAGGAGGACCTGAGTTCAAGTCCAGTCTCAGACACATAACACTTACTAGCTGTGTGACCCTGGGCAAGTCACTTAACCCCATTGCCTAGCCAAAAAAAGAAGAAAAAGAAAAAAAGAAAAGGGAAGCGAGGTCAGGTAACAAAAGAGGAGTGCAAGGATATGAAGTATAGTACTGTGCTGTGAAAAAATGTCAGTTGTGGTAAAGCTCAGATTGGTCCGCACTAGCCGGCATGGGCAGGATGGTAGCTGGCCACAGAGAGAAGACAAAACTTGTTATTGCTGTAATGCCTGCCTTGATAGATGGCCTTTTCCTTGGCATTCCTGTTTTCCACTGGGACCAGAGCACCCCAAGGAGCAGTAAAGTATGAGAGGAAGTTCACTTTTCAATTCTAGGACTGACATGGAATTATAGCCCAGAATGAACAATTCCAATCTAGGGGCTGGTGGGGACCATGTAGCATGACAGGAGAGAGATGTGATAGGGATTGAGTGGACCTGGCATTGTGCCAGAGGGAGATAATTTTGCTTGCCAGAAGACCCTTGAACTTTTCTCTCTCACTTCCCTGATCATATGTGAGTCAGAGCTAGCTGCCTAAGACCGGCTGGCAAGAATGACTCAGCTGCCCTTTAGACAGGAAAACTACATTTGAGTCAAGGTGGGATGTTGTGCCTACAGTGAGAGCTCATGAGACCCTTGGTGCAGAAGGCAGAATGGATGTTGGTGAGATGCTTTCATCCTCCTTCCTTTCCATTCTTTGCCGGCCCTGCTGACACAGATTGACTTTGGGGCATAGAAAATGAAGTAGTGGCTGAAACTATTAATTGGGCCAACAGTCTAGGAATTGTCCAGAAGATGGCAGACCCTCTTACCCCAAGAGCTCTGTGATAAGTCTCAATATTGCATTTTGTGTGGTTTCTATTTCTTTTTTTTTTCTATTCATCTACTTATCTATTTGTTTATTCTACAGCTGAAGGAACCCTTAGAACACAAGAGTATCAAAACACAGAATTTTAGGTCTGGGAAATAAAGGCTTTTGATATCACTGAGTCCCACCTTCTCATTTTTATTTTTTTATTTAAATTTTCTTTTTTTTTAAGAGATGGAAATAATTTTATTTTTTTACATTCCTATTAAACATATTTTCACATTAGTGATGTTGTAAGTAAAAATTAAAACCAATAAGAGTATTGGTTTCTATTTCTTTGCAATGCACCTAAACTCTTTTGTAAGTATGCTTTCCTTCTGGGTTACTCGAAGTTAAGAAAAATATTTAAGAATTTTAATGGGAAATGAAACAAAAACTATGTTTTTAGATTTTTTTTCTGGTGCTTTTGTTTTTTTTTTTATAGTTTCCTGTTCAGTGTGGGATATGAGCAAAAATTATAATACATTCTTGAAATATTATGTGTGGGCGATTTTGCCTTTTTCAATCCTTAGGCCAGAGTAAGTGGGGACCTTTAAAGCAGAGGGACAGGTGCTTCTGCTTCAACAAAAGGAGAAGCTTCCTCTTGAAAGCATCAGCTAAGCACTCCTCACCTCAGGACAATCACACACACACACACACACACACACACACACACACACACACACACACACACACACACACACTACCACTACCACTACCACTACCACTACCACCACCACCAATCCCCGCCTGTGTCACACAGTGAGGTTCTCTCTACCCTACCTAGCACTGGGTACAGAGGCCAAAAACCCCCTCAATGCCCTTTCATTTCACTATCACAGAGGTTTTTATTTGGACTAGAAAACACAGAGCAAAAGCAGCCGCCATTAGGGGTTAAATTCAAACTGAGTAAGGAGACTCTAGCTGCTCTTAATGAATTTATGTTATCTGGCTCAGATAAACTACATTCTCAGGTGCAGAAAGATGCGATTGCTAAAGCCATGGCCTATTGTCTTTGAAACTTCATTAAGATACACAGAAGCTTTCAGATATTTGAAAATCTTGTCCTCTTCACCTGGTTTAACACCGCCAATTCCTTTATACTCATGGTTCTGAAGCCATTCACCATTTGGATTGCCAATCTCTGGATGCTTTCCTGTTTATCAGAGTCTTTAGGAATGGCTCCAGGGCACATTCCTAATGACATTTGTCCCTGAGCCTCAGGGGTAATGTGGATTCCTTACACTTTTCTCCTAGAGGAGAAGGGACAGAGCTGTGGTTGGCTGCTCCTAGAAATTGCTTAATGATCTGGAATTCTTATGGATTGCTTTGCCAAAATTTCCTAGTTTTAGAGCTGGAATCTTAGAAACTTAGTCCAGTCTTCTCATTGTGCAGGAAAATGAGGCTCAGGTTAAATGATTACCTAAATTCAGACAGGTTGCAAGGACCTGAGCAAGGATTTGAACTTAGAACCCCTGACTTAAAAAAAAAAAAGATAGGAATGGTACTGCAAATTTCGAGAAGAGCAATTCAATTCCCTACAAAATTCTAGTACATATTATTGAGATGTCTAGGAAATGAAGCATTGACCTTAAAGAGCTAGAATGTCTTTATCAAGAATGAGTCATGCCTTGGGGCAGCTAGGTGGCACAGTGGATAGAGCACTGGCCCTGGAGTCAGGAGAACCTGATTTCAAAGCCAGCCTCAGACAGTAACACTCACTAGCTGTGTGACCCTGGACAAGTCATTTAACCCCAATTGCCTCACCAAAAAAAAAAAAAATCAGTCATGCCAGACTAACCTGATTTACTTTTTTGACAGGTGAAGCTTAACACTACTGGGGTTTGTTACCTATATTTATAATTGAAGGAAATTCTAAATTTCAGTTAGAGATTAGTGAAAATAAAGATGTATTTTTTTCTCATCCAAGCTCGTTGACTCCGTGAAATCTCTCCATGGACCGTGGGGTTCCATGGATACCAGGTTAAGAACCCCTGCATTAGAGTATCCTGCCATGTATCATATCATACAACTTAGCATCACTTTCTTGGCTCAAGGGAAACTCCACTGCCTGCTGTTTCCTACTGCTTCTTTGTCCAGTTCTTTAGGGATATGTCACAGCTCTTTTAGAATGAGACTCTTAAACTAACAGGCACAAGAAAGCACTAGAAATACTGGAGGGATGGGGGGAAATTATGAACAAAAGATTGCTCAAAATCACTATTATTGACAGACATGCAAAGTAAAATATCTTTGCTATTTCATCTCAAATGTCGAAGATGATTTAAAAAAAACATTGAAAGGGCTAGGGAAAGATCACAGTGTGAAATTTTTCAAAAACATCTTGGGATTTGAGAAAATTTACTCAGTTGTTTGATTCAGGTCCCATTAACTGAAGAAGGTGAAAGACAAAGAATATCTAGCAAAGTGCTCATGCAGGCACCTTTTGTGGTGGTAAACAACCTTGAGGGGGCAGCTAGGTGGCACCATAGTGCACAGAGCCCTGGGCTTGGAATCGGGAAGATTCATCTTGAGTGCAAATGTGGCCTCAGCCACTAACACTCACTTAGCTGTGTGACTCTGGGCAAGTCTCTTAACCCCAATTGCCTGATCAAGAAAAAAAAAAAAAGACAAAAGGGGGTCCCACCTCTGCTTAGACTGGCCAAGTAGAACACAATGGGCCTGAATTCACCTTAGATTAAATTCTTTGTAAGGTTCTCTAGTTGGGCAAGGCAGCAACTCTAGTATCTCATCTCATCATCCATCCTGCCCTTCAGAGAACTAAGTTTTAACCTAATTTCCAAAAAGGGAAGGGGAAAAAACTTGGACCTCCCCAATATTTGGTTATTTAATAATCATTTATCTCACTATAGTCTTGGTTGGTCATTTTGTTGATCAGAGTTCAGTCTTTCAAAGCTACTTGTCTCTACGATGTTGTTATTGTATGAATTATTTTTTGTGACTGCTTATTTCACCCTGTATCATTTCATGCAAGTCTTCCCTAGTTTCTTTGAAACTGTCCATTTTTCCATTTCTTATGACACAATAATATTCCATTATATTCACATACCATAATTTGTTCAGATGTTCCCCAATTGATGGGTACCTAATTAATTTCCAGTTCTTTGCCCACAGAAAAAGAGCTACTATAAATATTCTTGCGTATATGTATCCTTTTCCTTTTTCTTTGATCTGGTGGTAGTATGGCTAGGTCAAAGATTTGGGGGCATAGTTCCAAATTCCTTTCTAGACTAGTTCAGAACTCTACCAACAGCATATTAATATACCTGTTTTCCCACAACCCCTCTAGCATTTGTCATTTTTTTGGGTCACCTTTGCAAATTTGATGGGTATGAGGTGAAACCTCATAGTTACTTTAATTTATATTTCTCTAATTAGCAATTTGGAGCATTTTTTCACATAGCTAGGATTTCTTCCTTTGAAAACTATCTGTTCATATCCTTTGACAATTTATCAACTTGGGGTTTGCTGTTATCCTCATAAATTTGAATCAGTTCCCTATATATCTTGATATATCCAAAGATACTTTGGGAATAAGACTTTATTATTCTGTTGACTGAATGGGGAAAAAAAAACACTTCATCAGAAGAAACTTGCTACAAAGTTTTTCTCCCCAGTTACCTACTTTCCTTCTAATCTTAGCGACACTGGTTTGTGCAAAAACCTTTGCATTTTATGTAATCAAAATTGTCCTTTTATATTCTGTGAACCTTTCTATCTTTAATTTGGTTATAAACTTTTCCCCTATCCATATTGAAAGCTATTTTCTTCCTTGCACTTCTAATTTGTTTATGATGTCACCTTTTATGTCTAAGTCATATACCTATTTTGAGATTACTTTGGTCTATAGTGTGAAATGTTGGTCTGCAAATCTGCTTTCCAGTTTTTGCAGTGGTTTTGTCAAAGTGAATTTTTAAAAATAACTTTTAATCTTTATTTTTGAAAATAAGTTTTTATCTATGTCTTTTATTTTTTACATTATCATAGTAATCCCCAGTGTCCTTCCTCCTTCCCCTCCCATATAAGAAATAATATCTATTAAGATAAAAAAGAAAAAGTAAGAGGAAAAAATCAGTACAGCTGATTAATACATCAACAAAGACTGAAAATATCTGTAATGTACACTTGTAGACCTCCACCTCTGTAAAGAAGTGGGGTGTATTTTTTCAAATCTCTTCTTTCAAACCACAATTGATTGCTCTTTATAATTTTGCAACATTCACTTTTGATTTGGGGGGAGTAGTTCTTTTTATTTATAATGTAGTAATTGTATATATATTTTTTGACATTGATTACTTCATTCTTTATCAGTTCATATAAATCTTTCCAAGCTTCTTAATATTCATCACATTGATGATTTCTTACAGCACAGTAATATTTATTACATTCATATAACCATATTTTATTTAGCTATTCCCCAATTGATAGGCATCTACTTTACTTCCTATTCTTTGCTATCACAAAAAAAATGCTACTATACATACATACATATGCACATATAAACATACATACACACACACATATATATGTCCATATATATATATATATATTCTTATTTTTAGCCTGCTTGGGGATATAAGTCTAATAATGGAATCTTTTGGTCAAAGGGTATGGACATTTTAGTCACTTTATTTACAAAACTCCAAATTGCTTTCCAAAAGGATTGTACTGATTCACAGCTCCAGCAACAATTCACTAGTGTGCCTATCTTCCCATAACCCCTCCAACATTGACTATTCCCAACTTTTTTCATCTTTGCCAGTTTGCAAGGTGAGAGGTGAAACCTCAGGGTTGCTTTGATTTGCATTTCTCTTAATATTAGTAATTTGGAGCATTCTTTCATATAGTTGTTAATAGTTTACTATTCTTCTTTTAAGAACTATTCCATTTAGGGTCCGTATCCTTTGACCACTTATTAATTGAGGAATGGCTTTTGGTTTTATATGCATGTATATGTTAACACATACATACACATAACTGCATATATGTATGTGTGTACATATATATATATATACATAAACTACATGTATGTGTGTGTATTAATTGTTTAAATATCTTGGATACTAAGCCCTAATCAGAGAAATCTGATACCAAGTGTTTTTTTTTCCCCATTCAGTCAACAGAATAATAAAGTCTTATTCCCAAAGTATCTTTGGATTTATCAAACAGGTTACTGTACTTATTTGCCTCCATATATTATGTACCTAATATGTTCTATGGTCTAACCTATTTTTTTGGTTTTGTTTTGTTTTGATTTTACTTTCATATTCAATTTCAAATTCTAGCCTGCCTTTCATCCCTCTCCCACTCATTGAGAACTCTAACACCTATTTTACATACGAAGTCATGCATTAGCCATATTCCACCCCCAGCTCCCATCCCCCAAAAAACAAGAAAAATAAGGAAGGAAAAAAAATATGCTTCAGTCTGCACTCTGAATCCACAGTTCTCAGTCTGGAAGTGGATAGCATTTTTTATCATGAGTCCTTTGGAGTTGTGATGGATCATTGTCTTTCGTAGTTGACTATCTTTACAATATTGCTATTACTATGTAGATTTTCTCCTGGTGCTGCTCATTTCACTTTATATCAGTTCATATAAATCTTCACAAGTTTTTCTGAAACCATCTGCCTCATTTTTTCCTATAGCACAATAGTATTCCAGCATATTCAATATACCATAATTTGTTCAGCCATTCCCAAAATGATGGGCATCCCTTCAGTTTCCAATTCTTTGCCACCACAAAAGGAACTGATACAATATTTCTGTACATATATGTCCATTTCCTTTTTCTTTGATCTCTTTGGGATACAGACCTAGTAGTAGTATTGCTGGGTCAAAGGATATACATAAAACTGTCCAGAATGGTTGGATTAGTTCATAGCTCCACCAGAGTGCATCAGAAAACCTATTTTCCCACATCCCTTCCATCATTTGTGACATTTACTTTAACTGATTATAGATTTTTAAATTTATTTCTCGAGAATTAGTGTGATGGTGGAGAGATCATTAGCATGAACTAAGTATCAGAAAATTGAGGTCCAGCAAATTCTAGTACTGGCTGCCTCCAACCAACTCTGTGATATTGGGGAAACCACAGTATCTCTGGGCATCAATTTTTTCATCTAGCTATCGAGCAAACTTGACTGTCTGTTTTTTAAAGTTCTTTTCTACTCTAAAATTCCATGACTATGACTTTATAACTCAGTTATATTCTGGGCAATTGAGTTTAATATATAGTTGAGTTTTGCCTCAGTATTTGAAATCTTTGTGTGTGTATATGTGTGTGTCACAGTATTTTCCCCTTGTCTCTAAAGCTCTGGATTTTGGCTATGGGTTCTTTTAGGTGGTTATCATGGATTTTTTTTCCTATTTTTTCTTTGTCCTCTGTTTCTCCAGGCAATTATCTTTTATGATTTCCTGAAATAACTACATCCAAATTTTTCCTTAGTTGTATTTTTCCAAATTTTCTCAAAATATCCTTTGGCCAATCATCCAGGGTTTTATGGTAGATATTTCTACTATTTTTCAGTCTTTGAGTTTGTTCATTTTCTTGTTGTCTTCTGGAGTCATTGTTACTCAGTTCTCATTTTAAGGGAGTTCACTGAGTCACTAAGGTTTCCCACCTTCTGTTTTATTTATTCGTCTTCCAATTCTTTCTTCTAGAACTCTTATTTCACTTGTAAATTTCATTTTTAATCCTAATTTATTTCTTCTTGCTTCTCTTGGAGTCATGGTCAAGTTATTTCTCCTCCCTCTCCCTTCAGATTCTGCTTTTGTGTTTAATTCTTGGTATATAATATACTATTTCTTTAAAGCCATTTTCATATGTAGTCCAGAAGGAAGCACTTCATCCAGCAGTTGGAGCATTAGATGTTCTAGAAAGTTGAGGCACAGGTGAGAGAGCAGAAACTCTCTCCAGACAGAAATAGAAAGTAAATCACTTGAGAAAGAAAGCAGCTTCCAGGAGCAAAACCTAACTCTGGCCTGCAGGCCTAGATGCCCTTGATTTCATTCAGGAACAGTCTGACTCTGCATCATCTGCTTAATGGGTCTGTTCCTCTTCTTCATCTTTCTGTAATTCTTTGTGATTGCTCCTTTTCTATCTCTTTTCCTGGATCCTCCATAACCTATTTCTTAACCAATACCAAATTGTTTTGATGATTACTGCTTTATAGTACAGTTTGAGATCTAGTACTGGTAGGCTTCCTGCCTTCCCACTTTTTTTTTTTCATTATTTCTCTTGATTTTGTATTTGCATCACAAAGTTTCTACTCAGTAGTCATCTTTCTATTAGAAATGCTTGAAAGTCCTCTATTTCATTGAGGATCCATTTTTCTTCCAAAGAATTATACTCAGCTTTTCAGGGTAAGTTATTCTTGGTTGTAAGCCTCTTTATCTTTGTCTCTTGGAATACTAGATTCCAAGATCTCTTCTCATCTATAACAAACGATGCCAGGTCTTATGGAATCCTAACCGGTTCCTTAGTACTTAAACTACTTTCTGGATGCTTGTAAGATTTTTTTCTTCAACCTGAGAGCTCTGGATTTTGTCTATGACATTCTTAGGCCTTTTCCTTTTAGGATGACTTTAAGTGATTGGTAGATTATATCTTCACTTTTCCCTCTGGTTCTAATAGATCTCGAAAGTTATTATTTATGATTTCTTAAAATGTTATGTCCAAGTTCTTAAAAAAATCGATTTCAGAGAGTCCAATGATTCTTTAAATTCTTTTTTTTTACATATTTTTTCAGGTTAGTTGTTTTTCATATATCATATATTTTCTCCTGTTTTTTTAATCTTTTGACTTTGTCCCAATCTTTCTTGCTGTTTCATGGAGTCATTGATTTATGTTTTTCCTGTTCTATTCCATTACTTGAGTAAGGTTTACCACTTTTTCTTATAACTTATTCTTTCCAATTCTTTCCTTCAGAGTTTACATTTCACCTTTTACCTTTTAATTCTCTTCTCCTAGATAATTAGTTTTTGTGGAAGATCCATTTTTTCCCTTTGAGTCACTATTTGAAATTGTTACAGAATTATTTGCTCATTCTTTGGGGCTACAATAATAGAGAACTACAATAACTTACGATCCTGGTCAGTTTTCTTTGATTTACTCATCTCCCACTCTATAGTTCCTGAATTGGGGTTTTGTGCTGAGGACTGCCCGAATCCATAGTAGGGGTCTTTCTGACTACTTTGGAGCTTTCTGACCTCTCTGGGTCTTTTTCAAATGGGTCCTCTTGTTGCCTCCTAGATATCCTTGCAGAATACAGGTTTCTGTGGTCCTTCCTTTTGAGAATCTGGGCTTGTCTGTCTTCCCCAGATCTGGCTTTGTTTATAACTTCATTCCCTATTGCCTTTGTGCTCCTGGCTGACTTTTTGTGCAGTTTTGAGGTAGTCATTTACTGTAGTTTCTCGTTGAATTTCTTGATCATTTAGTCTGGTGCAAATTTCAGGTTTTCACTGGAGTAGGTATGTGGGAGTTGGGTGATCTGGCCTCATGCAGCTGGGCATCTCAGCTGGAAATCCCTGAAAGAATTCTTCTTATATTATATAATTCACAGTTTTCGAGAGTACCTAATGAGATAAAAGTTCTTTATAAACCTTAAAGCACAGTATAAATGTCAGCTCTGATTGTTATTAGCTATTATCCTTCAAGGTCTAATTCAGGTTTTGAATTTAATCCCCAGAGCAGGTAGAACAGAATCATAGAGCTAGAAGAGAACTTAGAAATCATCTTGTGTAGTGGTTCTCAATGTAACACTTAGAGGTTAGTGGATAGATTTCAGGGGAATCTGTGAACTTGGAAAAGAAAAAAGTACATCTTTATTTTTACTAATCTCTAATTGAAATATAGCACTTCCCTCAATTATGAATGTGACAACAAACATTGCCCGAGAAGGGGTCCATAGGCTTATGAATTGTCAAAGGGGACCACCTCACCAAAAAAAAAAAAAAATTAAGAATCTCTAATCTAGGGGGCAGCTAGGTGGCGCAGTGGATACAGCACCGGCCCTAGAGTCAGGAGGACCTGAGTTCAAATGCGACCGCAGGCACATAACACTTGCTAACTGTGTGATCCTGGGCAAGTCACTTAACCTCAACTGCCTCAACAACAACAACAACAACAACAACAAAGAACCTCTGATCTAGAGACAAAACTAGGAAGGGAACTTGCCCAAGCCATGTCTTCTCATAGCATTCTAGGCCTTAGCCCATCTTTGCTACTGACTACACTTTGACTTATATTAAAATCCTCATCTTCACTCCTGGCTTCCCTGGCCTCCTTCCAAGTCCTGGCTTAAACCCTATCTTCTATAAGAAGCCTTTCCCATTCTCTTTCTCTCTTTCTCTTTCTCTCCCTCCCTCCCTCTTTCTTTTTGTAAAGCATTTTTTATGTGTTGTGAATAGTTGTTTTTCCAGTACTCCAAAGGAAACAAATTTCATAATTAGTAAAAAGAGCTTGTCTAAATCAATGAAATGATACAAAGATTACAATGTTTTCCCAGAAGGAAATCCCGGAAATGAAAAAATGTCACAGAGTTACCAAAATCCTATGATTCAAATGTTTCCAACTTGATATTTCTAGGTATGAGAATCAGTAATTAATAATAAGAATAAATTTTAGTATTTAGAAATTCTAATACAATTTCAGAATAAATTTTAGTATTTAGAAATTCTAATACAATTTCAGACCTTCTTTACTTTTACTAATGGCTTGTGCCTCCTTCTATGGGGAAATAGGTTCTCTAAAATCAAGATCACACATTGTAATAATTACTATTTGAAATTCTCCCTTTAACAGCCTACCTCCTTCAATTCATACTATTTTATGGAATATATAAAAACACAACCAATTTCCTTAGCCTTCTAATTCTTTTGTTTATTATGCCCTGTTGACTATTGTAGATGTTAACCAGATAGATCTGACCTGGCAAATAATGAAGATTCCCCAATTTTTGTAATTGGTAATAAGAAAGCAAAACAATTGCATTTAAGTACTTTGTGGAATGTTATTAATTTGTCAGAATGATTCTGAAGGAATTTTAACTGAAAAGAGAAAGGAAGAAAGAAAATGGTAAATCACAGTTGTGGAACGAGAGAAGAGATACCTTTATTGTCGACTCTTGAGAAAACTGAGTGTGTATGTTCCCTCACAAGAACTACACACCTATACAGGAACAGAATAAATGGTTATATAGGATTACTTGGCTTTAACCCCAACTTGTCCCAACATTCCTGCACGTGCCATGTAACATCTGTGTTTGCAATGCAATATCTATATATATTTGGACTTAGAATAAACCTTACCACTTTGGAAGATGGTTTGAGTGTATAAATTCATTCCAGGCAGATGCTGCCTTATACCCTAACATTTTGGGGTTCCCAGCAACCCCAAACTGCATCACTAGGAGTTATGTCTTATGTAAGAGGTGTCTCTTGAATTCAACTGGTAGCTGGGGGTTTTAAGAGATAGAAGCGAGAAGGAATTGCATTCCAGGCATCCATTGAGGATACCTTGTGCAAAGGGGACTGAAATGTTATGTTCAGATAATAGTATGTAGGCTACTTTGTCTCTAGGGTAGGTTGTGTGAAGGACAGTAAAGTGCAATAAGCTTGAAGCTATAGACTGGAGTCTTATTGTGAAAAGCTTCAAATGCCAACCAGAGCAGTTTGTATTTGAACCTCAGCTACTTAAGCTTCCCAAGCAGGGGAGTGACATGGTCAGGCTGCACTTTTGGAGTATCAGTTGGGCAACTTTATGGAGAATGGAAACACTAGAGGCTGGTGTTGAAAAAAAAAAAGATACTAATAATGCACTCTTCGATTTAGGCTTGTCTGCCATAAACAATCTTATTGAATTTAACATTATTCTATATGCAAGCCTTTTCTAGCTTGGAGAGACAGATGTATAAACCAACATAGTCCCCCATGCTCTCCATTATGACTCTCTGCTAAAAGACAATTTGAAGTAATGTTTATTAGAATCTTAAAAAGAAGATCATAAGGTTAAAATACAGTTTTGGGTTAACATTCCAGAATAGTCACTACTTTGCTCATTCCCGGATTATGATTATTAAAGACTGAAAAGTTTCTTTCTGTGATCAGTATCTTAACTTTGAATGAAAAATAGGACACATCCTAGGGTGGTTCATGGGGCCAATTACCATTTTCTTTCTTCCTTTCTCTTCTCTCAGTCTCTGTCTGGGCCTCTCCTTTTCTTCTAGACTTTTTTTTTTTGGTGAGGCAATTGGGGTTAAGTGACTTGCCCAGAATCACACTGCTAGTTTTCTTCCAGTCTTAAATGTGTATACTGGTAAAGTTCTTCCCCTTGCCCAAGTACTTAGACTAAAATCAAAGAATTCCCAGGTAAATGATAAAAAGCCTTCATTAACATCCTTGCTGGGACTGGAAGGAAAAGGAGCAGGCTATTATGATTCTGACAAAAAACCATTTAGGCAGAATATACAAAAAGGCTTTTTTTTTAAAGATTACATAGTTTACATATAAATAATTCTACTAACTCCCTCCCCTACACCCTAGTTTGAATTTATTTAATTAGCTTCTTTTTGTAGGGCAGGGCAAGGCAGCCTTCATTGAAACAAGAAACTCCCAGATATTATTCCAATATCTGGAATAACTTTAAAAAAACAAAAAAAACAAAGTGTAGTCAGAGGCCTAAAGTCACACTAGAGCACTTTGGGGATGTTTGTCTCCAACATACTTAGCGTGCTCATCACTTCAACCATTCCAGTTTTTAAATCTAGAGTCAAACGCCCACAAAACCAAAACAAAGCAAAGCCATGCCAAACTCATCTCTCTCTCCCTCTTTTCGAGCAATTATCATATCACGCTCTTTGACAAAAGACAAAAACAAAAAACCCCAATCCATTTAGAAGCATTTGCTGTAAAGAATGCAGGGCTTAGACTCATCATACTCCTGCGTTGTGATATTTATCCTCTGGAAGGAGGCCAGAAAGGAACCTCCAATCCCAAAAGGACTTGTGCTCCAGGTGGGAACAATGATCTTGACTATCATTAAGCCCAGGGTCAGGGGCTATAATCTCCTCCTGCATCCTATCAGCAATGCCTGGCTTCCTGGCTGGTGCCACCAGGCAAAGTGGTGTTGGCAGAGAGGCAGACGTCAAAATCACACTTCGTGACTGAGTTGAAGGGAGTGCCATGGATAGCACAGGATTCCTTGCCTAAGAAAGATGGGTGGAAAAGAGCATCTGAACCCCTCGTTGCCAGTAGTGATAACATCAGAACTCACACTCATTTCCAGAGCAGGGCTAGGGGGAGGTGATACGGGGGCTCTGAGGAGAGGTTTGAGGAGAAAAGCCCCTCTCCCTCAATTCCCCGAGGCCCGAGGGGCAACCCCAGAACCAGAGCCAGCCAAGATGGCAGGGGCAGTATCTTGCAACCCAAACCCCCAACCTGAATGGTCAGTTAGAGGACACAGAACAGGGTATGGGCTCACAGCTTAGAAATGAGGGAGGTCTGTGTGTATATGGCGGGGATCAGGAGATGGGAGAGGGATGATGCATGGTGCAGTGCCTGTCGTCTGTTTTAAGAGCAGAGATGCTTAAGAGCTTTACAAATATTATCTCAGTTGATCCTCACAGTGGCAGAAACTAAGACAAATAGGTTAAGTGACGTGCACTGGCCAGGCCTGGGGCGGGATTACGAACTCAGCTCTTCCCGACTCCAGGCCCAGCGCCATCCAGGGACTGAGGGAAAAGAAGAGAGGAAGGAGGCACTAGGGCCAGGGCCGAGGGAACTGGGGACAGGGCGGGCCCACACTCGAAGAGGCAGGGCCTGCCCGGGGCCTGGCGCACAGCAGGGCGGGAGGGAGGGTAGCCCCAGCCCCGCGCACAAGGTGCGGTTCCGAGAGGGTGGCTCCGGCTGGGCCCGAACCAGCCGCTCCCCGCAACGCGCCCAAGCGCTTCCTCCCAACCCCGCCCATTTCTCCCTCTGGACCCGTCCACCATCTCGCCCCGCCCCCCGCACTGCCCCTCCTTTTTTCCTCCCTCCCGGCCCGGCCCGTTGTTATGACGACACGGTCGTAAATCCGCCATCTTCCTGCGGCGCGTTGCGACATGGAGGGCGCAATGGCCGTGCGGGTGGCGGCAGCTCATACGGCAGGAGCTGGGGCCGGGGCCGGGAGGGAGCGGGGCGAGCCAGGAGGCACAGCGGCGGCGGCGGCGGCCTCGGCTCCTGGCGGCTTCCTGGGCCTTGCGACGCCATTCAGCGAAGAAGGTAAAGAGGGGAAGCCGAGGCAGGCGGGCAGGCCAGGAGGCTGCGGTCCCCTACCTGACCCGTGACCCCGGGACTGACGTGACCTCATGGTGCCCCTCCCCCTCGCTCGCCCCTCCCCCACGCTGGCACCCCGCCTTTTCCCCCCAGCTCGCGCCTCTCTTCCTGGCCTGGCCCGAGGCCAATGCCCTCGCCCTTGTGTTCCCTGCCCATCCCTGCGGTCCCCGCTCCCATTGACCTCAGCTGAGGCTGGGCCGGGGGAGGGGAATGTGGAGGGTGGCGGGGCTGGAGGAGTTTGGGTCGCTTTCCTGCTCACCCCACCGCGCTACCCAGCCAACCCTGCATCCGTCTAAGCCAGTGTTGTTGCCAGGCCTGGAGGGAGATCAGGGGGCTGTGATGTAGGAAACAGTTCAGGGTCAGCAGTCAAGAGACTGGAGTGTTAGGCCCAGGGCTGCCACAATCTTTTCAATCTTGCTATGTAATGGAGGGTTAATCAGTTTCTCCAGGCCTCTGTTTTCTCTTAATAATAACTAACATGTTTATATAGTGTTTACATGTGCCAAGTACTCTTTAGTATCTCATTTGATCTTCACAACAACCCTGAGAAGTAGCTGCTATTATGATACCCATTTTAGAGATGAGGAAACTGAGGCAGAGGTGAAATGACTTGACCAGGGTCACACAGCAAGCATATAAAGCCAGATTGGAACTCATCTTCCTGACTCCAGACCTGGTGCTTTATGCAGCTGCCTCATCTGTAGAATGAGGGTGTTGATTAGATGATCTCTAAAGTTCCTTCCAGCTCTTGACTTTCTACAAATCTGACATGGGCCAGCTGCCAAGGGATACTACATGTCCATAGAGGAAGGGTCACTGCTGTATTTTGCAGTTTTTCTGTCTCTCGCCATTTTATTGTCCTAGAAAGCATCTTCCATGACTGACCTTGGGCAAGTCATTTAACTTCTGCCTGCTGCAATTTCCTCATCTGCAACATGGTGATAATAATAAATAACATCTACCTGCCAGGGCTGCTGTGAGAATCAAATGAGATAATAATTGTAAAGTGCTTAGAGCAGTGCTGGCACATAGTAACCACTATAGAAAGTTAGCCATTATTATAGAACCACACCACCTTGATCCCTGTGAATTGGGGACCAGGGAGAGAGGAGAATGAACCTATTTTCTGGAACCAAAAAAAGGGGAGGGTATGGGGGTGAGGGAGAGGGAAGAAGAGAGATTGCCTCTGAGAATTATCTTCACTAGATTTTAGTCTCTCCCACTATGAAATGGGCACCCTGGAAATGCTGTGTAGTCTGCATGAAGCCATCTGGTTGTGGAAGCTGGGAGAGCCTCCAATTGCTTGTGATGCAAGGAGCTAATTTCTTGTGGTTTTTCTGATGTACTCCTGCTTTATATATGCACATTAAACCTGGTTAACTAGAGGGCAGGCAGGAGTCCTCCCGCCATGACTGAGTTCCTGCCTTTGAGGAGTTGTGAGTCATGAAGAGATATCTACCCTAGGGCCCTTATGCATAATACTAGTGTTGTATGTCAGTTACCTGATCAGATTACAGTCAGCTCAAAACTTTGTTCCATATGGCACTTTTCAGCTGAGTTCTAACAAAGCTTGTGCCATGCCTTAGCTTCTCTAGAATGATGATTGTTAAAATCTGTTGTCATCTTTGCCATTTTGCTGGATGTTAAGTGAATTCTCAGTGTTGTTTTGATTTACATTTCTCTTATTAGTGATTTGGAGCAGTTATGCATATGTTTGTTAATAGTTTGCAATTCTCTTGAGAACTGTATCCTTTGACTGTTTATCTACTGGGAAATAGCTCTTGGTTGTGTTTGTTCCTTATATCTGAGAAATCAAATCCTTATCAAAGCTATTTAATGCAAAGAAAAAATTTTCTCCAATTGACAGTTTCCAGAAGAGATGGATTTCAACAGTCCAAGATATAGAAATGTTTTTATTTCCTCTACTCCCATTTACATCACACTTGCTTCTGCCTTCTGACCTCTTTGTATACCTGAAACTGCCCTCTCAGAGGTTTCTGGTGATCTTTTAATTGCTAAATCCTTTGACCTGTTCCTAATCTTCATCTATCTTAAGCATTCTGTATCACTTGACAATGTGGATCATCACCTTCTCCTGGATACTCTTTACTTCCTGGGTTTCTGTGATACTGCTCTCTCCTGGTTCTCTTATATTTCTGACCTTTCCTTCTTGGTCCCTTTTACTGGCTCATCATCATCCTCCATGTCCTGCTTTCTAACTGTGGGCAAATCTCCCAAAACAGTATTGAGCCACCACCTTTTCTCTCTCTACACCTTTTCTCTTGGTGATCTCATCTGCTTCCATGGATTCACTTATAATCTCTATGTAGATGACTCCCAGATGTATATGTCCAGGTTTCCTCTCTTGACTGAGCTCCCGGTCCATATAACTAACTACCTACCAGATGTTTCCAACTGCCTGTCTCATAGGCATCTCAAATTCAGTTATGTCCAAAATGAGAACTTATTATCTTTCCCCCTAAATCCATCCCTCTGCTAGTCTCCCTTATTTCTGTTGAGGGCACCACCATTTTCTAGTCACCCAGGTTTACAAGCTTGAAATCAACCTCAACTTTTCCTCCTTTCTCACACCCCATAGTGACTTGCTAAGTTATGTTAAGTCTCCTTTGCCGTCATCTGTTTCATCAGCCCTCTTCTTTCTACTCATACAGCCCCTGCACAGGCTCATTCTTCTCTTGCCTGGACTATTATAATCACCTCCTATTTGTACTTCTGGCTTCCTTTCTTTTACCTCATCTTCTTCACAGCTGCCAAAATGGGGAAGAATTTATGGCCAAACAAGAGATAGAGAACATTATGAAATGCAAAATGGATGGCTTTGATTACATTAAATTGAAAAGCTTTTGCACAAACAAAGCCAGTGCAACTAAGATTAGAAGGGAAGCAGAAAGATGAGAAACAATTTTTACAACCAATGTCTCTGATAAAAGCCTCATTTCTAAAATATATAGAGAACTGAGTCAAATCTATAAGAATACAAGTCATTCCCCAGTTGATAAATGGTCAAAGGATATGAACAGGCAGTTTTCAGAGGAAGAAATTAAAGGTACCTATAGTTATATGAAAAAATGCTCTAAATCACTATTGATTAGAGAAGTGCAAATCAAAACAACTCTGAGGTACATCACACCTTTCAGATTGGCTAACATCACAAAACAGAACAATGATAAATGTTAGAGAAGATGTGGATGAATTGTTGCTGGAGTTGTGAACTGATCCAAACATTCTGGAGAGCAATTTGGAACTATACCCAAAGGGCTATAAAATTGTTTATACCCCTTGACCTAGCAATACTACTTCTAGGTCTATGTCTCAAAGAGATCATTAAAAACAGGGAAAGGAACCACATGTACAAAAATATTTATAGCAGCTCTTTTTGTGGTAGCCAAGAATTGGAAATTGAGGGTATGTCCATCCAACTGGGGAACAGCTGAACAAACCATGGTATATAAATGTAATGGAATACTATTGTGCTATAAGAAATGATGAGCAGGCAGACTTCAGAAAAACCTGGAAAGACTTATGTGAACTGATGCAGAGTGAAGTGAGCAGAACCAGGAGAACATTGTACACGGTAACAGCCACACTGTTGTGATGATTGACTTTGATAGACTTAGCTCTTCTCAGCATGCAAGGATCTAAGACAACTCCAAAAGACTCATGATGGAAAATGCTATCCACATCCAGAGGAAGAATTATGGAATCTGAATGCAGATGGAAGCATACTATTTGCTGTACTTTTCTTTTGTTGTTTTGTTTTGATTCTTCTTTCTCGTGGTTCCTCCCATTGCTTCTAATTCTTCTTTACATCATGACTAATGTGAAAATATGCTTAATATGAACATATAAGTAGAGCAGATTGCATACTGTCTTGGGGAGGGGGGAGGAGAGGAAGGGGGAGAAAATTTGAAACTCAAAATCTTATGGAAGTAAATGTTGAAAACTAAAAATCAATAAATAAATTAGTTAATAAACAGCTGTTAAAATGCCTTCCTCCAGTACAAAGTACAAATACTTTGAGAACCTTGAGAACCTCCAGTGGCTCTCTTTTGTCTCTAGGATAAAATACCAGCTCTTCAGCTTGGCATTTTAAGCAGTTACGATTTGATGTAACAGCCAGCCTTTCCAGTCTTATAGCACATTATTCTCCTTCATGCCTTCTGCAGTCTAGCCAAACTGGTCGCTTGCTGTTTGCTCTCACTCAGCAGTCCTGCCTCTGTGACAGTCTCTCTCCTGTGTCTTGGAATGCACTCCCTCCTTCCTTCTGTTCCTTAGAATCCTTAGCCTTCTTCATATTGAAGCTCAGAAGCTATCTCCTACAGCAGGGATTTTTCACGTTTTTGGGACCTGGACCTTTTTTGGCTGTCTGAAGCCTATGGACCTGTTCTCAGAATATAGTTTTATAAATGCTTAGGTAGTGCAGTGGATAGAGTGCCAGACCTGGAGTCAGGAAGACTTATCCTGAGTTCAAATATGGCCTCAGACCCTACCCTGGGTAAGTCACTTAACCCTGTTTGCCTCAGTTTCCTCATCTCTAAAATGAGCTGGAAAAGGAAATGGCAAACCACTCCAGTATCTCTGCCTAGGAAAACTCCAAATGGGGTCTCCAAGAGTCAGACATGACTGAAAACCACTGAACAAAATAAAATACATAGGATTGCAAGGAAAACCTATTATATTAATGCAGTTGTCAAAATACTAAAAAAAACAAGTTAAGAGCAACTGTCCCCCAGGAAGTCATTCTTTGTCCCTTTTGGTATTTAGTGTACTTTTCTCCCTCCTGAAATGTTCTTTTTAGTGATTAGTTGAACCTTGGTTCCTTTTCTGGTTACATGTTGTGTCCCTCTAGCAAAATGTAAGCTTCTCTAAGGCAGGGATTGTTTTACACAGTGCCTTTGTGTCCCCAGTTCTGTGGGGGGGTGTGTGTGTGTGTGTGTCTCTCTCTCTCACACACACACACACACACACACACACACACATATACACACATCACTTAATAAGTGCTTATTGGATTGAAGGTGATGGATCCTTTCAGAATAATCAGATGTAGGAGAGGTCAACACAAGATCAGAGAGGGAATGATCAGTACTCTTCTTTTTCCTCAGTCTGCTAATCTGGAAAATGAGAACGTTAATGCCAGTTTCTCCTGACCCTTTGCAAAGGATCTTGATTGTTTAACGGGAGTCAGATTTTGTAAAATCTTTAGACTTGGGCTTTCGAGCTCTCATTGTGTTTCCTAGGCTTGACCTAGGGCACTGTCCAATTTCTGACTCTGCTAGGTAGTCAGGCAGACCATAGTTTTATGCAGTTCCAGGTAGCCTGCATCTCTTGGGGACAAAGTATTTATTTGCATTTCATCCAGTGGGGATGGAGGTGAGGGTGGGGTAAGGAAGCTTAAAGAGGAGCTGAGCCATGGCTCCTTCTCTTGGTCCTGTCTCGGGCCAGGGGATCTGACCTGTACTAAGTTCGGTTTTCATTCTTGCCTTGCTTGTCTTATCCTGGTCCTGTGCAGGATGAGGTTTCTAAGGGTAGATCCATGGCAGGTTTTAGGTAGTAGTTCTGCCAACAACAGGGACCCTATTAAGGGTCACCTAGTAACCTGGACAGGTTTTGGAAGGTTGTCCTGGGTCTCATTCTGAAAGCATGAGGATGGTTCCCAGAGCCAGGACATCCTAGAGGCCTTTCCCCTTCCCCTCTTGACAGAAGCTGTGTGCTTGTCCAGTTGGGGAAGGCAGGTATTTGGATTGTGGGCACAAATATAAGTCTTTGAAAACAGGCTGGATTCTTGTTACTTGAGCTGCCTTCTACCTCATACAGCTTGAGCAGTCCCCAAATATTGAATCAGTTACTTTCTAGAGGTAGCAAGCTTGAGATGTCACTGACAAGGCCTTGAGTCCCCTCCAAGGAAGACTTGGTTGGCTGTCTTTGCTGATCAACATCCTTCCAGAATGAGGTGCTCCAAAGTGAGCAAAGTAATCCGGAAGAGAGTACGGGGGACTGTTATTTCATTTGCTTCCTGCTTTAAACATCTTCTAATGCTGCCTAAGATCACCTTAGCTGTTGTGACAGCTTCATTGCACCATTGATTCATATTGACTTTGCAGTCCACAAAAGCTCCCAGATTTTTCACTGGATAGTTGCATTTTCACTTGAACTTGCTTACCCACAGCTTCCACATCCTTTGTTTTGTGTAGTCTTTTTTTTTTTTAACACAAGTGTAGGACTTAATATTTTTCTCTGTTAAATTTCATCTCAAATCAGTTCATCATTTTTAGTGTGGGGAGATCTTTTAAATCCCAGTTTTGTCCTCTAACATATTAGCTAACCCTTGCAGCTTTATGTAGGCCACAGATCTAGATGGAGTAGTGTCCCCTGATGAGCCAAGGCCACTTCGGGCCCAGCAGTGTTTGAAGAGCCCTCAAGAACAGTGCCCAGAAATGGATTCTATTAGCCTAAGTCAGAAGATGAAGAGAGCACCAGCTGATCCTAAAGGGAAGAAGCATCCTAGGGTGGCCAGCTTCCAGATAATCTGTTCTTTGATCATCTTTGGTGAACAGGACCCTGGGCCTTGATCACCATCACTTTAAGGAACTGAGGACATTTAACTTGGAGAAGAAAAGAATAGGGGAAGGGTGAGAATGATATAGGACTATTACCTTCAGGTGTTTGAAGAGTTGTCATACAGAAGAGGAGCAGGCTTACCCGGACTCCTGAAAACAGAATTAGGACTAGCAGGTGGAAGTTTCAGGAAGACAGTCTAGTTCAATATCAGTAAGATGCTGAAAATTTATTTTCAATCAGAGCTGTGTCACCTCTTAACTGGACTATGGCAGTAGCCTCCTAAATGGTCCCCCTGCCCTCTTTCCCCAGTCCATACTCCACACAGATACCAAAGTGATTTTCCTGAAGTACAGGTCTGAGCATATCATTCCCCTATTCAGTAAACTAGTGGTTCCCTGTTGCTGAATTTTAAAGCCCTTTACAACCTGTCTTAACTACTTTTCTGACCTTGTTATACATTCCCACTCCCTGTGGACTAGCCAGATTGGCCTTCCATTTCTCATACATAGCACTCTGTTTCTAATCTCTGTGCCTGGACACTGGCCATACCTAGGTCTGACATGCCTTTCTCTCTTGCCTCTGGTTCTCAGAATCTCTTGTTTCTTTCACAACTCAGTTCTTTCAAGAAATAAGCCTTTTTTGATTTCCCAGCTACTGGTTCTTCCTTCTCAATTATCTTGGATGTATTTATATATTTGCATATTGTCTTCTCCAATTCAGTGATTCTTTTATTTTTTTGTCTCTTTACCCCAGCACTGTGTCTGGCACATAAAATAGGTGCTTAATAAATGCTTGTTGAATGACTAATGTGAAAATATGTTTAATAGGAATGTATATGTATAGCCTGTATCAGATTGTGCACTGTCTGAGGGAGGGAGGGGGAGAAAATTTTTAAACTCAAAAGCTTATGGAAATGATTGTTGATAAATCAAAATAAATTAATAAAAATAATTTTTAAAAATGCTTGTTGATTGATTGATTTAACAGTGGGATGAGTTACCTGAGAGGTAATGATTGATCCTGAAGTGTTCGAGTAGTGGTTGGATGGTCACGTGTCAAGAGATGGTGTAGCCAAGATTCTTCCTTAAGGTAGAGGTTGGCTTAGATCACCTGAAGGCTCTTCCAGCTTGGAGATTATAGGAGCAGCCACGTCCAAAGTTACTCAGTGCTGCTGTTTATGTTTCAGATGAAGATGATGTGCACAAGTGTGGCCGTTGCCAGTCTGAGTTCACTACTCTGGAAGACTTCGTGCAACACAAAATACAGAAGGCATGTCAGCGCACACCCCAGGAAGCTACAACAGCCACAGCAGCAGCCCTGCTGGGCCAGGAGGTAAGGACAGTTCCCTGGTGTGATCTCTGGGGGCTGCTCCCTACCTTGAGGAGCTCAAAGGGCTAACAATGACTTACTTACCTGTGGCTCTGTCTCCCCCATGGAGGATGGGCCACAAAAGCTCTTCACTTGCCCTTCCTCCTTAGGTGCATTTCCTTCCCAGTCCCCAAACCTTTTGTGTATCACATAGTGTCCACTCCCTTGCAACTTATGAAATGGACACAGTTTGGTGTTTGGGAATGGGGAGTCATTCCCCAGCCAGAGAGATGGAAGGATTCGTCCTGTTCTGAGAGCTCTCTCCCTGAATAATGCTTCTCTCCATTTTCCTTTTAAAGGAGAGTAATTATCATCAAAAATAGAGGAATACAACAGAGTCAGAGTCTTTCTCTGTGTCTTGTGTGTCCTGACTTCTCTCCTCCATGCAATCCATCTTGTATTACAGCAGGTTGTCCCATCTGGGGAGGAGTCCATTACAGTGGCTCATATTGTGGTGGAGACGTCTTCCATCTCAGAGGATGTCAGCAGCGCTCCAGACATCATTGGTAAGTGGGGCTCTGGCCATGGAGATGTTGCTGTCTCCAGGATGAGATAGAGCTCACTTTAATGATCTCCATTTCAGGGCTGTTGAGAGGCAGCCATTAGAGGGCCCAGGTTTGAGTCCTGATTCTCCCATGTACTGTCTCCAGACTCTGTAAGCCTGGTAGGCAGGCAAGTCAATACACTTCTCTGTGTCTCAGGTTCTTCTGCTGAAAAGGTGGGGTTAGAGTGATGCTTTCTGGAATCTTTGCCAGCTCTTAACTCCTATAATCCCACAGGCTTATATTCACACTGGGGCTATGTATTCTAGGACCAGCAGAAGGCCCCTTTATCTTCAAAATCTCACCTGCTGGCTGATGCCCAAAGTTCCTTTAACAAAGGATAGAATCTTTCATTCCAAAGAGTTGCCCTAGAAGACAGAATTCAGTCACAGTCATTCAATCAACAAGCATTTCTTTTGTTTTTTGTTTTGTTTTGTTCATTTTTGGCTTTTTTGGTTAGGCAGTCGGGGTTAAGTGACTTGCTTAGGGTTACTCGACTAGTAAATATCAAATGTCTGAGGCCGGATTTGAACTCAGGTCCTCCTGAGTTCAAGGTCCTCCAAGGCCAGCGCTCTATCCAGTGTGCCACCTAGCTGCCCCCTCAACAAGCATTTCTTAAGAGCCATCTAGGTGCTAGGTGCTATGCTAGGCAATTAATGTCTAACTGCAAGGAGCTTGTATTCTACTGGTGAAACAAATGTACACATACAGGTATTTGTAAAATATGTACAAAGTAGTTACAGGTTTTTAAATTGGAGGAAGGAGGAGGTGGCACCAGGATCTTGGGAGGTTAGAAAAGGCCTCCTGTAGAAGCTAGTTCTTGAGCTGAGTCTTAGAGGAAACCAAGAATCCTAAGAGACACAGGTAAGGAAGGAGTGCCTTCCAGCCAGTGCAAAAGCGTTCACACAGGACATGGACCATCCTGTATGAGGGACAGTAATATTTGTTGTACCAGTCCAAAAGTAATATACTTTTTATATACCTCCTATGTTGAAGATCCTATGCTTGATGCTGTAATTTGGGGTATCTAGGACAGATACCAGAATCTTTTCTGAAAGTAGATTTCAGAAGAGAGAGTACTGAAGATTGAGGTCTAGAGGGGGGGCAAGGTACAGAGTGGGAGGTTGTGAGGTAGGGGGCTGGCCCATGGAGTACAGAGTGTGTACATTGTTTGCTCCTTCCGCAATTTGGTAGCACATAGGTTTGCATCCTAGTAATACCTGTGACAACTGCCATGTATTTTCTCTTCCACTTATCCATTGTTTTCTCTTCTTATATACCCCACCCCCAGTCCATTTTTTCTCTTAATTCCCTTTTTGCTTTCTCAGACAATGTCCCAGGCCTGCCCCTATTCCCAACAGGCATTCATCAGACAGCATGGTAGTGGGATGGGTGGAGGTGGGAATTCTATGTACTTTTATACAACTTGCTTCATATCTCTCAGCCTCAGTTTCTTTCTCTGTAAAATGGAGAAAATAATCCCTGTTTAACTCTACCTGCCTCACAGGATATCATTATGAGCAATTGAATATATCAGAATGTTTTGAAAGTTAAAGGAACTGCACAAATAATAACGTGACAATGTCCTTGTTATTACAGTGCAAAGACAGATAGGTACCTCGTGGAGACTGAATCAAGGCATTGGAAAGGGAGTCAGTCATAAAGTCATAAATTGGGACTATTCTTTTCTGTATCAGAGAAGTCTTCCCAGAGGAGGCTGGTGCCCTATGCATCTTTTTTTTTTTTAAGGCAATGAGGTGAAGTGACTTGCGCAGGGTCACACAGCTAGTAAGTGTCAAGTGTCTGAGGTCAGATTTGAACCCAGGTCTTCCTGAATCCAAGGCCGTTGCCCTATCCACTGCACCATCTAGCTGCCCTTCAATGTATCTTTGAAGGGCAGAAATGTAAATAGCTTCTCAAATGGGAAGAGGAAGATCCTTCTGTGAGTGAAAGTCTGAGTATATACAAACTTAGGGCAGAAAATGGTGGGAAGGGGTATCTGCCAAGAGCCAAAGCCAAGATGTGCATTACTGGTCTCTGAGGGAGTATGATATAAAATGCAAGGCCTTGAAGGAAGCTGGTTTAGATGTTAGCCTTTTAATACAACCAGAGCTGAGGGGGAGAGGAAGAAGAGAAGGCCTGGCTGGAGAAGAGAGTGTGATGGGTCAGGAGGGGAGGCTGAGCTATCCAGAGACAGTGGTAATACACCTTAGATTAAAAGGTGAATCTCTTTCACACCTTCCCTACATTGCTAGAGTGCCTGTCTTTTACTTCTTTCCTTTAAATTCTTGAAACATTGGGGCAGCTAGGTGGCACAGTGGATGCAGCATCAGCCCTGAAGTCAGCAGGACCTGAGTTCAAATCCAATCTTAGACCAAACACTTGACACTTACTAGCTGTGTGACCCTGGGCAAGTCACTTAACCCCAATTGCCCTAAAAAAAAATCAATTCTTGGGACATTCATACAGATGAAGGATTTCATCCATAGGCAGCAGCACCCCTCCATGTAGAATGTAAGGTAATAGTTGGGTTTTCATTTTAAATTCCTGTTTCAGGGAAGGTGTTATTTGGAAAACCAGTTCTCTTTGGTCCAAAGTCAGACGCCCACTTTGTTCTTGAAAGTCTGCTTTGATCCTGGTAGTTATTATGTGGATCACATTAGTGCCAGCCATGTAATTAGGTACACAAGGCACAGGCTCCCAACTTCTGCTTTCTTCTAGCTAGAATGCTTCTTCCTTGGCTACTAGGCTACTCCTCTGTTGCTATTTCTTTCTTTCTAGTTTCCCATTGTGTTACACACAGTTTTTCCTGCATCTCTCTCCCCTTTACCTTCCCCAATTTCCACTCCCCCCCCCACATATCCTAGAATGCATCTGTATCCCTCCTGCCCCTGCCCCTCCTTCCAGCTTCCTGAGCTGGCCTGACAGGCTTGGCTGGTTAAATCTCACCACTAATGAGCCCAGGGCTGACCCAGTTAGCGTCACATCAGAAAACATATTCCATGCTCATCAGTTGTCTCAGAAATAGGGGCATTTGATATGCAAATGTATTTCTTAATAACGATAATAAAAGGAACGTATTTCTTAATGAGAGGCATCATAGCATATTGGCTGAAGAGCTGATTTAAGAATCTGGAAAACAAAGGTTCCCACCACTGACAAATACTGCCTCTGTGATCCTATATTCTCTCAGTGCTCAGGCATATCTCTAAGGCAGGGATTTTTCACTTTTTTGTGTCCTAGACCTCTTTTATAGCTGATGAACCTCTTAGCAACATGTTTTTGAATGTATAAAATAAAATATATAGGATTACAAATGAAACCAATTATGTTCAAATATAGTTAATAAAATATTCAAAATAACAAACAATTTCACCAACCTCTACTCTAAGACTTTTTAAGTTGCAGAGAAAAGGCCAGTACATGGTTGAAGCAGTTCCTCACTTGAAATGCCCTATCCTGAGGACTGGGCACAGAACTGGTCAAAAGAAGTTTTTCTTAGCAACAATAATAAGTATTTCCATAACACTTTATAGAAACTCTTTAAGACTCTGAAGTAGATAGTATAAGAATTATTTCCCTCATCTTATGGATAAGGAAATTGAGGCTTTGTAAGATAAAAATGACTTTGCTCAAGATCAGATGTCTGATAAATGTTAGAAGTGAAATTTGAACCCATTTCTTTGGCTCCAAATCTGTCACTCTTTCCACTACATCTTACTGTCTATCTAACATTTTACAGTACTGAAGTACAAGAGATAATTTGGAAGCATGTAAAATGGTTAAAGAGTTTAATTATTATTCATTTTGTACCCCTGCAAAGTTTTTATTTAAAGAAAGATAAATAGGAAAATTTGGTCACTAGAGTAGTAAGATGGGATGTGTGGCAGTGAGACAGATGATGGGAGGGTCAGGGAAGTAATCATTATATACACAGAATGAGACCACCTGCCTGTCTTGGGGCAGAGTAAACAGACACCTTTGCCCAGTTCTGCCCTGGTGTTTGAGGCACAGATTACATGAGGCTCTGTATTTTGTGTTCTGTTCTGGGCTTAGCAACTAGTGCTGCTAGTGAAAGGACACAGTGGTGGGGAAGAAGGATGACACACATGACTTTCTAGGGTTTGAGAATCTCTTCTCACTGGCTCCACTATCCAGGTTCTGTAGGGATATGCTCCTTAAAAGTCTGATTCCAGAGCAGGAAAATTTAACTTGCCAAAACCAGGTATCAGTAGTTTGCTGGTTGTCTCTAAGGAGGACCATCCTCGTAAATTTCACCCAGCGTTGTGTTAGGAGCTTAATGTCTGCTGTTGTCAGACTTTTTAACAGGCTGTGAAGCTTTAGCTTCCCTTCCCAGTCTAACAGAGAATTTAACAAATCCAAGTTCTCTTGTGGCCCAGTCTAGTGCAGTTTCCCTTCTGGTCCCTCCAGGATGAAGCATGATAGCATTGTCCTGATATTTTAAAATGCCAGAACAAAAGTCAGAATGTGCTTCTTCAAGGAAATTGTACCTCTGCAGGAAAGGCAGTGGATCCAGGTAGAACAAATTGCTTCTGGCTCTGTCTGTTCTTTAGGTCTGTGTGTCCTGTCCTGGGAAAAGGTAGGCCAATTTAGGGCCAGAGGAGGCCTTGTTTTAATTTTCCTTGAGCTCAGCTTTGTTATAATTTGGGGAATTTTTGACATATAGCAGTTTCAGAAGGACGAAGCCTGTGGCCACTATTATGCCCAAGACTGACTAGACCCGTCCTTCACACTGACCTGTGGAAACCTAGTCCATTTCTTTCCTTAGGCCACTATTGGCAGCAAATCCCTGGATTGAATGGCAGTTCCTGTGTTTCTCCATAAAGAGTCAGGAACATCTCAAACACCCAAGGCCAAACTATCCGTGTGAAATTGGGCCAGCACCAAGTCCCCTAATAATTTCCCACTTTCCTGCTATTGGGAATTTTCTTTGGTGGCCAAGAGCTGAATGTGATGGCAAGACTTTTCTTCCCCAGGCAGTGGTCATATCAAAGAAGTCATTGTTGCAGGAACAGACCACGTCTTTGAAAATCCCACTGGGCCTGGGGACAGTGAGCTTGTAGAAGGTCCTATTAGCCCTGATGACACTGAGCAAGATGTTTCCACTGAGCTACTGAAGGTGAAGCTGCTTGTCAATAAGGAAGGACGTTACATATGTGAGCTGTGTCACAAGACGTTTAAAACGGTGAGTGGGGCTGGCCGGGGCCAGGTCCCTTCATGGTGCTTGACAGTGGAGTTTCTCTTGTGCTTTGGGTGTAGGCCAGCCAAGTTGGGCTATGGCTGCTCCTGAGCATTGTCCCTCAGAGAGTCGCCATGTTTGGTGCTTGCTTTCTTGACTCTAGTCATACCACCTTTTCTGCCCTGAGGCATTTTACCCTTATTCTTCAGAGTTACTTGTGTTGTTTTTTTTGTTTTCTTTTGGGGATTGGAGTGTTCCACTTTACAGACAACCATTCTTCCCCTTCCCAGGCCAGCATCCTCAAAGCCCACATGATCACACACAGCAGCAAGAAGGACTATGAGTGCAAGTTATGTGGAACTTCCTTTAGGACCAAGGGCTCTCTCATCCGGCATCACCGGCGGCACACAGGTAACATTAGAACTGGATTTGGAGTTGTTGTTTGTATTGGAAACCCGTGGAGCTGCATCACTGGTTCTGCTTCCTGTACACATGGACGGCAGAGAAGGGATTGGGGCTGAGTTGGGGTCCTAGCTTTGCTGTTCTAGTCAGGAATAGTGTTGAATGGGCCTGAAGCTCTGAGCAGCCACATGCTAGGTGGGAAGAGTCACCTCTGTGGCTGAGTGAGTAGTCCCTGGGAGATTGTTAACTGGGAAAGACATTTTTTTCCCTTCGGGTTTATTTTCTACTCATCATCTTCTGTATAACTGTTGACTCTGTTCTCTCACCAGATGAGCGCCCTTACAAGTGCAAGAACTGTGGGAAGAGCTTTAGAGAGTCTGGAGCTCTGACCCGACACCTAAAATCCTTAACTCCATGTACAGAAAAAATCCGTTTCAACATGAACAAAGAAATAGTTGTTAGCAAAGAAGATGTTCCCCCAGGTTTGTGAATTCTCTAGATAAGCCTCGGATATAGTAAGTAGCTGTCCTCCTACCTAAGAACTTATTGGCCTACCACCCACAGAGGAGCTAATTATGGGTGTGTGCTTGTTCAGGGACAAGGAGTGAAGAGCTTTTCATAGCCCGTGACTTCTACAAACTCTTAGGTTACAAGGGAACACGCCTAGGTCATGTGGGATCACAGGATGCACAGACCTGTTGTCTCTGATCCTGTCATCTTTGGGCTGTTCCTGGAAACAGGAAGGAGCACAGAAGCACCTGCCCTGCATATGTCACTCAGTCTTGGGGCCTCTTACTTCTCAAATATGCAGTGGGGGCTGATATTGCTAGGCAGGATGAGAGAAGATAGGCATGACTGATGATTGACCACAGCATGGCTGAGGTACAGGGTAGGAGATTCTACCCCCCTAGCCCTCTTCTCCCCTTTAGATGATGTTTTCTTTCTAGGGAAGTTGCCCTGTGGCCACCTGGTGGGAGAGATGATGATTTTCTCATGGTCTTGGTTTTCCCTTTTGCTTTAAGGATCCAGCAATTCAAACCCAGAAACGGTCACAGCCATCACAAGTGAGTCCATTGAGACAACACCACCAGTGATTCACCTTGTCACCGATGACAAGGGCACTGTCATCCATGAAGTCCATGTCCAGATGCAGGAGCTTCCTGTGGACGTGAAAACCTTAGCCCAGGAGGTAAGTGGAGCTCTTGGCTAGACTGGAAAGGGCTGTGTGCTAGGTTGGGTTGGACTAGCTTTCTGTCTGATTTGCCTTCACTGAAGGAGTGAGGACAGTGTCTTCTGCCAGTTCACCAGGAGGAAAATGAACAATCCTGTTTTGGAGATGTTCCCTGGCACTAGCCCTTTGTGGGTGACTGACTAAGAAAATCCCTTGTGTTTCTCTGTGTTTTGGTTAGGTTGAATGCAAAGTCTTTGTGAATTGGACACATTTACTACCCATTGAGCTCTGGTGGGGAACAGCCAGCTGGTCTGTTCTCTTCCATTCCGTTCTTGGCTCTCCTGAAGGGTCGTAGGGTTATAAAGAATCCCAGTACCAAGGAAAGTTCCACGCTTTTTTGTTTTAGCCCAAACTTTGTAAGCCCAGCTCTTGGAAGGAGAGTCCCATATCTTTTATGCTTGTGTTGGGCAGGCAGCCCTTGAAAATCTCAGGGCTGCCACGTGAGGGGAAGAGAGGAGAAGATGGGCCTCTCTGTCGGAGTGAATAGGACTGAGCACCTCGCTGGCCACCGGGGATGTTTTTTGGAGCTGGTGGAAGACATCGTGTGACTTCTGAGGGCCAGAGGGAGGCTTAGCCTCCGTGAGGGGTCAGCTTCTCTCCTCCCCGTCCCCCAAGACTCTCCTTGGTAAAATTCACCTCTGTGGGCTGTTCTAGATCAAAACTCACGCAATCCCTCTCACAGAGCAGCCAGAATGTCAGGAAACATTTTTTTCAATGACTCTTCTTTGCAGAGTTCTCCATTAGGTACTGAACAGCATTTCCTGATGTCCCTTGTTTTCTGTAGACATCAGTCCCTGAAAAGGTGCCATCTGAAGGGGAGGTGAGCAGTGAGAATTTGCTGAGACAAGCCATGCAGAACTCAGGTCTCGTGATCGAGAGAGTTGCAGCTGAGCCTTGTGTTGGCACTGCCCAGGAGCCAGGGCCTGAGGGGGTGAGGACAGGAGAACAGCACTTTGTAGCTGTGGAAGAAGTGCAAACAGTAGGTGCCTACACCGTGTGCTCCTCTCCAGCTCAGGGATTAACTTTGGGTACTGGAGGCCTCTGCCTCCTGAAGGGGATCTTGGGGAAGCCCCATGAGTAGGACTGCTCAAAAGGACCTACACGCCTCATGCCCTTCACTGCATAACTGTGCAGACCTGGGCCTCATTGATCAGTTTCCTGTGCCTCAGGGTTAAAGGATCCCATTTGTGCTTTTTCCTGATGGAACCGTCTCCCCAGGCATGGCACAGTGTGTGTATACTCACAAAGTCCAGTCAGTCAGCAAGCATTAGTTAAGTGCCGGCTATGTTCCAGGAACTGTGCTAAGTGCTAGGGATACAGAGAAAGACAAAAACCACAATCTAATGAGGGAGACAGCATGAAAAAGAACTGTATAAACAAAGTGTATAGAGGATGAATTGGAGATAATCTCAGAGGGACTGGCTTCCTGCACAGGGTGAGATTCTAGCAGGAGCTTGCGGGAGGCAGAGTTGAGGAGGGAGAGGATTCCTGGCTGGGGATACAGCCCGCCAAAATGTCTGAGGTCAGGATAGTGTGTCCTGTTTGAAGAAGAGCCAGGAGGCCAGCGTCACTGGATCACAGAGTACTTATGGGAAGGAGTCGGGCATAAGAAGACTGGAAAGGTAGAAAAGGGGCTTTGAATGCCAAGCAGAATTTTATATTTGATCCTGGAGGTGATGAGGAATCATTGGAGTTTATTGAATAGGGAGGTGAGCAGGGTCAGACTAAGGTCAGACTAGGCTTTAGGAAAGAGCAGAGTGGAGAATAGACTGAATTAGTCATGTTCTGCATGTATATGTGTATGTTGGGGCAAAGTCACACTGTATTTATATCTATATTGCGGGGGGAGATGGTCTGAGGAGATAACTGTTTGTCCTTACAGGCTGACCCAGCGCCCCAGAGCGGATATCCACAGTATTCCTGCCCTCAGTGTGCAGAGGTCTTCAGGTCGGCCTCAGCCCTGGAGGTGCACGCCAAAGCCCACGTCGGTAGGTCTGGGTTCAGGTTCTCTTGTCTATCTTTGTCCCTGGCTGTCCCTCATAGCTGAGAAGGGCTTGAGAAAGGGAGGTAATGAAGGCAGCAGGAGGGGGAAGGAGGTGAAGCTGTAGGGGAGACTCCCCTACCTGGGATATAGGAGAGGGGTTGATTTTTGGTCCCAGCCCTCCACAAAGGTGGCCGTGATGTGTGTGTGTCGGACCTCATTACACAATTCCATATCTCCGTATCTCTGTAGCTGTGGTTAGGTACTGCACTTGGTATTCGCTTGTGTATGTGGGGATGGGGAATGCTTGGGGATGAAATCAGTGTGTGCCCTGGGGGGCTGGTCTCCCTTCGTCTGCAGGACAACAGCTGTTCCGGTGTGAGCAGTGTGGGAAGGAGTTCCCCAAGGCCTACCTGTTGAAGAAGCACCAGGAGGTGCATGTCAGAGAGCGGCGCTTCCGCTGCGGCGAGTGTGGGAAGCTCTATAAGACTATTGCTCACGTGAAGGGGCACCGCCGTGTACACTCAGATGAGCGTCCATATGCCTGCCCCAAGTGTGGGAAACGCTATAAGACCAAGGTGGGCTGTTTCTCCTTCATCAGAAAGGAAGCCAAGGTCCAGGCAGGAAGGGATGTGCTCATGGGAGCCAAGAATGGGAGAGAGCTGTTGCTGGCCCTTTCTTCATGTCCTGTTGTCACTTCCTGGGGCTTTGGGGTTCTGCCTACCCAAACAGGCTCCTTCTCTGTATCTCTCCGACCCTGCGGTGCCTACAAGTAGCCCCCTGCTACCCTAAGCTCCCTGGTGTGAGCTTTTTTCTCGGTGTGTCAGGTACAAGAGTAGAGTTTTGAAGGGGGAGAGAGAGAAGCTGTGCTGACGGCCCTGGGTGGAGGGGCCTCATGCACACCCTGCTTTGTCTGACAGAATGCCCAGCAGGTGCACTTCCGGATACACCTGGAGGAGAAGCCCCATGTGTGCCAATTCTGCAGCCGGGGCTTCCGGGAGAAGGGCTCCCTGGTGCGGCATGTCCGGCATCACACTGGGGAGAAGCCCTTCAAGTGCTACAAATGTGGCCGGGGCTTTGCTGAGCATGGGACACTCAACCGGCATCTTCGGACCAAAGGTTAGCCTAATGAACCCGGTGCCTTGGGACGTGGAGCTTGGGCCATGACTCCCCTTGCCTGGGTGGGCTTGTGTGGCTTGCGTCTTCTCTGGCATACTATGAGAGGCCGACATGTGGGGCTGGCTCCCTTTGATGGAGTGGGACCACACCAACTTGGATGCCAATGTAGCTAAAGCTTGGGTTTAGGCTGGGTAGTGTCACTGGGTGGGGTAGGGGGCTGGTTCCCCATGGGCCAGCCCAGGCCCTCACCAGGTAAGTGTCTGTGCAGGAGGCTGTCTGCTGGAGGTGGAAGAAGTGGTGGTGTCCAGGGCCAGCCCATCGACCCCGACACTGTCTGAGGATGCTCACACGGTGCTGGTGGAGTTCTCCTCCGTGGTGGCTGATACTCAGGAGTACATCATTGAGGTGTGGGCTAGGGTTGTGAGCCCATGAGTCACAGAACTTGGAGTGGCACACTGTGTTGGGATGGGGTTGGTAAGATTTAGAGGGGAGGGGTGGAAAAAGGGTGGGATTTCTCTGGGGAAAAAAAGGATATTACTGGATAAACTCTCTGAGCTCCCCATTTTGTTTTTTTCCCTTTTCAAGGCCACCACAGAAGACACTGAGACCAGTGAAGCCACGGAAATCATTGAGGGCACACAGGCTGAGGTGGGGTAGGGGTGGAGGGTAGGCAGTAGTGGGGACTTCGGGTCAGGTCAGGGGTGTGAAGCCTGGTATAGGGGTATGGGATTTCTAAGGCCACCCTAGAACCCAGGGACAAAGAATGAATTCTGGCCAGATCCTGAGGGATGAGAATGTGCCCTGAAATAGGAGAGAGGGAACTTGGGCCTCTTCCCTCTACTCAGGATGTGGAGAGCTGAGGCCTCCCCTCCCTCCTTGTCCTAGCCCTGGAGCTGAGCCTCCTCTCCCACCTCCCCCAGGTGGACAGCCACATCATGAAGGTAGTGCAGCAGATTGTGCACCAGGCAGGCTCTGGTCACCAAATCATCGTCCAGAATGTCACAGTGGATGAAGATGAAGGCATGGCAGCCAGTGCGGCAGCTGCTTCTGATACCATCACCATTGCCACCCCTGAGAGTCTCACAGAGCAAGTGGCCATGACCCTGGCCTCAGCCATAGGAGAGGGTGCTGTGTTGACTACTCGGGCAGGAATCGAGGCTGACCAGGCCACGGTCACTATGGTGGCCTCTGAGGACATAGAGATCCTGGAGCACGCCGGGGAGTTTGTGATCTCCTCACAAGAGGGTGAACTGGAGGTACAGACAGTCATTGTGTAAGGACTCACCTGGCCTGGAAGGATTGGGGTTGGGGTTGGCTCACCAACCAGGAGCAAATGTGTGTTCATCAGTGTTACTGCGTGGTCTGGAAGCCAAGGATGGAGGCAGGAAAGATCTGAGCCCAGAAAGAAAGTTCTGACAGAAGTAAAGATTGTGGAAAGGCTGCCTTGAATCATGCAGAGGATGGACACAGGTGGCCTTTGGGGGCCAAGGTATCTGGAGTGCTAGATGGGCTGGTGATGGGGTCTGGAGCTTCCCAGCTGGGCACCCTGGGGAGTTTGAGCCTGTCTGCTGTCCCCTAGCACTGCCGGGACCCTTCCTGAGTAAGCCAGGGAGGCAAGAAAGCCATATTGTACATTTGAAACCACAGAGCAATTTAAGACGAAAACAGAATCCCAAATGGCAGGTTTGGGGCTGTGAATAAAATGATTTTTCCTTTGTTTACAATAAAATATTAAAACCATTAAAGCCTTCAAGACTGTGTCCTCTGAGATTCCAGCTTCTGGCTGTCCTGCCACAGGCCTCCACATGCTACATAGCGCCCCAGAAGTGCTCAGAATGCTGCTGCCTTTTCAGGACTGTGAACCCCCAAGCATGGTGGTGTCTGTGGTTGGAAGTAGGTGAAGATGTGGGCAGTGGACAGTAGTGTTTGTGGGTGTGGGTGTGTAGCTGGCTGTCGGTTTCTGTGTCTGTGATATGGAGGGGAGCGATGCTGGAGTCTGGGCCTGGGCCACACCCTCACCTGTCCATCCTACTCTTCAGGCTCCATCCACGTGCTTACATCACCCTCGGCATTCCTAACTCAGGGCACTGGTGACTTAATGTGCTTGGGTGTGCCTTGGCCCTCCTTCTACAGACTCCAGCGACCAAAGACGGGGACAGAGGGGGAAGGAGGGGAATAGACCTATCACATAGAAATCTGACAGGGAGGGAGTAGGGGACCAAGTCTAAGGAGCCGAAATGTTCGGTGTCTAAAGCCCTGCTCCTCCCAGTACTACTCATTACTACTCCTTCCGTCCTTCGTAAGAGTTAATTCTGCCCTGAGCGAATTTCTCACCACTCCCAGTCTTGGCCGTTTGGGGGTGTGAGGTACGGGATCAGAACCTCAAATTTGGTCAGTGTCCGGCACCTCCCTTTCCACCTGCTTGTGGAATCGCGTTGCAGAGTCCGTCCCTGTCAGAGGGGGCGGGGCCGCTCCTTATACCGGCAGAGAAAGGGACATCCCCTGGAGTAGATGCTCAACTACGGTCTGCACAGGACTGAAGTCTCCTTGTGCGATTCTGACCCTGGACCTGGACGGCTCCCGGCCCCGAACTGATCTCAGACTTACCCCAGATCCCAGTCTGACCTAAGTGCCTGAACTAACCTCAGACTCTAGGAACTTGGACTGACTGACTCAGACTTGTGAAGCCCAGTGCGGACAGGAGCCAGAACCAGGAGCTTTGGCGTTCTACTGGAGGCATAATCTCAACCTCCTATGCAGAGCGGCTCCGGTTCCCGACTCACGTGAGTTCTGTCTCCCCTCCCGCTTGAGATCCATGGGCCAGGGATGGGGGGACAGAGGTCAGGACGAGGCGGAGGAGAAAGCCGTAGGCTTCTCCCTTCCGTCCGGCTCCTCACTCTGAAGCTGGGAAATGGGGATGGGGGAAGGGGACCGGGACAGAAACACCTGCACACTTGAGTGCTAGGGTAAACGTCTGTACATACGTGGAAGTGCAAGAGTGCAAACGGGTAATAGGTGTAAAAATGTGTCGGCGTGAGTGGATAAGCGCGTTCACGCGCGTCGTCTCTGGACTCCGCAGCCGGCTTAGTGAGCAGACTATGAGCCTGCCCGGGGCGCTGTTGGCCGAGCTGCTGCTCCTGCTCTGGCCCCTGGCCCAGGTCCCCACGGCCGCTGCCTCCCGCGAAGCTCCGTTCCGCGTGGGCGCCTTCAACATCCGCAGTTTTGGGGATAACAAAGTGGCCGATCCCGCCTGCGGCAGCTTCATCGCCCAGGTGCCCGGGCCGGGGCGGGACCCGGGAGCAGATGTGGAGGGAGGGGGCAGGTGGGGCTGGACTCGGAGGGCTGGGGGGGTCTCTGGGAAGGCGGCTGAGGGCCAGAACGCTGTGGTATCCCACCTGGGTGACTCCCTTGCCCCCTCCCCCAAGATCTTGGCGGAGTATGACGTGACCCTGGTTCAAGAGGTCAGAGACCCGGACCTGAGCGCCGTATCCGCGCTCCTGGAGGAGATCAACAGGTGCCTCCCGGGAACGCAGGGACACGGACACGCAGGGACACACCCGAAGGGGAGGGGGAGGGGGGGAGAGAGAGAGAGAGAGAGAGAGAGAGAGAGAGAGAGAGAGAGAGAGAGAGAGAGAGAGAGAGAGAGAGAGAGAGAGAGAGAGAGAGAATCTTCCTACAGCCCAGAGAGTCGAGCTCTCCACGGTACTGAGAGGCGGGGACCCCCCGCAGAGGGTAGTTTCGAAACAACAGCATTGATCTCTACGTTCCCCACTTTTGACAGACTCCTTTAGGCCGAAGAGGAGGGCGGGAGGCAAGCCAGGACCTTTACCCCCCTCTAACCCTATTACTGGGTGGGATGAGTCATCGGGTTCGGAATGGTGCTTGGTGCCACGGGGGCGGAGGTCGGGGCTGGGGCTTCGGGTCGAACAAGAAAAGGTTGATTGGTTGCCCAGGGGAAAGGGACTCCAGGAGCTGGGGCAGGAGCCGCAGGTGATCGCCCAGAATCTAGGGGGCTCGTTAGCATACACTCCCTCGGTCTCACTTGGGGCTCGGGTGTTGGATGAGGGACGTTCCTGGAGTCTGAGTCTTTGCCTCCCACCTGGGCATGTGTAAAGGTGTGACACCCCCCCCACACACACACACTTCTTGCCTATTCCTAGTATATCCGAGTACACTTACAGCTACGTGACCAGCGAGCCACTGGGACGTGACAACTACAAAGAGATGTATCTGTTTGTCTACAGGTTCGAGGGCACTAAGGGGTGGAATGGGGCGGATAGGGTTCCGGGCCTCAGACCCAGGAGAAAGCCAAAGGACTAGTCAGGGGGTGGGGATGGAACAGGACAAGTTCAGAGAAGGATTAAGGACCAGAAAAGGGCCAGGATGTTCAGTTAGCCAGTCAATAGGCATTTACTTAAGGTGCCTATGAGCATTGCTAGGCACTGGGGATACCAAGAAAAGCACACTCTCTGGGGCCTAATGGGGGAGACAACATGATAAACCATATAGAAACCATGTAGAGATATGTAGGAAAATTGAAGAGAATCTCAGAGTGAACGCACAAACATTTAAGGGGGATTAGGAAAGGCTTCTTATGGAAGATGGAATCTTAGTTGGGACTCGAAGGAAGGCAGAAAAGCCAGGAGGTGGAGATGACAGAGAGTATTCCAGGCATGAGGGTCAGGAGTCTGAAAATGGGGGTGTCTAGTTTTTGGAACATCCAGGAGGCCTGTGTCATGGGATTTCAGAGTATGTGGGTCAAGGGAAGTAAGGTGTAAAAAGACTGCAGGAATGAGAGAGGAGAAGGAGGAAGAGGAGGAGAACTACCCTGATCACTGAGGTTCCCCTACTTCACCCTCCCCAGGACAGAGACACTTTCTGTGTTGGATAGTTACTGTTACCCGGACCCTGAAGATGTTTTCAGCAGAGAACCCTTCATTGTCAAGTTTTCATCTCCAAATACAGGTGGGGCCAGCCTGACACATGCTGACCACACTCTACCCTGTTTCACCACTCTGGATTAATTCCCGTCTTCTCTCTACTGCCCCTACAGCTGCAAAAGAATTTGTCCTAGTGCCCCTACATTCGGCCCCACACAATGCTGTGGCAGAGATTGATGCCCTGTACGATGTCTATTTGCATGTGATTGACAAATGGGGGACTGATGTAAGACCGACTTCCTCACCTGTCTACCCATTCCCCTCACCCCCCAACCTCCTTCCCCATTCTCACCTACTTACCTAACTCTTTATCTCCCCTCATCTACTTAACTTCCTTCCCTACTACTTCTTCATAAGAGAGCCTGTGAAGAGGGGTCAATGAGGGAGATGAAGAGGAAGTAAGGAGCCCTCGGAAATGTTTCTATCTTGGGAATAGGTAATGTTGTCTCTGAACCAGTGCCAGGGCCACCCACACACCCTCTTTATTACTGCTGATCTCTTTTTGCAGGACATCCTTTTCCTAGGTGACTTCAATGCAGACTGTAACTATGTCAAGCAGCATGACTGGGCCAATATCAGGCTTCGAACTAGCGAGATTTTTAAATGGCTTATACCTGATGATGCTGACACCACTGTGGGTAATTCTGACTGTGCTTATGACAGGTGAGAGGAGACAGTCCACTGGGAGAAGGTGGGAGACTGGCAGGCAGGCAGTGCCTAGGGAAGGGTCCCTCCTGCTTTTAGGCTCTCTGGGAAACCAAAGGGAGAGGTGGGCCCTTGGGGAGAGGGCTGGGTCATCACTGTCCCATCTGTGTACAGGATTGTGGTCTGTGGCTCTCGGCTGAGAAAATGCATCGCACCCAACTCAGCTACAGTGAACAACTTTCAGAAGTCCTTCAGCCTGGATCAGACTGCAGTAAGTGTAGGAAAGAAGCCTATTTTACTACTGCTACTCACTTTTAAAAGGAGGGTCCTATCCTCTGCTCCTAGAAATGTTTTCATATAATCAGAGGTAATTTTGTCAAGCATCTGAGGACTTGGGCCATCCAAATAGAATTTTCCTCAAACCCTTCCCATCTTGTATCTGGCCAAATTCCATTAGTATTTATGGAGTTGGTGGAGACCTTGAGTCAGCTAGTCCATTCTCCTGCTTCCATCACAGCTTAACTTCTGAAGGCAGTTTTTCTACTGCCCACCCTTGAGTGCAAACCACTTATGTGCAAAGCTTGGTGGTGGTGGGGTGACGGCACACACGTGAATTCCCTCCTAACCCCAAGTCCTCCTCTGCAGTTTTGCCCTTTCCCTGTGGCACATTATTTAGAAAGTGAATTATATTCAGGGAAGAATCCAAAAAGCCTGTCGGGGCATTATATGCTGAAAAATTCTGTTTCCTGGCCACAGACTAATCTCCTGACCCTGGCCAAAACTGAGACCTATGCCCTTACCTAAACCATTGCTTCAGCATTAATTTCGCAAATGTTCATCACAAGGAAGATCAGGCAGGGGTATAGATAGATGGATGGATCGATGTAATTTTCGTTAATAATTGTTTAGAGTGCTAGGGGGAAAAAATCAAACCAACTGCTCTCTGGGGTGAGGACTTCTCTCTCCCATAGGGAACATTCTCTGTGTTGTAAAGAGAACACTCTTCTCATTACTACATTTTCGCTGGAGGGCTTTGGGCTTTGGGAAGGACTGAAGGGCAAGTCACTCAACCTTGTTTACCCCTGCCTAGAAAACCATCCAAGTATATAACTGAGGTTTGAAAAGATTAAAAAAAACAAAAGGCTGAAGATCAAAGAATGGGCTCTCTCTCTCTCTCTCCTTCCCTCCTTCCAGGCTTTAGCCATTAGTGACCACTTCCCTGTAGAAGTGACACTGAAAACTCATTGATGCTAAGGACTGTCTAGGAGGCTCTTCTTCAGCCTCTCGTCACATGCAACAAACAGCCCCACAGGACACCAAGGTGGGACAGCTTTCCTGGACTCTAGAGGAGTCAGGTGCGACAGATGTTTTTGCTTTTCCAAGACTGAAGCTTTCCAGGACCTCACATTTTAAACTGGTTCAATCCCTGGGTCCTGGGGGTCCTGAAACAGTTCTAGCAGTGGCCTGGAAGCACATATTCCCAGCTCCAATGAGAGGCCCATCCTCTTCCCTTTCCCTGACACCACCAAATGCTTTCTGCTGGGAACTCTCACTCAGCCTAACAGATGTGGAATTCAATCTAAACCTCAAACACAAAATTCTTCAGGGGTTTTCTATGGATCTTGACAACTAGCAAGAACCATGGACAAGATAACTAAATTATTAGAATGGGAAAGTCCAGATGCAGTCCCACTTCAGAAACTTACAAGGTCAACAACTCTGATTTTGGATGCATTAGCAGAATGAATTCATTTCATAGTTTTATATTCCCTGGGCTCATCTTCTGCCATGGCTCTTCATATCCCTGATTTTACTCTCCAGCAGGAACTGGGGAACAGGCTGCTGTGACCTGCCCTTTTTTGCATTTTGAGGTCAGGGCTACTAGTTAACACATTGTGATCAGCATTTCACAGACCAGGACAGCAGCTAGCTCTTCTTCAGTTTACCTGGTAAGAGTCAATGTTCAGAAAAAACCCACTTTAGAGAAAACAATTTTCTGAACACATATATTTGAAAAACAGGAAGGTGTCACTTTAACTGGTGTTCTATCCACAAAATACTACTCATAGATATTAAAATTTTGGCTCTCCACTCGGTCACTCCTCGGTCAGTTTTTAAATAACAAATCTTACATTTTGTGCTTTGCTGCTTTTCACATCCATAATTTCACTTGTCATAAAAGCCATGTGAGTTATGTAGTAGAGGGATCATTCTTTCTGTCGGACAGGTAAAGAAACTGAGGTCCAGAAGTTAAGGGGCTCAGTCCCAAACAATAGTGCCTTGCATTCTTATAGTCCTTTTCCATTTATGATTTCATTAGATTTTTCTAAAAACATACCTCTTCTGAAGACCTTCACAAATAAGTTGGTACTACATCTCCAAGAGCTTGGAAGACTTGGGTCCTCAAGTGACACACAGTGATTGTGTGGTCATGGGCAAGTTATTTTACCTCTGAGGTAAAACGGCCCTTTTCCAAGGCCCTTTTCCTGCATAGCTGGTGGAGGAAGTGTTCACACAGGTTTGGCTCCTTCCTTTCCACCCCTCCAAAATTATGCTCCATTCAGGAACCTCATTATGCTACCCAAAGGATTAGAACAACCTCGTGTTTGATGATTTAGACTAAAAATATCTAGGGCCGGGAAGGAATTTTCTACACAATTAACATATGCCTATCTGAAAGTTTAGATTTTGTTCCTGAAATGTCAACCTTTGGCACCCACATGAGTAGGATTTGGAAATAGCTATGAAGAATACGTAACTGACTGTTCCAGGAGAAAATGGGCTTTGGAACTCATTCTTTGAGAGTGAGTTAATAGAAGCATTTATAAATCTTGCAAGAAATGAGTATTGTGAAGCTACCATCATCCCCTCTTCTCTTCCCCATTCCCATTCTCTGCAATACTCATTCCAAAGACAAATGAACAATCAAGAATCCTGAAAAGCGGTTTATTTGAAAAGTCCTATCGGGGGAAAACGTATTTCCACTCTGAGTGCATACAGGGGCAGCAGGGAGGTGGTCCTTGCAGCTCACTGGTTACCTGGGGAACTGCTTCTCACCACTAGCAACCAGGCAGCCCTAAGGCTGGGGAGCACAAAAATCTTAGGACTTTTATTCACAATTCTCAACTTTGAGCAAAGGAGGGCCCTTAGTCAAGGAGTTATGCTTCCAAGCTCCAGTAAGCCCACTACTCATGATTCCCAGGTAAAGTGGTGCTCAGGAGCACGAGACTTCCTTTCCACATCATCAGCCGTGTGTGGGGGATGGTGTGGGGTTAGGGGGAGGGGACAAAAAGCAGTGATGGGAAGAGAGGAAGGATACCTTTGGGATATCAGGATAAAGGGGACAGAATCTTCTGAAAAGATCAACAAACTAAGAACAAATGATTAAAGTGAATTTCATCTTGAAAAATACTTTGTTTTAAAAACCTACAGCTACCCAAAGAAAGGCCTGTAGGGTCTGCACACGGCTTTGCTCCAGTGTTCCCAGCTACACAGCCTGTGTCAGGAGCCTAAACCTTTACCCTTTTCGTTCTTTAAGGAACTTTAAATACATATGAAGAGACTTCTGGATGGAGTCTTTGGATATAAAGCCGACAAAATTCTGAATGTCTGCTTCTCGTTGTTTCAACAGCTGGTCCACAGTAGGTTTTCTCATCATGGTTTTGGTAAGCTGTCGAGCATGGTCTAAAGACAGGGTTAACAGATTATTGATTTCTAGGTCACCAAGACTCAAACCAATTAAATCACAACCTGGATTCACAGAAATGCATTCCTACAAGTACGTCCTATCTTATGATGCTTTAATCAACTTTATTTTGTAATAATGTTAAGACCTAGCCGAATGACATCACAAAGTTCGACCCCATTCCCCAACACTATTAGACGACCAGCTTAACTCCCGCTCCCCTAGTGAAAGGAAGCCCACTTTACTGGGTGACACTGATGACCTCCCTACTGCAATCATGATCTTGACTTCTGCCGCCACACTCCGTATTTCAAGTTGGATCTTTTCTGGGAAGTCTAGACTCCCTTTCCAAATCCCTTACACCTCAGCACCTCAGTCTGATTCCTTCCTTGCCCATGTCAGTTCAGTGGTTTTGCTCTCCCCCTATTTCCAATTAGCTGTTTCTGTGGAACTTCCCTCATAATGTTGTTTCCTTTAATGTATTTTTCTGGGACAAACCAACAATGTTAGATTAGATATACTGGTAGAGTGAAATGTGTACATCACTTTGGAAACTCAAAGCTTCAAATGCAGCATTATAATCCAATATCTTTTTCTTTACGATAAAGTTTTCTCCTTTGTGATTGTAGTTTTTAACAAAAGGAGAGAAAAAAAATCAAGTGTCACTAACAGAAACAGTCCAAAGGGCACTCTCCCTCCATGACTAATCCCCCCTTTTAATTTAGTCCTAGCAGAGAGGCACCTTCTCACCTGGAATAGTCAGCCACTCAGACATCATACTGAGAGCTGTGCTCTGCACCTTGTCTTCTGGCACTATCTGATCCACAAGGCCTATTTTGAAGGCATCAGCAGGAGGGAAAAGCAACCCCCGCTGAAGGGCATGCTCTGAAGCTCTATTCCCAATCGTGTTTACCAGGGTATCTTTAAGCCTAGAATTAACAACAACAACACACACACACCCCAGTTAATGCTTGTATGGAAGGAATGAGCATAGACCAGGGGGGACCTACAGCACAGACCTCTAGGTCCTCAAGTGCAGCCCTGAATCCAAACTTCACAGAACAAATCCCTTAAGGGTCACATGTGGCCTTGAGGCTGCAAGCTCCCCACCCCTGGCACAGACTATCAGCCTTTTAAAAAATATAAGCACCTAGTTCTGACACTGAGGTGACAGACCGACCCCCCAAAAAAGAAAGCAAAAGCTTCCTTTTCAAGATGATATACCCGGCAGTGCAGAAGAAATGAGCCCGCCTGAGGAGGGTTACCATGGGGTCAGCCTTACCAGAAGGGTGCCACAATGCCCAGCAGGGTTTCATTCAGACCAATGGTGTACTTGGGATCGTCGGCCATGATTCGGTAGTCAGAAGCTAAGGACATCAGGCAGCCTCCGGCAGGGCTTGATCCCTAGAAGCAAAACCAAATGTTGATTTTAGGCAGTCTTGTTATCCCATTCAGCCGCAGCATCTAGACACTCGGAGTGAACACACAGGTCAGCAGATTCAGGGCTGGAAGACTCTGTTGCCACTTGTAATAGAAAGGAAAAAAGCCAATAAGACATGACTGTAGTGTTTGTTCTTTCTTAGCCTCCTGAGGTTCTAATGACAGACAAGAGGGTGTGGGAAGTGCTAAGAATGTTTCTATGGGTCAACTGATTTTCCATTAGGAAGGAAGCATTTGTAGGGATTTATAAGATGTCAGTCTGTTTTAGAGACATTTGTAACTGGTTTAAATGGTCCTAGATTAGAGGTAGCTGCAATGCAGTGGCAGGATTCTCAGATTTGAAGTTAAGAGGACATAGGCTCAAACCTGAGCTTTCCCATTAACTAATTATAACGAGTTTGGGCAGTTCTCTTCCTGTCTCTGGGCCTCAATTTCCTGAACTTTAAAATGAAGGGGCCAGGCTAGAGCCACTAGGCAATCACTAAGGTTCCTTCTAGATCTAAATTCTGTGATCCCTGAACTCTCAATAGAACCTTGCACAGGCTGACTGTGCTCTAACTAAAGGGCACATGGCCAGAGGAGCAAGAACACAATGTTTATATTTAAAACCTAAGTCCAAGAGGCAAACCTGAAGTTCTTCCACCTGTAACTTTTGTGGTCATTCAGTTGTTCTAGTCATGTCTGCCTCTTTGTGACCCCAATTTTGGGGTTTTCTTGGAATGGTTTGCCATTTCTTTCTCCAGCTCATTTTACAGATGAGGAAACTAAGGCAAACAGGGTTAAGTGACTTGCCCAGGGTCACATACCTAGTAAGTGTCTGAGGCCAGATGTTAAGTCAGGAAGATGAGTCTTCCTGATTCCACGCCCACACTCTATCCACTGTACCACTTTGCTGCCCTAGTTTTTACCTGGATGCTTAAAAAAAGCAATTTACAAGCCAGTTTCCTTTGAAGTCAGACAAAAAGGTAACTTGCATTGATCGCCGCTATGACCACCATGTTGGATGTGTACAGCTTCAGCCACAACTCTTGTACCGCTTTCCAGAACTCGGCATAGTGTGCTGCATTCTTTCCACACATTTCAGTAATATCCAGGCCAGCAGAGAAGATTTTGGGGATGTTCTGAAGTAATAAGAAACAACCAATCAATTAACACGCATTTATTAAGCACTTTACTATGTGAAAGGCACTGGGGATATGACAAAAATGAAACCCTCCCTACCCTATCAGTCCACAAGGAAAGATAATGTGTACACGAAAGCGTACACAAAAGATACACAAAGTTATATAATTTTGGCGAGAGGAGTCGGTGCTTGAGCCGAACTTCGATGGAAGCCAGGAATTCTAAGGGGCAGCAGAGGTGAGCAGAGACAGTATTCTAGGCATGAGGGGACAGTCAATGCAAAGGCATTGACAATGGACTTGGGATGGACCATGGAGTATGTGAAGGGGGCATAAAGTGCAATAATCCTAGAAACTTATGTTAGACCCAGGCTGGACCCAAGGAATTTGCATTTGATTTCAGAGAAAACAGGAGCTTACTGAGCAAAGGAATGATTTGATCAGACCTGTGCTTTACGAGTATCCAATGGCAAAAGTGTGGAGGAAGGATCAGGAAAAGGAAAGACATGAGGCAGGGAAACAAATTAAGAGGCTATTTCAATAATATAGGGGAGAGATGATGAAGGCCTGCTGGCTGTGTAAGTGGAAGGAGGAGCTAAATTGGATAGATAAAGTGGAGTAGAACTAATAAGGCTTTATAGCAGATTGGCTCTAATATCTTGAATAATCAATATTTAGCAAGAATCATTCACTCTTTAAAGATATTTCAAGCAAGTAAATTTTGTCATTTTAAATGTATTTGACTAATTATACATTTTTACTCAGAATTAAAACAAGTAAAATGCATTTTTTGACAAAAGCCTTCATTAGACTCAGTTTATCATTTCCATATTTTTCTAGCTTTTCCAACTTGGAGACTAATTCTTAAGCTGTAAAGGTCAGAACAAACATGGTTAAGAGGTGACCAAATCTATGTGCTTTTGCCTATCTTTTAAAAATGATTTCAACTATGCCTAAAGGGCTATAAAACCACACATACCCTTTGACCTAGCCATACCACTAATTAGGTCTGTATTCCAAAAGAGAAAACAAAAGACAAAGAGGACCTTTCAAACATCCCAAGTTACTGGAAGGAAAAAACACCACCACCACACTTTGATATGTTGACTATTTAACTTCTGTCAGTGATCTCCAAGGAATAGCAAGAGTATGGGAGGGGTAGACATGGGAAATGTTTTCCCTTTTATTGAATACTGAGACAACTGGGTTCTAGAAGCCATAGCCTGGTAAGAATCTTGTTGACATCTCTCAAAATTCTAAAAAGGATTACTGAGTGGATGGATGTGAACACAGGGAAAGGGAAGTAGTAATAATCACTAGGGACCAGGCCAAAGTAACATCTGTTCTTTTGTGATAGCCATTTGTCTAGTAAGTACTTCAATATTTGAAAGACCTGGAGTTTTGCTTCTGTAAACAATCCATTCAACAATTCCAATCACAAATCTTCCATTATTTAGGAAACAATCTTTGAGAGATTCTGTGGCTAAAAAAATTCATCACCATACCGCTAAGCTGGTGATAAGTCTCTCTGCACTCAGCAAGGCTGGTCCTCTAAACAGCTGGGTCCACCCTTGAAGCTTTCCCAGTGTGATTTAGGACCTGCTGTAGGTGGTGCTCTACTGGCAGAACTTTCTAGAACCAGGAGGCACATGTCTGCCATGAAGTCCACAGCAGGATTTCACTGCAAGTGTCTAACTATAGGGAAATGCTGTAGACATGGTGGATCAAAATGCCAGCATGGCACTTGACAAACCTTTGACCGATAACCTTGTAGACAAGAGGAAGAAATGAGTTTGTGAATTATCTAAGATATTTTCCCTCTCTCTCCTTTATACTCATCCGTTTGCAGCGAACTGAAGTTGGAGCTTCCACTACTGTAAAATGAGGGGCTGGGTTATATGATAAGAAGACAGTTTGATTCATAGCTGGCTAAACAACCATAAGAAAACAGTGCTTTAAAGATTGATGGTAAGAGGTCTTTAGAAGGATGCTTAACAGTTCTACCTGGACATATCTTGTTTTAGGTTTTATATCAGTGGTTTAAATAATTTGGTACACTGTATGGAAGGCCTTGAAAGCTGCAGATGCCTCAGACACACAGACTCATAGAACTGGAAGGGAGCTTGAAAGTCAGTTAGATGGATAAAGCCCTTCCAATTCTACTTCTCCCCCCAGAAAACAGTCCTTCTAGCCAGTGCTTGGAAATTCTGTCTGAACACATTTGACAGCTCAACTTCTTAGAAAGTTACTTATGTTTTTTTTTTAAATTTTATTTATTTATTTGTTTTTAGTTTTCAACATTCACTTCTATAAGGTTTTGAGTTCTAAATTTTCTCCCCCTCCCTCCACTCCTCCTTCCCCAAGACAATGTACAATCTGATATAGGCTATACTTGTATAATCACATTAAACATATTTCCACATTAGTCATGCTGTAAAGAAGAATTAGAACCAAAGGGACAACCATGACAAAGAAGAAAAAAAGAGAGAGAGAGAAAAAATAGTATGCTTTGATCTGCACTCAGACTCCATAATTCTTTCTCTGGATGTGGATAGCATTTTCCATCGTGAGTCTTTTGGAGTTGTCTTAGATCCTTGTATTGCTGAGAAGAGTTAGAAAGCTACTTATGGTTGTTTTTTTTTTGGTGAGGCAATTGGGGTTAAGTGACTTGCCCAGGGTCACACAGCTAGTAAGTGTTAAGTTTCTGAGGCTGGATTTGAACTCAGGTCCTCCTGACTCCAAGGCCAGAGCTCTATTCATTGCACCACCTAGCTGCCCCAGAAAGTTACTTATGTTAAAGCAATATCTGATCCCTTGTTACTTCCATCAATCTGCCCTAGTCCTGACACTTTTTTTTTTTGGTGAGATAATCGGGGTTAAGTGACTTGGCCTGGGTCACACAGCCAGTAAGTGTTAAGTTTCTGAGGTTGGATTTGAACTCAGGTCCTCCTGACTTCAGGGCTGGTGCTCGATGTCCACTGAGCCACTTTGCTGCCCCCTAGTCCTGATACTTTTGATCAGAACGGAAGTCTAATCTTTCTTTGACAAGACAGTTCTTTAAATATTTGAAGTCAACTATCATGTCTTCCTCCCTTTTCTCTGCTTCGAGTCTTCTCTTTTCAACAAGAGATTTTATTTGTTGGCATGTAGACAAAGCTTCAGGAGTTGTAGATCCTTTCCTATCAAAACTTCTTAAATTCCCTATTATACACTTTAATGAATGTATCTCTGAACAATTTAAAAGTAAATATAGTAACAAATGGATTTGAGAAACATAAAAAAAATAAACTGATATTAATATCAGAGAACTGTGAAACTATTTCTTTAAAGGTTACTACACAAAGCTAAGAGGGACAGCTGACACGTCAGATGACACAACGATTAAACAACCAATGTGATAAAACAAAATGTAACAGAGATGTGTAGTCATGCACTTAGGTTAAAAATAAATAAATTATACAACTACAGCACAGGAAAGACTTGGTTTTAAAAGCAGTTCTGCTGCTCTTTTCACTATTTCTCACAGGAGAGGAGTATGTCAGTATCACCATTATAAAGTCTTGCGTCTTAGAGACCCAATTATTAAAGCTCACATTGGCCATGTAGTGTTGTTTACCTATTAAGGGTTTTTCTGAAACCTCCTGAGAGTCAGGGAATACCTGAAATCTAATTAATTGTGTGCAATACGTTCATCAGAAGGTAATGCCATAAAACAACAGTGGTGGCCTGCACGAATGTTAGAACAAAAGAAAGCCAAGGAACAAGAATGCCAGGGATGCTTCTCAGGGGACTGCCCACAAGATGCCAACACTACTCTCAGCTCTATCTGCTAAGGTCAGCCAGTCCTCTATATCCACACACTGACGGAGGAGCCTTTTATTGGCTTTCTGGATGGATATTCTTGCAAGGCAGTGTGACGACTGACTTGAACATCTGGTCTCTTTAGCAGTCGTATTTATCACCGTCAACGAAACCGGCCTGCTGTTTCATTAATCAGTCTTGTGAGGTGGGTGGCACGAGCAAGTTCTACAGCCTTGTGGCCTGTAGGTGAACTGGTCAACCCAAATCCCTTGGTTTGCAAAGCTCAGTAGGAGACTCTCAAGTTGAAGTGACCCAACAACTGTCAGTCAGGAAGCATTTTTAAGCACTTCCTATGCACCAAACACTGGGCAAAGTGTTGAGGATACAAAGAAAGGCAAAAACCCCAAACACTTCCTGCTCTCAGGAAGCTCACAGTCTAATGAGGGAGACAACATACAAACAACTGTGTACAAATGAGACATGTGCAGGACGAACTGGAGATACTCTCAGGGGAAGACAATAAGGTAACAGAGAACTAGGAAAGGTTTCTCTCTCTCTGTCTTTTTTTTTTTGGCTTTTTGGTGAGGCAATCAGGGTTAAGTGACTTGCCCAGGGTGAGAGAGCTAGTAAGTGTCAAGTGTCTGAGGTCAGATTTAAACTCAGGCCCTCCTGACTCCCAGGTCAGAGCTCTATCCACTGCGCCATCTAGCTGTCCTGTAAATGGAATCACATTCAAATTCTTTTTTTTTTTTTTGGGGGGGGGGATGAGGCAGTCAGGGTTTAAGTGATATGCCCAGGGTCAGACAGCTAGTAAGTGTCAAGTGTCTGAGGTCAGATCTGAACTCAGGTCCTCCTGACTTCAGGGCCGGGGCTCTATCCATTGCACCACCCAACTGCCCCCGGAAAGACTTCTCATAGAAGGTGGGTGCTTAGTTGAGATCTGAAGGAAGCCAGGGAAGCCAGGAGGTGGAAATAAGGAGGGAAAGAGTTCCAGGCATGAGGGATAGCCACTGAAATGCAAAGAGTAAGGAGATGAATTATCTAGTTTGAGGAACTACAAGGAGGTCAATGTCACTGGACTGCAGAATATGTGACGGGGAGTAAGAATAAGAAGGAAAACTGGAAAGACAAGAAGGAACTAGGTTATGAAGGGCTTTAAGAGCCAAAAAGAAGACTATTTTATGTTTGATCCCGGAGGTAATAGGGAACCACTGAAGTTTACTGAATAGGAGGGGTGATGGAGACAGACCTGAGCTTTAGGAGGATCAGTATGTGAGTCGCTGATGGACTGGACTGGGGAAAGACCTGAGGCAGGGAGAGAAACCAGAAAGTTATTGTAGTTTAAGGGTAAGGTGATGAGGGCCTTCACCATGGTGGCAGGATAAGAATAGAAGACAGGATAGAGAGAAGAGATGTTATGAAGGTAGAAACTTCAGGACTTAGTAAATTATTGGACAGGGGGGTGAGAGTGAAGAGTGGAGGATAACATGTAGAAATGTTACAAGCTTGAATGACCAGGAGGATGGTGGTGCCCTGGACAATAACAAGAAAGTTAAAAAGAAAATAAGGCTTTGGGGGAAAGGTAATGAGTTCAGTTTTGGACATACAAGTTTAAGATGTCTACAAGATATTTAGTTGGAGATGTCCAACAGAGATGAAAAACTAGAGGTCAAGAGAGAAATTAGGATTGGATAAACAGATATGGGCATCATCTGCATAGAGATGACAATTATATCCAAGAGGGCTGATGAGATCACCAAGTGAAACACTACAGAATGGGGAGAAAAGAAGATGGCCCAGGACAGAGCTTTGGGGGAAACCTATGGTTAGCCGGCATGACCTGAATGAAGATCCAACAAAGGAGACCGAAAAGGAGCAATCAGAGAGATAGGAGGAGAACCAGGAAAGAGCAACACCATGAAAACGTAGACAGAAGAGAGTAGTAAGGAGAAGAGAGTGACTGACGGTGTCAAAGGCTGCACAGTCAGTCAGTCAGTCAGCAAGCATGTAAGCCCTTATTATGGGGCGATCATCGTGTCGGGGATACAGAGTAAAAAAAAAAAGACAAAAACACAAAAAACCCCAGAGTTTCTGTTCTTAAGGATCCCACAGTCTAATGAGGAAAACAACATGCAAACTATGTGCAAACAAGATTTATACAGGATAAAGTGGTGATAATCACAAAGGGAAAGCCCTAGCATTAAGGAGGATTGACAAAAGTTTCTTTCCAGTCAGGAGGCATAAGTGAAAGTGCAAACTGGTGTTGAAAAGCATGGCCAGAGAAGCTATGTCATCAGCAGAGAACCTAGTCTCAGTGAGAACAAGAAGATGGAAGAAGTGAGAAAGAAAAAGGTTTAAGATAAAAGTAAGTTTGTTCCTATGTAGCAGGCATTCCAAAGAGCACAGTGAAAGGGGTGGATAGCTTTAGAATGGGAAATTGGTAGGGGTGGGTTGAAAGAATAGGAATAAATGAGTGGTCAGTTTGGGATTTGAGAAGGGATTTGTACAAAGGATCGAGAAAAAGGAGAGGTCATACCTAGATAGGAGTATGTTAATCATTGAGGAATGAGTTCAAGGAGGTTATCATCACCCCTAAGGATTGAGTCTCTGGATAAGTCCTACCAGGGTGTCAGAAAGCAGGATCCTTTGTCTCTTAACTCTCCTCCCCCAGATTCTTCATAATCAATTGCTTCACAAAGAAGAAGCTTTTCATATGTTCTTAAGAATTTTCATTTTTGTCCTTTCTTCTGTTCATTCTGCCAACCTTCCCCATTGAACTATGAGTTTATCAAGAACAAGTTATTCATCTTCCACTCCCTTTCTACCTCCCTACAATGAATCTAATATAATATATATGTATACATATGTGTGTACATACATATATACATACACATACACACACACACACACAGAGCGCATGCTAGATGAATAAACAGATTTGCCTGGTCTATATCTTATGCTTTACTGATGATTTGGTTAAAGTTGTCCACACATCTTTGCTACAGGCTATCATGCCTAGGAAAAGTAATCAATAAGAATTTACTAACCACCTATGTGTGCCAGGCACTGAGCTTAGCACTGGCATTCCAAGACAAAAGTGAGTCAAGTCCCTGACCTCAAGGTCTATCTGGGGGGGACAGTGCCATTCATCACCCAAGGAGCCACCAGAAGTATTTTCAGGAACTCTTGAAGCTAAATTCCAAGAATACTTCTCTCCTCTCATTCACTCTACCAAGATAAAACTTTTGATTCAATGTATCATTCCTCAATTATGACTCTCATCCTATTAAACTTGGAGTGTGTCTTGTACTTCTGGCTGTTCTCCACTGGCTAACAGGCCTACAGAAGAATGCCAGACTTACTCCTCTCATTACCCTCCAGAATCCTCAGCAGGATCACCTATTCTCCTGGATTTCATTATTATCATGACAGTAATCCCCTTGTTTTCCAACGTGGAGAATTCTGGCTTTTGAATCTTGAACAAATGATAGATTTGCATGTTACCCAAAAAACAGAGCTTGGGGGCAGCTAGGTGGTGCAGTGGATAGAGCACCGGCCCTGAATTCAGAAGGACCTGAGTTCAAATCCAGCCTCAGACACATAACACTTACTAGCTGTGTGACCCTGGGCAAGTCACTTAACCCCACTGCCTAGCCAAAAAAACAAACAAACAAAAAACACAGCTTGAGGGAAAGTGAAATCAATAGTAAATCGAAATTAAATACAATACATACTGATGTTAAGATGACACCTCTGCAACTTTTATCATTTTCCAGTTTCTCCCAGCTTATTACAAATTCTGTTAGTAATTCCAGACTTAAGCTGTTTACTGGGGGATTCTTCAGCTTGATTGTAGCAACCCCTAGTTTACAAATGCAAAATGGAAAAGTTACCACTCTGAATGGAAAAGAGTCAAAGACAAATTGCTTAACCAATATAAGCACAAGAAACTAAAATACCCTTTACTATATAAGACTTGAATCCCTTAGATGGTCTCCCCAAAAGGTGGCCTGGCTGCACCAGATCTTAAATTGTATTACAAAGCAGTAGTCATCAAAACTAATTGGTACTTGCTAAGAAACAGAGTGGTGGATCCGTAGAATAGGTTACATACACAAGACACAGTAGTCAATAACTATAGTAATCTCCTGTTTGATAAACCCAAAGACTCCAGCTTCTGGAATAAAAACTCACTATTTGACAAAAACTGCTGGGAAAATTGGAAAACATTATGGCAAAAACTAGGCATAGACCAACATCTTACACCATATGCCAAGATAAAATCAAAATGGGTACATGATTTAGACATAAAGCGTGAAATTATAAGCAAATTAGGAGAGCAAGGAATAATTTACCTGTCAGATCTATGGAGAAGGGAAGAATTTATGACCAAACAAGAGATAGAGAACATTATGAAATTCAAAATGAATAATTTTGATTACATTAAATTAAAAAAAGTTTCTGCACAAATAAGCGGAAAGCTGGGAAACAATTTTTACAGCCAGTGTCTCTGATAAAGGCCTCATTTCTAAAATATATAGAGAACTGAGTCAAATCTATAAGAATACAAGTCATTCCCCAGTTGGTGAATGGTCAAAGGATATGAACAGGCAGTTTTCAGATGAAGAAATTAAAGCTCTCTATAGTCATATAGAAAAAAATGCTCTAAATCACTACTGATCAGAAAAATGCAAATTAAAACAACTCTGAGGTACCACATCACACCTATCAGACTGGCTAACATGACAAAACAGGAAAATTATGAATGTTGGAGATGTGAAAAATTGGAACACTGATGCATTGTTGCTGGAGTTGTGAACTGATCCAACCATTCTCGAGAACAATTTGGAACTATGCCCAAAGGGCTACAAAACTGTGCACGCCCTTTAATTCAGCAACACTGCTACTAGGCCTGTATCCCAAAGAGATCATAAAAAAGGGAAAAGGTCCCACATGTAGAAAAATATTTATACTGCTCTTTTTGTAGTGGCAAAGAAGTGGAAATTGAGGGGATGCCCATCAATTGGGGAATAGTTGAACAAGTTGTGGTACCTGAATGATATGGAATACTATTGTTCCATAAGAAATGGTGAGCTGGCAGATACAGAAAAACTTGGAAAGACTTGCATGAACTGATGCTGAGTGAAGCAAGCAGAACCAGGAGAACACTGTACATGCTAATAGCAACACTGTTTGATGATCAACTTTGTTAGACTTTAACTCTTCTGAGCAATGCAATGATCTAAGACAATTCCAAAAGACTCATGATGGAATATGCTATCCACATCCAGAGAAAGAACTATGGAGTCTGAATGCAGATCAAAGCTTAATATTTTCTCTTTTTTGTTTTTTGTTTTTGTTTCTTCTTTCTCATGGTTTTTCCCTTTTGTTCTGATTCTTCTTTCACAACATGACTAATGTGGAAATGTTTAATATGATCATAAATGTATAGTCTATATCAGATTACATGCTGTCTTGGGAAAGTGGGAATGCGGGGGAAATTTAGGACTCAAAATCTTATAAAAGCAAATGTTGAAAACTAAAAATAAATAAATTAATACTTTTAAAAAAGAGAAAAAAATCACCCAAAAGGATGGCCAAATAATGTATATGCTGACTTCTAATCTTAGGTATGGACAGGGAAAGGTGTTAGAGAAAATTATTTATCCTTGGATAAATACGGAATTAGCCAATAAGTATTTATTAATTGCCAAATTCATGTCCAGCAATATGCTCAATACCATGGCAATTCAGTTCAATTTAATAAAGCATTTATTACAACAGTTCCCATCCTCTGAGGTTGTAGTTATTGAAAATCTACACTTGCATCAAGCTTTGTCATTTTGATCTTTTACTGACAACAAAACATATAACATGACTCAGCAGAAGTAGACATACTTTCCACAAACGGAATAAATATTATGTATTAGATATATGAACTTTTTTTTTTCTAAAACCGCTGTTTTATTTATACAGAGCCAAGTCCACTTCAGTGGGGATATGGTTTGTCTTTCAATCCAGAGCCATTGATAAATGTGCTGGTTTTTACCAAATATCCTGGTCAGCACATAGTAGATTAGGGAGACTACAGTGTTAATCCCTCTCAGCTAGAGCTACAAGGTGTGTATCAATCTCCAATTCTGTGAGAATCCTGAATTTAGGATTTTCAACTGCAACTACCCCAACTTTTAATTCTGAATGTCTGAAATCAATGGATAGAACAGCAGACAGACATGTTATTGCTGTCTCTACTGTTTGTTCAAGTGTCCACTCAAATTTTTTCTTCACTTTCTTTTCAAGAAAACTGGTTGACTCAGTTTGTCTGACTCCAGCTGCAGTGGCCTTAAATTCACAGCAGTAGCCTGCAGGATGGCATTTATATACTTGAGGGACTTGTTCTTCATCAACACCAATCAATCATACAATAGCCAAGGGGCCTCATTTCAGCATTCTGTGTGTAGACCTGAGAAATATCTGCAATCCTTTTACACAACATATCCACAGGAATCTCGTAGCCATATTTGTATTTCCAATTTGCAGCCTCTTAGTGAGCTCTTTGCACCTGAGACCTGCTGTCAGCTGTCATCCCTGTCATCATAAAGCCAATGTTTTCAGTTATTCTAAGTGAGTCACTGTGCTCGAATCCAACAACTTGTCCAGTACTTTCTTTCTCTCTTTTTTTTTTTTTTGGCAATTGGGGTTAAGTGACTTGCCCAGGGTCACACAGCTAGTAAGTGTCAAATGTCTGAGGTCAGATTTGAACTCAAGTCCTCCTGACTTCAGAGCCGGTGCTCCTCTGGTACTTTCTTCTGCGTAACAATTACTGCACAGTCTTTCCCCTGGACAGCTACTGATGTGAGGCCACCCTGGTTAACAGCTTTAAAAGCATATTCTACTTGTTCCAGGCAGCCCTCAGGGAAGAAAATAGTAATGTGCCCATCAAAGCCGGCACTAGAGCTGGGAGACATTTTGGAGCATTCACTTTCTCTAGCTCCGATCTAACTAATCTTGCCACACCCTCCACGGCAGACATGCAATACCTATGAACTATTTTCTGTTCCAATTTATTACACACTACAACCATTAACAAACAAACAAAATAATACAAAATAAGGAGTAAAATCTTATAAAACCTTTAGCATTTAAGAAAGTAGAAGTAAAACAATTATGCCAAACTTTGTTGTTGTTGTTTTTTTTTGCTTTTTGGTGAGGCAATTGGGGTTAAGTGACTTGCCCAGGGTCACACAGCTAGTTTAAGTGTCAAGTGTCTTAAGGTCTGATTTGAACTTAGGTGCTCCCGACTCCAAGAATGAAACTCTATCCACCGCGCCACCTAGCTACCCCTGTTTTCTTGCTTTTGAAAATATAGTAGTAGTTACTGTACATACAGTTATGGTTCTGTTGATCTTATTTTACACCTTTGCAAAGACCTATATTTTGTATAGATGCTCCCATACTTCCTTGTATGTATCTTATTTACCATTTTAAAGTGCCATATTATTTCACATTAATAAACCACAATTTGAACAACTCTGGAACAGATATATTGTTTCCTTATTTGCTATTTTAAGTTGTGTAGCTATAAACATTTTTGTATTGATGGGTCCTTTTTACGATAAAATACTACCAAAAGAATCACTGAGTTGAAAAGAATGCTCAGTTTTGTGACCCCTACTTGCTTACTGCCATTGTGCTCATTAAAATGTTTGTGCACCATCTGAGGAGAAGAAAGAGGAAGCAAAAAAAGAAGAATCCGAGGAGTCCGATGATGACATGGGCTTTGTTCTGTTTGACTATTTTTTGTAACATTAAATAATAAGCTTAACTCAACTAAAAAAATGTTTGTACACTCTAACAATGTGTTAGAGCAGCTGCTGCCCTGACAACATCAAATGTGTTATTTTTCTTGCCATGTAAGGTGATCTCTTAAAGATGTACTTCTGATTATGGCATTAGAATATCTTTTCATGGGGTCAAGTACGTTTACTCTTTTGAAAATTATCTGTTCATGTCTTTATGTATCAGTTCCTTATTCTGAATGTCAGCCCTTTATTTGACACACACACACAGAGCAAATCTTTTTCCCTGGCCTATTTCTTTTCATTTTAGAGTTACTTTTTGTTGTACAAAAAACCCTCTTTTGTTTGTATAATAAAACCCACAGATTATGTCCAAAGCTTTCTTTTATTTGGTTAATAAAAATGCCTCTCCTCTCCATAATTGAGACAAATATATGATTTTTCTCCCCATTTTTAATGATTTTAAAAGTATTTAGATTGCTGAATTAAAGAGTTTATTGTGGTTGATGGCATTAAGTAGGAAGCCAAATTCATTTTTTGCCATATAATTATCCATTTTCCCCATAAGTTTTATTAAATGGGGATTCTATTCCCTAGTGTTTTTATATAGGTTTAATGAAATCCTAACATTTGTATGTGTTGAGTACTATTTCCTTGTTCTTTTTCTAGCATCAAAGTTTTTATAATTATTCCTTTATCACACATTTTGAGATTTTCACCAGTTTTTTCATAGTTCTTGATTTTCTTTTCCACCTATTTTTCTATATGAATTTTGTTATGACATCCCATCATCTTATAAAATTGCAAAATACCAATAGTTTAATATGTAAGTTAGTTATAAAAGTATTAATATTTTAAACATATTTATTCAACCTAATCATGAACAAGGAAAGATGTCTGCATTTGTTCAATTATTCCTTCATTTCTCTCAAAATTATGTTGAGGCTATTTTTATACAGTTCTCTTCTATGTCTCAATAGGTTAATACCCACATATTTGATTCAGTTTGTCTTAAGTCTAAAATACAATTTTCCTAGGTCAGCCAGGTGGTGCTACAGTAGATAGAAATGCCAGGTGTGGAGTCAGGAAGCCCTAAATTCAAATCTGGCCTCAGACACTTAACCAGCGGTGTGACACTGGGCAAGTCACTTAAACCTGTCTGTCTCAGTTTCCTCATCTGTAAAATGAGCTGGAGAAGGAAATGGCAAACCACTCCAGTATCTCTGCCAAGAAAGCTCCAAATTGGGTCAGAAAGAGCTGGAAACAATTGAACGACAAAATTTCTATCAGCTTTCCTTGATTCTTGTAGATAATGAATAGTAATGAAGACCACAGATGATTATAGAGCTGGAGCAGGAAGGGATTTCACAGTCCAATTCACACATATTACAGAGAGGGGAAACTGAGGCACCAGGAGATTAAGTGAACCTCACCTAGGGTCACACAGATAGTATCATAGGGGAGATTTGAACCCTAGTACTCCAACTCAAGAGCCAGTACTATCTCTACTATACTATACTGTCAACTTATAATGACTTTTGTAGGTTTATCTTACATCCTGTTACTTTACAAAAGGAAAAGGTTATTTACATTAAAATATCTATAAAGGAATGATTATAAAAGCTTTGGTACTAGAAAAAGAATAAATAAACAGAAAAATGGAACAGAATTTCAGAATCCAGAAAGAGAAATCAGTATGTATGTATACACACATTTTTATTTATACATATACACAGGTATAGATGTATACGTAGGTACATGTGTATATACACACTGCTCTCTATTTTTATATATACACATATGTATGTATATTTATATATATACATATATGTATATATGTGTGCGTGTATATACATACATATATAAACGGTTAGTGTTTGGTAAGCCTATGCTTCAAAAACATTGGAGAATGGAACCCCCATTTTATGAAAACTGCAGGGAAAACCAGATAATTGTATGTCAAGAATGAATATAGATTCATACCTCATGCCAGTCACCACAACACTCAATGGGTTCAGCAATCTAAATATATTTTTTTACATCATAAAGAGCTGAAAGGAAAAGGAATACCATATTTTGTCTCAGCTATGAATTGGGGCATTTTTATTAAACATATTTTTCATAGTGGATTGTCTTTGGTTTTCTAGGAATATAATGTCTCCTGAAAACCGAACTTTTTTTATGCTTTCTTAATGATGTTTATTCCTTTCTTTTTCATGTTTTACTGCTATATTACTAAAATTTCTTAGCTTGATAGGAGTGTGAAGACAGGACATTTCTTTTTTTTTTTTTTAGGCTAGGCAATGGGCTTAGGTGACTTGCCCAGGGTCACACTGCTAGTAAGTGTTATGTGTCTGAGGCCAGATTTGAACGCAGGACCTCCTGAATCCAGGGCCACTGCTCTATCCACTGAGCCACCTAGCTGCCCCTAGACAGGACATTTCTAACACCTGTTTTTAATGAGAATGCCTTTTCATCTTTCTTAGCTCCTTTCAAGTATTCTTAAAAATCATATCATGATTCTATTCTTATGCATTTTAATGTTGTCACACATTACTGCATGCATACTATTTAACTGAAGGATTTCTCTAGATCTAATGATGTTAATATAGCCTTTTTAAGTTTTTCTCCTGGTGACATTATTTTTTATACTAACTGCTTTCCTAGAATTAAACCATGCTTACATTCCATTTAGAAATCCTCCTTGGTTAGGACTTTGATTATTGTCAGATGACACACAAATCAGTAGGACATATGCTAGGCAAAGACATGTTTATTGCGAAGGAAGATGTTTTGTGACAGGTCCGAATGGAAGATAAGGTACCTCTATAAAAGACTTATGTAGGTTTCTTTACTTAGGATTTTCCTTTTTAAGATGATAAGGAACTTCACTTGGGATTATTCTAACTTCCCTCCGGAATTTTTTTTGGGGGATCCTCAGTACTTAGCACAGTACCTGGCACACAGTAGGCACTTAATACATGCTGACTGACTCTTTGCAACTCTAGCCTTTTTTTCCTCATTTCTGAGACATTTGGTGATTTAGCTGCTACGGTTGTCTGAGCCTTCTCACATTTTGTTAGTAACTCGATTTTCTTGGTTTGAGAAATATGAATTGCTTTCAATATTTATTTTTTATTTCCTTGAAATGGATCCACCTTCCATAAATTTTTCAAAGCTAACTTACTTCTGAAAGAGCCAACTCTTGCTTTCATAGCACACACAAAATTTTGCTGGATAGATGGTTCTGGGTTTATGGCCCATGCTTCCTAACTTTAAAAAATGAAGCAACAAATCATATACATGAGTGAGATTGGAATTCCAATTTCTCTAGTCATCCTTTGTCCTCATTGAAAAGTCTATTGACTTCAATCTCTGCATTTCTGGCCACCCGAATTCGTTTTTTCCTGATCACTGCAGTATTAGTAGTTAATCATGAGGTTTCTAGCAATGGTAAATGTGTTCTTGCTTGTCAATGTCAACAGGATCTCTTTTTTCCTTTACACCAACATATAACAAACATGTATAGTGAGGCAAATGCAGTAACACAATGGTCCTATATGAGAATGCATTTTTGGTTCTCCACATCACCTTCCTGCCAAGGAAAATTATGTTTCATTAGAAATCCTAATTGGTTGCTACTTTGCTCAGAGTTCTGAAGTCTTTCAGAATTTTCCCCTTCATGTTATTATTGTGGTCAATGCATAAATTGTTTTCCTGATTCTGCTAATATCACTCTGCACTAGTACATGTCTCTTTATATTTCTCTGAATCTGTCATATTCCTAATTCCTAATTTGCAACAAAATCTCATCACATTCGCATACTAAAATTTATTTAGTTATTCTGCAATTGCTGGACACCAATTTTGTTTCTAGTTCTTTGTTACAACAAATTCGCTGCTACTATATATATTCTTGCACATCTGGCTCTTTTCCTCTTGTCTTTGACCCCCCTTGGATTACATGCCTAATAGCTGCATCACTGAGTTAAAGGGGACGTACAGTTTAGTACATACTAAACCAGTATATTCTAGTGACTTTTTGGATGTAGTACCAAATTATTTTCCAGAAATTAAACAAATTCATAGCTCTACCACTGTGCACCACTGTGCCACTTTTCTCGTATCCCTCCCAACTATTACTATTTGTCTCTTTTGTCATCTTTGGCAATCTGATGAATGTTAGATAAATTTGCTAAAGGGCACAGAGGGACATTATTGCCCACCAAAGGTATGTACAATAGGCCCTTACTAAACATATGTCAAACTGAATTTGCTGAATGCAAAAGAAGTCTTCAATAATTTTTTGAGCTCAGAAATGACATGATCAAATTAATACTTGTGGAAAATTTATCTGAAAGAAGTTAAAACCATTCAGTAGAACCAAAAGTTTTCTGTGGTCCCATGATTCATGAACAAAGAACAAAACTAATTATTTTGTAAGAAGAAACCTTAGAGAAATTCTGAACAAAAAGGGTTTCAGTTGAATGACCCCAAGTATTTCAGGATAGCTTTTCAGTCTCAGTAGCTGAAAAGGAAGGTAGAAAATGTTCCTATCCTATATATAATTAGACAGTTATTCATTTTAAGTAAGAACTTTTAAACACTTTAATCACTTCTGATGGCACAGCAAAATCCCATTACATTAAGGTATCACAATTTTTTCAGTCATCTCCCAACTGATGGGCATTTACTTTATTTTCAGTTTTCTGCTATCACAAAAAAGTACTGCTGTGGATATTTTTGGTATATATTTTAGACTTTTCTGTTTCAGACCTCCTTAGGATATATGCCTGCATGTAAGCATTTTAGTCATTTTATTAGAATAATTCAAAACTGCTTTCCAGGGTAGCTGGACTAATTCATAACTCCACCAACACTAGTGTGCCACAATTCCACCAATACTTTATATAAATTAGTGTGCCTGTCTTTCTGCAGCCCCTCCAATATTAACTATTCCCATATTTTTTCATTTGTGCCAACTGTTGGGTTTAAAGAGAAACCTCAGAGTTGTTTCAATTTGCATCACTCATGTTTTGGTATTGGGGAGAATGTGAAAGAAATGAAGAAGCACAACTATTATCTTTTTTGTTGTTGTTGTTGTTTTTAAGGTTATAATCAGTTGTAAAAGCAAGAGGACCTAGAATTCACTTCTTCCTTTAGAAGAACAGAAATTCAGAACTTACTCAACACACCCTCTTGGGAACAAACAGGAAAGGTGAGAGTCATGTCCGTGCTCCGTTCTTCGGCAGAGATTCTACTTTCAGTCAGTTGTGAAGCATGTCCTGAACATGGAGTCTGTTTTTCAGTTTTTCAATTGTTTCTTTTGTGACCCATGAGGTATGCTATGACAAAAGTATTATCAATGTGTTCTTTACATGAGGAAATAGTACTGTTCTCATCCTTCTTCCTTGCCATCTCTGGGGCTCAGCTTCTTAGCCTCTGGAAAGCAATGTTTACTTTATACTTTGCTAATACTGTGTTCCCTCTAGAGGGAAGTCCTTTAAGGCAAGAGGCCAAATGTGGGAAATCTTTGTGAAAGTCAGAGTGGACTTCCTAGGAGTAGAGAAACCTAAGGAACAATAGGAAAAGGCCTATGGTAGCTTTCTCTGTTTAGGACTACTGGTATTTCTGTGGTCAGCTTCCCCTTGTGATGCTGCTACTCCTTGTTCTATACCTGCGTGTTCTATACCTGTGTGTGTGTGTGTGTGTGCGTACCTACATCTATGTATAATACACATATAAATGGAATATAAAAGTTTACTGAAGACTAGACTAGAGCCTATAGTGAGAAATTGAAGAAATTAAAGGTTATAGGTCAGCACACAGGCTTCTTAGAAGACAGCTACAGAATACTTCACGAATGGTTTGATCTCATAGGTAGAGCTCTCTCTGACTCAGATTTTTTGCACATCAAGTGTAACCTAGTTTCTGAAAGTTGAAAAAGACCAAGCACCATAGACTGAAGGGGGCTTTGCTTAGAACTACATTGCAGGGTAATCACTCAATAAGCATTTACTAAATACTTAATAGGTGCTAAGTACTGAGGAGACAAAACTCCCCTTTGGACTAAAACGGGCCCCAGAGTTAGTTCTACCCCCCACCCACTCTTAGGGTAAGAACACTCTGGGATCAGGAAAAGCTTTCTCTAAGAGGCAGCACATGAAGCTAGAGATTCTAGGAGGCGGAGGTAAAGAAACAGAGATCACCACCTACACAAAGGCAAAAGGGGGAGGGGGTAGAACGCCAAGTTGGAGAATCTAAAAGAATGACACTTTAGCTGAAAAGTGCAGCGTGTAAAGGAGAAGCTCATAAGAAATAAGCCTGAAGAGGCAGGCCAGAATGTCTAACTGAAGAGTTTTTACTTTATTCTAGAGACTAGCAAGGACCAGAGGTTCTTTTGTTTTGTTGTTTTGAAGCAGTTGGGGTTAAGGGACTTGCCCAGGGTCACACAGCTGGTATCTGAGGCTAGATTTGAACTCAAGAACTCCTAACTCCAGGACCTAGCTGCCCCACCCACATGGCCAGCCTTATGTTTTAGGATTACTATGGCTACAGTGTGGAAGCTGCATTGGAAGAAGCAAAAACTGAAAGTGGAAAGACCAACTAGGAGGTTGTTAGAAGACTTCAGAGGACTCTTAGGGAGGTCAATATGGATGAAGACTTGAGAAAAGGCTAGCACACTTAGCAGTTAAAAGATTGTTGGTATTTATACTCTTTAACTCAGATTCTATTGCTAGGCATATACCCCAGGGATGTCAAAGTGAAAGAAAGGCCCTGATGTGGTTTGAGGGGTTCAGGGACCCCTCAAGCATTGAAGTATAGGACAGGGTCGTCTGGAATGAATTCACGGACTCAAGCAATCTTTAAGTCAAGGTGACAAAGGTTTATTGATACGCTATCCAGCAGGCAAAAGTTCTTAAGGAACCTGACCTTAGAGGGGTACAATTCAAGTTTATATAGGAAAAACTACAGTAAAACATGCGCCAAGTATGCTAATTAGGTGATTCAGGGTAAAGTTAGGGAAGTGGTTAAGGAGTTGTCAATTCTTAAAGGAACATGCACTTTTTGTGTCGACTGAGAAGGCAGTTTACCCAGAGTTCACCAAGAAAAGTGAACAGTGGAGGGGGAGGGGCCCACAGGGAAGTGCAGGTTTTTTAGGCTGGCTACATCACTAAGTTAACTAGAGATCAGGGCCTACTAAGGATTTTCCAGTCTGCCACTAATCAATGTCTTGTTTGACAAGATAGTGTCATATGTGCAAGGAGTGTATATATGTCTTCAGTCTAGGATACACATAATGAGGAGTCCAGGATGCATATAATGAGATAAGGAGTTGGTATAGATGGTTCAGAGGGTACTGAATATCTCTATGAGCCAGTACAAAGCCAGTTCAAACTACTAATTCCTACAGGTACAGTTTGTTACTGTACCAGGGAGAGAGATAAATGTTTTGCTGGGGCCCACTCATAAGTAATTGCTAGGCATGGTGTCCTTGAGCTGGGGAGAAACTGCCAGGGTTAGTGTTTTTGAGCACAAGCACCCAATCAGTCCCATATACACCAAGTTATTCAGAGCAGCACTTTTTGCGGTAGCAGAGAATTGGAAACAGAGTAGGATGTTATCAGTTGAGGAACAAAGTGTGATACATGACAATAAAAGATATCACTCCATAAGAAATGATGAATATGAAGAATTCAAAGAAGCAGGATAAGAACTGAGAGGCATGGTGGATAAAGAGCAGGCCTCAGAGCAGGGAGACTCAAATCCTACCTCTAGCCCACAATGGCTTTGTGATCCAAACAAATCACTTAAAATTCTCAATGCTTTAGGCACTGAGACTCTAAACTGTAAGTCAGAAAGAAAGTTTCCTTGTGGGGAGTTTCCTACACCAATGAAATCACAGGTGTAATCCCTAGTCCCTACAGGAAGACTTATATGAACTGATACAGGAAATAACCGATACAACCACTACAATAATGTAAAAAGAACAAAAAGCCCACAACTGAACACTCGGTACGTACAATGACCAAGAAAACTGGCCACTGAAAAGAGCTGGGAAAAAAAAATGTGGGCCTCCCCAACATATTTACAAATTAAAGTGATGTAAAAATGAAAGGTTAACAATTAAAAACTTTTTAAAAAATTCAAAGCCGTAATTTTCTATTTTTTCACAAAGATGTTTCATCAGATTTAAAATTTCATTTCTGCTGGTTTGAACATGGAAAAAATAGACATATAGCTTATAACAACTGACTGATGGGCCCAAAGCAAATTAATAAGAAGAGGACCACCACTGATCAAAGGAGCAAGCCCTTTTCTTCTAAAAGGCCTTAAACTCATCCCAAGACCAATACACTTTTCTGGGAGTTAGAATTTCTTGGTAAATAATTGTCTAGTTAAAAAAAAGAAAGTAAGTGTAAGGTAAAGAGATAAAAGGTCAAAACAGAAAATTTTACAAGATTGGAAACTGCTAACATGCTCAAAGGTGGTAAAACATAAGAGGCAGTAGAAGTGAACACAAGTCATCCAATTCCATTCAAAAAAAGATGGGGTTCTGATTAAAGTCTTTTGGCAGCACTTTACAAGAAATTCTCAATTTTGTTTTTAATAGATTCAAATCTACAACAGAAAAAACACTTTAAAATGTGCCCCTTTCTCACAAGTAAATTAAATGGGGCATTTAAATAAAAAATTGGAAAAGAAATGAGAACTATGGAAGAAAGAATTGGGAAGTGAATTAATAGTTTGGCACAATTAGAATGAAACAGAAGTTAATAACTCCACGAGACAGGAAATAATAAAAGACCAAAAAACATATAAAAAAATAAAAAAGACTAAAAAGAAAAAATAGAAGAAAATGTAAGTTATCTCACAGCAAAAACAAATGACCTGGTAAACAGATAGAGGAAAATAGAATCTAAGAATCACTGGGCTACCTAAAAGCCATAACCAAAAAAAAAAAAAGAGCCTAGATAGCATATTTGAAGAAATCATGAAAGAAAACTACTTAGATCTCTTAGAAACAGATGGTAAGGTGGAAACAGAATCTAAAGTCACATTCTGAAACTCCAAAATGAAAATATCCAGGAATATTGCAGCCAAAATCCAGAGCTTCCAGATTAAAGAAAAAAAATATATTACAAGTAGAGTCAAGAGAAACATAAAAACTTTGTGCATTTGCATCACAGCATTGGGAACTGAGGGGGTTGCCCATCAACTGGGGAACAGCTGAACAAATTATGGCATATAAATGTGAAGGAATACTATTCTGCTATAAGAAATGTCGAACGGTGATGGTTTGAGAAACTTGGTAAGACTTGCACAAAGTAAGCAAAACAAGAACAATTTATACAGTAACATTTTATACAATGCAAGGATAAACAACTTTGAAAGACTCAGCAACACAAACCAGTAATGATCAAGCATGATTCCAGAGGATTCAGGATCAAACATGCTACCTACCTCCTAACCAAGATGTAAAGGACTCAGTGCAGCATGAGACTTTTTTTTTGAGGGGGGGGGTGGCCGAGGCCAATGTGAGAATGTGTTTTGCTTAAGTAGACAGGTTTATAACAGAAGTTAGGTTTTCCTTTCTCAGTGAGGTTGAGGAAGAGATTAAAAGGGAGAGAAAGTAGATTTTGGCCAATTGAAAAAATACAATTTAATTTAAAAAATAAGCCTGACAAATTAACTTGCATTGGAAAAATTTTAGTTGCAAATAAATCTACATTTATATGTATATCTACATTTACTAATTTATAGCCTAAATTAAAAAGGTGGTGTGGGACAGGGCAAAAAAGAATTAGGAGATTAGGTTGGAGGGCTGGATTTTAGTCACAAGGTCCTTTCCATGAAATTGGTGCACTGTCTTGCTAACAATTAATCTTTTCTTTGAATGTCTGCCATCTTCCTTACACTAAATTAGGTATGATGAAAAAAAATCGGAAGACAGATAAGTAATACCTTTTAAAAGGTTGCCTAAAAGGAAAGTAAAGAAAAAGGAACAGAGAAGTAATTGTTAGAACAAAGTTCATGAAGGCATTACCGAGATTTTGATTCACATCCACTAGAATTTGGTGGCTACTAAACGGTCTGGACGTTGCTGGGAATCCTATGGAACTTGGCATTTTTTCCAGTCTGTGTTGACTAGCACAGAGAAGAAAGGTTCCTGTAAATACAGAAGCATATTTTTGCCATTACCTTTTCTGCAGGGTTCTCCTTGGAGTTTGCTATCCGCCTAGCGAAGGCCAGGATACTCCTTCCCTGAAGGCACTTGTAAATAAATGTAGACACTACATCTTTCTTAAGTGGCTAAACTAAGCCCCAGGCGCGTGGCCTTTGAAGGCGACTGACATTTCTATTACTTCCTCAAATGTCCAGGGCATTTAAGGGGAAAAAATGACAACCATTTACTGGTTGGACAAAATTCCATTTCGTTTTATCTTATGCCTGACACTGGCTCCTAGGACTTCTGGTGGGGAAGGAGATCACTAGATATCTATGCGGGGAGAGATCAGATAGGGGAGGGCACTGGGCAGGGGCTGAAGGGCAGGACTGCAAGGACAAGGCCTTGTAAGCGGAGCAGCCCCGGACAATGTGTCCGGGCAACATTAACCAGACCCTACGCCCATCCCCGCCGCCTGCCCCCAGCATCAGCGACTGGCAGGCTGGCGGCGGGGCGCGGGGCCGCAGGCCGGCCCAACACGACGGGCTGGCCCAGCTGGGCTCCCCGCCGCGGTCCGGTCCGGTCCCGTCCGTTCGGGCCTGCTGCCCGCGGCTGACCCAGTCACCCCTCCCGGCTCCGCGAGGCCCCCAGCTAGAGGTCGGCGGCGGGCAGAGTCTGACCTGAGCGAAGGAGCCCCGCGCCCGGGCCGCCGAGCCCCCGCTTCAGCACCGACACCGCCCTCAGCGCCATCTTTGGTCAGACTGGGGATCGGAGCCCTGGTCCCAGGGGTGAAGAGCAGGATTTGGGGCGGGGCCGGCCCCGGCCGGGACGCCCCACCCCGCCTCCAGGCACCCCTTACCTAACGGCCGGGGGGAGGAGGGGGAGTAGAGGTTCACAGTGTTGTACAGGAGGCAGCAACAAAAAGCATTCCAAAGAAAAAGAAGAGCAAGAAGGCAAAATGGCTGTCAGATAAGGCTTTACAGATAGCTGAGGAAAGAAGAAAAGGGAAAGAAATATCCAATTGAATGCACAATCCCAGAGAATAGCAAGGAGAGAGAAGGTTTTCTTAAATGATCAATGCAAAGAAAAAGAAGAAAACAAAAGAATGGGAAAGACATCTCTTCAAGAAAATTAGAGATATTGTAAGAGGCATAGTTTCTGGGTAATTTAATCATTTTATTAATAAGGCCAGGAGATTATTAATAAAAGGATTGTGTGGGACAATGGCCACACTAGAATTAAAAGTTCGGAGGCTGAGTCAGAGATCAGAAAAGGTTTTATTCTTCCTCGTGAAAAAGGGCACAGCCCCGCCACTCAAGCTCAAGTAGCGACAGCCAGGGAGTGCAGTCTGTTAGTGGGGAACAAAGTTTTATGGTCCTAACGCGATACCCCCTCCCCATTCCTGAACCCTTCTTCCCATTGGTGGGGTTCAGGGTGAACAATCTAAACGAGGCTGTATACAATAATATCCTTATTTGGAAATATTTGCCTGGAGACAAAGGCTCAGGAAGACTTTTGATAATCTACTTAGAAGTTCTGCCCAGAGACCAAGGATGAATAAGTTCCACCTAGAGACAGATAAGCAGGAAGCCCCTGGTGGTTAAACTAGCAGTCTTTCTCAATTTTTACCTTCCTAGAGGAATTGGAGCACAGGTTAGCTCTTGTTTAATGCACAGCAAATGTTTGCACAGCCATCAAGTTTTACCGCTTTGGGGGTACAAAGGGAATTTATGAGTTTTAGTACTGAGGAAACTTCATCTGTCTCACTCAGGGTGGTCATTTGGCAGTTTCTCTTAGACCAAAGACAATCATGGTGCTGGTCTCACCTTCCAGTGAGGGGCTGATGTCACCTCACCATCATATCAGTCTGGGACAGAGAAAATATCTCTATACCAGGTCACTCCTAGCTTTGGACTATCTAGACTAAAGGATCTGTCTTTACCCAAACTAGAGCAGAACACAATGGGCTTCCCCACCTTAGATTAAATTTCTTGTAAGGTTGGATGGAGTCTGAACATGACTGAAGAGAGTTAATGCAATCTCATTACCAGTAATACCCTGTAAGAAACGGAACCTGGATTCAGGAGGACCTGAGTTCAAATCCGGCCTCAGACACATAACACTCACTAGCTATGTGATCCTGGGCAAGTCACTTAACTCCCCACTGACCAACAAAAACAAAGAAAACAACTTTTTTAAAAATGAGGAATTTAGAAAAAGGGCAATATCAAGGGAAAGTTTCTTGCAAAAATGAGCCTGATACATCACGCCTATCAGATTGGCTAACATGACAAAACAGGAAAATGATAAATGTTGGAGAGGATGTGGGAAAATTGGAACACTAATACATTGTTGGTGGAGTTGTGAAATGATCCAACCATTTGGAGAACCATTTGGAACTATGCCCAAAGGGCTACAAAAATGTGCATACCCTTTCATCCAGCAATAGCACTTTTAGGGCTATATCCCAAAGAGATCAAACAAATGGGAAAAGGACCCACATGTACAAAAATATTCATAGCAGCTCTTTCTGTGGTGGCAAAGAATTGGAAATTGAGAGGATGCCCATCAGCTGGGGAATGGCTGAGCAAGTTGTGGTATGTGAATGTAATGGAATACTGTTGTGCTATAAGAAATGATGAACAGGCTGACTTCAGAAAAACCTGGAAAGACCTATATGGTCTGATGCTGAGTGAAGTGAGCAGAACCAAGAGGACTTTGTACACAATAACAGCCATGTTATGCAATGACTAACATTGTTAAACTGAACCCTTCTCAGCATTACAAGGGTCTAAGACATCTCCAGAGGCCTCGGGATGGAAAATGCTATCCACATCCAAAGGAAGAACTATGGAAGTTGAATCGCTATCACTTATTATTACCTTCTGTTGAGTTTTGTGTCATCTTTCTGACGGTTCCTCCTATTGGTTTTAATTTTTACTTACAACTTCACTAATGTGAAAATATGTTTAATAGGAATGTAAATATATAGCCTATATCAGATTGTGCGCTGTCTTGGGGAGGGTGGGGGGGAGGAAGGGGGAGAAAAATTTTCAACTCAAAAGCATATGAAAGTGATTGTTGATAAATCAATAAATTAATAAAATTGGAAAAAAATGAACATGATAAAAGATAAAAATAGTAGGGATCTAATAGAAACAGAAGAAATTAAAAAGACATGGCAAGAACATACAAAAGAATTGTACAAGAAAGATCTTAACAAGATTGTGTGGATACTGATCTTGAGCCAGAGATCCTGGAGAATGATGCCAAATGGGCCTTAGGAAGCATTGCTAACACTAAGGTTAGTGGAGGTGATGGAATTTCAGTTAAGCTATTTAAATTCTAAAAGATGATGCTGCGCTGAATATGACCAACAACTCAAGCACCTCTGCCTCCCTTAAATCCAATCCATGCACACATCAAGACATAACTTTTGTGCCTATGTACCTCAAGTGACGTGAATCTAAGACTGGGGAGCCTGTTCCCATCACAGAGCTCTGGTTCTGTGCCCTAGGGGAGGTGGTCATGACCCCCAAAGACTTGACTCCAGAACTGTATTGTGGGATTTGTGGGTTTCTCCTGGGAAACCACTAAATTCTGAGCAGATTTCCCGATTTGCAAATCCATTCCTTATAATGAAACTAATTAAATGGCTACTTGATTACTAGCACTTTGTCTCTGGCCTGCTGTTTCATCATTCTCAGGTTAGAGACTGGCTCAGTAAAAATCCTGTTAACAAGGACAAACAATAGCACCCAATGTGCCAGCACATTTGGAAAAAACAACTCTGGACGCTGGATTGGGAAAGATCAGTTAACCCTACAGAAGGGCAATGTCAAGGCATGTTCAAATTACTGAATAATTGCATTAATTTCACATGCCAGTGAGGTTACACTTCAGATTTTGCAAGCTAGGCTTGAGTAATATGTGGATTGAGAATTATCAGAAGAGTAGGCTGGTTTTCAAAGAGGCAAAGGAACTAGAGACTAAATTGTCAACGTATGGTAATCATGGAGAAAGCAAGAGAGTTCCAGAAAAAAAAACCATCTATTTCTGCTTCGTTGACTACACTAAAGCCTTTGACTATGTAGATCCCAATAAAATGTGGTAAGTCTTCAAAGAGATGGGAATATCAGGTCATCTTACTTGTCTTTTGAGGAAACTGTATGCTAGCCTAGAAGCAACAGAACTGACCATGGAACAACAGATTGGTTTAAGATTAGAAAATGAGTATGACAAGGCTGTATGTTGTCACCCTGTTTATTTAACTTATATGCAGAGGACATCATGCAAAATACCAGGCTGGATGAATCAAAAGCTGGAATTAAGGTTGCTGGGAGAAATATCAACAGTCTCCGATATGCAGATGATAATCACTCTGATGGCAGAAAGTGAAGGGGAAATAAGAAGCCTCAGGGGCAGCTAGGTGGCACAGTGGATAGAGCCCTAGCCCTGGAGTCAGGAGGACCTGAATTCAAATCCGGCCTCAGACACATAACACTCATTAGCTATGTGGCTCAGGGCAAGTCACTTAACCCCAATTGCCTCGCAAAAGAAGAAGAAGAAGAAGCCTCTTCATGAGAGTGAAAGAAGAGAATTGTTCGAAGCTTAACATCCCCAAAACTAATATTTTGGCAATTGGTCCCATCACTTCCTGGCAAATAGAGGGAGAAGAAATGGAAGCAGTCAGATTTTATACAAAGATCGCTGACACAGTTACTGTAACCATGAAATTAAAAGACTCTTCTTAGAAGAAAAGCTATGACAAATCTGGACAGTATACTAAAAAGCAGAGATGTCACCTTGCAGGCAAAGGTGTGCATAATCAAAGGTATGGTTTTTCCAGTAGTAATGTGTGGCTGTGAGTGTTGGGCAGTAGGGAAAGCTGAGCACTGCAGAAACAACACCTTTGAACTGTGGTGCTGGAGAAGACTTTTGAGAGTTCCTTGGAGAGCACGGAGGTGAAATCAGTCAATATGTAAATAATTTAATTCTGGATATTCACCAGAAGGTCAAATACTGAAGCTGAAGCTTAAATACTTTGGCAGCATAATGAGAAGGGACTCATTGGAAAAGACCCTGATATTAGGAAAGATTGAAGGCAAAAGGAAAAGGGAACAGCAAGAGGGTGAGATTGATAGATGGTGTCATGGAAACAATGAACATGAATCTGGACAGATTTTGAGAGATAGTGGAGATTAGAAGTGTGTGCTACAGCTACCCAAAAATAACACTCAGAGATTTTCTAGGTATAAAGTGAAAAATTTATTACATTCTCGCGAGAAGCGGGTGTTTGCTTCGTCTGCCAGTCTGAGCTAACGAGGCAAGGCACAAAGGCCAGGACAAAGGTTATATAGCCTTAACACAGAGATACCCACCCACCACTGGCTTTGAATTCCCATTGGACAGGAATTTCAGCCTTACAATCTAAAACGTGAAAATCTACCCCAGAAACAAGGAATCTCATTATAATACTACCAATCCTAGCTATTTTATCCTTTTCGGTAATTAGCCATTACCTAATGCTGATGTGACTAGGAACCTGAAACTTAGGCCTATTCAGGCTAGTGTAACCAATCTTGAGTTTGTAAGAGTCTAAGAAATTGCTACATTCAGTTCCATCTCAGAGATCTCACAAAAACCAGAGTCTTGACAAAAGTTTGCAAAAGGAGACATCTCTTCACTGACTTTCTCGAGAAAGTGCACCCCCGTGCTGCCTCAGCTGCCCCGGGAGTTTGAGTGCTCTTTGTTCAAGGCAAGACTACATAGACCCCAACATAGCAGCCCGCCCTAACCCCCTTCCCTTCGGCTCATTGACTGAGCCTCAGGTATACAATCTGTTCGTGTAAAAACTACCCCAGCAACAGAGAGAACAAAGAGGTATAGAAATTATGTTAGCACGTTCCCCTTTTCAGGGCCTCACAGTTTCAGCAGTCTTTTACCCAAGGTCATACAACCAGCTAAAGGACGAGATAGACAGGATGCTCCCATGTCTCAGGAATTTCTGCTAACACTATCCAAGAGTAGGAGAGGGAGAAGGCTAGGGGAGGGGGTCTTGCATTCTGAGGGGTCTTCACTTAGTGTTGGTACACATGCACCACTCAAAAGCAACAATACCAGAACCATTAACAAGAACTAATGACCCTTTGAGGAGGCTTCACTTCTGAGACATCATCTCTTACAGAAGGGCCTTGTGTGTTATGGTCTATGGAGCCACAAAGAATGATTGAACAATAATAACAAATATATATGCACACATATGTATAAAATATACACACGTGTGCATATTACATATGCATGTAAATATAATATATATATATGTGGTATAATATATATATATACACACACATATAAATATCTTGACTGTGAATTTTTATTTCTTTGATGGCAATTTTGAACATAGTGCTTTTTTGGAATCATCAGATACACAGTAAATTTTGTTCTGGCTTCTCATTTTCATGCTGCATATTTTTTATTTTTTAACATGTCTTTTTTGTTTGCAACCAGTATTTTGCTTTCATATCCATTCTTCCTCCAGCATCTGATGGTGGTCTGTGACAATTCAATAAATATTTATTGTTAAATCAGATAAGACTGAATTGGGGAGGTGAAATTTAATGAAAGATGAGAAATTTAATGAAAGGGAGGAAAAAAAGAATAACAACCCAGAATTCTCTGTGGATGGGTAATTAATGAGAACACAGTCCTTCATGGCATTATAGAATTTTATTAAATGTCAAGGTAAATACTAGTTTTGGCTTCTCTCTCCTTCTAAGCTTTGAGCTTCCTGATGGTATGGGCTTCTGGCTCAGACATCTTTGAAGCCCCTTTAGAAATCTAGCACAGGAAGGAATTTGGAGGGTTGTAGCTGTTGTTCTGTAGTTTTTCAGTTGTGTACAACTCTTTGTGACCCCATTTGGGGTTTTCTTGGCAAAGGTACTGGAATGGTTTGTCATTTCCTTCTCCAGCTCATTTTATAGATGAGGAAACTGAAGCAAATAGGGTTAAGGGACTTGCCCAGGGGCAAACAGTAATTGTCTAAGGCTGGATTTGAATTCAGGAAGGAGTCTTTCTGATTCCAGGCTTGGCACTCTTGGCATTGAGCCACCTAGCTCCCCTAGGATTGTGGTACTCACCGAATAAATGTTTACTGAACTGAATTCAGGACTATTTCCCTAATACTTTCTGGCTAGATCTTCCTGAAGGCAGCACAGCCAGTCTGCCTAAATTTCTCCTCTGAGTGGCTACTTGGGTCAGGACTATGGGAAACATGATATATCCTCTCTGCCCACCCCCCCTCCCCTTTGCTCTAGCAGCTTAAGACCTGAACCACTCTTAACTCTTCATCATTGTGGCCTAGCTATGATGGTCAAGCATGGTCGTAGGTCACCCATCCGTGGGAGAAACAGTCTAAGGTTTGCACTTCCTTCTTTTGTGAGGGTTGCCTTACCTCAGTACCAGACCTTATTTTGAGGCTAGGCAGCTTCTCCTTTGTGATTTGAGGAACTCCTGAAAGGACTAGCTTTAGTCACCTCTTAAGAGGTGAAGGATATTTAGGGCAAGAAGGAGGAGACAGATTTAAAAAAGAAGAGGCTGAAAATATCCAGTTAGTCTTCTCTAGACTACAGGATACGGCAGTTCTGTTGGAATCAGACCATATGACATAGCTCTCTAATAACCACTAGTGCCCCATGTTACTCTGCTGAGCATTCAGCATTGGAGAGGTGGGGAAGATTATGTTCTCAGAGCTTCATTATGGTGACCTTTGTCACCACCTTCTCAGATTATTCTGTCCCTTAACTGATTGGCCGTGTTTAACTGATGTTATGTCTGGTTCTGACATTTACCACATGTGTGCTTACGGGCAAGCCATTTAATTCCTCTGTGCTTCAGTTTCCCAGCCTGTAACACTGAGGATAATAATATTTGTACTAACCACTTCACAGGGTTTGTTTTACAGATCACAGAGCCATATAGAAAATGTTGTTCATTCTTTCATCCAAAGCCGTGTATGTCAAACAGCACATGCGTTCATTCACTCATCCATGACAGTCACTGCCTTCAAGAACGTACAGTCCATTTATGGGATGGAGACATCATTGGACACCACATTAAGTTCTGCATTTGTACTCACAGACAAGGAGAAACATTGACAAAACTCACGAGTTACAAGCTCTCACACAGGAGATTGGGCTAGAATGATTGCAGGTCTAATAGTTTTCAAGGCTCATTCTGAAGTAGACCATATTTGATGAGGCACTACGGGTGGGACTGCAGGAAGGTTAGAGGATACACAATATGGGTTTTCAGTTTTGCTTACCTTTGGGCCCACCCTACGCCAGCAGGTAGGGGTAACCCATTGAACCTCATGCACGATGGGGATCAGGGATTGCAATTATTCCTTATGAAATGAGGAATTCCCAGTAAGTGCAGGTCATAAGGGTATGTACATTTTAGTAACTCAAAAGGGCTTCTGAAAAATGTACCATGCAAACACAAAAATTATTTTCTAAGACTGTCTGCAAAGAACTAATTCTGTCACAGTGCAAATTTACATACTTGCCGATATATGTGATGAACTGAACAGCATGAGATCAAGAATATTTGAAGGTAGTGTCTTTATCTGAGGAGGAAATGTGGCATATGTATAGTGGTTAATTGGAATATGGAGGATCTGAGTTTAAGTCCTATATCTGACTAGCTACTCAGACACCAGGGATAAAGAAAAAGACCCAGCTCTCATAGAGGAAAGGTGCCGTACAGCAGGTGGGAAGTGACCAATCTGGGTAATACACTACAAGCTTTCTAGTCCAGCCACCTAATTTTACATACTGGGACCCAGAGAGGCTAAATGGAAGGCTGCTAGGAGGCACAGTGGATAGAGCCCTGGGTCTAGAGTCAGAAAGACCTGAGTTCAAATCCAGCTTCAGATACTTGGTAGCTGTGTGACTCTGGGCAAGTCACTTAGACCTGTTTGCTTCAGTTTCCTCAAATGTAAAATGGGGATAATAATAGCACCTATATCCCAGGGTTGTTAGGATCAAATGAGATAATCGTTGCAAAGCACTTAACACGGTTCCTGGCATATAGTGATCACTAAGGACCAGTAGGCAATGAGCAGGAGAGCTAGGACTCAAACTTAACCCCTCCTCTCTCCAGAGATCTTTCCACTACTACTACAATGAGGCTCTGCTTGAGACCTTATCGTCTTTAAAGAGAACTGCCCAGGTTCCAAGAGGTTAAGTGACTTGCTGCCATCCTCTCAGTGACCCAAGCTTACAACCGAGGAACCAGCTTTGACTCCTTTCTCATTCACTCCACATATCCAATCTGTTGCCAAGTCTTCTTATTTCCACCTCCACATCTCATATCTATCTTCCTCTCTCCACTCAAACAGCCACCATTGACCATCCTGGCATAGGCTCTTGTCCTTTCACTTAACTATAGACAACAGTCTTTTATCATTCATCTGCGTTGCCTCAAACAGAGACCTGGGAAAGACCTTAGCTTAAAAAGGCCAAGTCTTCCATTGCATCTGGGCCCATCTCCAGTTGTCCTGAGCCCTATCTTGCCACTGGACTCAGATGGTTCAGGAGAGTGGGCTGGTGACTTTGCACAGCCCTCCCTCACTTAAATCCAATCTACTTGCAAGTCATAACATAACATTCCTGATGCCATGGTTCTCTTTCAGAACAAAGAACAAACAACAACCCAGCCTCGTTTCTCCCCACTTCTATCCTCTACTCAGCTGCCAAAATAATTTTCCTAATATGCAGATCTGACCGTATCACTCTGCCCCATAACAATCAACTCCAATGGTCCCTCATTCCATCCAAGATAAAAGTATAAAATCCTGTTTGGCTCACAGCCTAGTTCCTTTCTTTCTTATCTTTCTATACTTTACTTCCTTCCATACTTAATACTCCTCAATCCAGTTACACCGGCTGACTTGCTCCTCCTTGTGCCTTTTCGATGACTTTTCCTCATGTCTAGAAAAATTCTTCCTCCTCATCCCCTACCTACTGGTTTTCAGCTCCAACCTCACTTTCTGTAGGTCTTTTCTGGCCTTTCCACCCCTAATGCTTTTCAATCTACTCTGTATATATCTCACCAGAAGAGTTTACAAGCTATCTTCTCATTAGAATGTAGCTTAGTGCTTGGGACTTAAATGGTAGTTGACTATTGACTTTTACTCCTCCCTAAATGCTCGCTTACTGACCAATACGATGTAAGCTCAAAGGCAGAGTTTTTCTCCCCCTTCTTTGCGTCCCTGGTGCCCAGTGAATGGCACCCAGATAGCATGTCTAAATATAGAACTTGAACTAGACAGTTCTTAAATCCTTATCCACTCATATTTCTTAATCCAGAACTGAACTGCAGGATCTCTGGTTGGAAGGAACCTAGCCTCCAATTAAAAATCCAGTGATGTTCCCTGAGGGACATCACTCAATTACTGTTTGAGGCCATTGTGGAATGGGGTCGGGTCCATTTGAGGGGAGGCAAAAGCAACACAGAAGCCTATCCTAGAGTCATCCAGTTTGACAAAAGCAAAGGGGAATGAAATCTCTAACCTGGAGCTAAAGAGAATTCTGAGTTCTTGCTAACAAGGAAGCTGCTGTGGATTATGTCTTTATGTCTTAAATTTCTGGCTGTAAGGTATACCATCACCAGCACATCAAGTACACTATGACCATTATCCTGAAGATCTGCCTTCTGCAGGTTTCATTTGGAATAGACTAAGGCAAAAGAGGGACCCAAGAAGCCTGTAAAGAATCAATGAAATCACCACATTTCAACCCTTGAGGTTTATTTGATTTCCTTCCATTCTACACAACAAAAGTACAAACACAACATTATCTAAAATGCTACAAAGATACAAAACTCAACACAGAAATTTTCTAGTATTGACTGTACAATAAAAGCCAAGAATGCAATTTACATTTTGCAAAATTAACCTGTTAAGCTTTTCAAGGGGCTGTAGTCTCAGAGGGCTGGCTCCTTGATGAGGCAGCACCCAGGAGCTGGCCCACAACTTGCTTACCAATTTCTGAGAGGTGGGCACTGGTGTGTGTAAAGAACCATTTACAACAACGAATAAAGGAGTGGAATGAAAAATCTGTACTCCTTCCCAGGGTCTTCTGGCCCTCAAAATCAGGAGGAAAAAAATTCAAAGCAGCACACTGACTGTTGGCCTAGCTTTAGCAGGAGATAATGTGGACATGCATAAGCTTATGTCCTCCTTTCTTATATAATCAGCCTAGCCAAAAATCAAACGTCAAGTCTTCATATTTGCCAAAAATTCACTTATGGAGAAGGAAAAACAAAACAAAACAAAACACTGCCACTTTGGGGTGGGCAGGGCTGAAGCATCTTGATCTTTTCTTTGCTTGGTCTGACTCTGCTGGTTTCCTGATTTTCTCAGAAGTTGCTAACAGCCAAGCTTTCTGTTTGGGTCAGAAAAAAAAGAGGGCTTTATTTAGGCTGCAATTTTGAACCTTAAATACTCCTGTGAGCCAAAACCAGCCCTGAGAAATGAATCGAATTTGCTGTCTAGAAGCCTTCAAGGGTAAGGAGACATCCAATGCATTAAATAAACCTTTGCTTAGCCAGTGCTTGGTTCCCATTTTTCTCTTCCCCACCCTCAGTACAAATGCTCCAATATTGTGTTCAATTATTAAGTTACAAAGTGAGAACAGCTGCCTTGCTTTATCGGGAAGAATTGGAGCTGGAGCGGCTGCGGTGACGCCGGCGGCCTGGGGAGCGGGATCGTCGGCGGACGGGAGATCTGCGCCTAGGAGATCGGGACCTATTGGAAGGAAAACACTGCATCAGACCAAAGCTGAAACACGGTGGCCAAGGATGTAAAACTGCAGTACAGCTCCTAACATGGGACTCAATTCTCATCTCTCGACACTAAGCCACCAAGAGAAATAATTTCTTCTTTAAGAGTTTCCACAGAAGAAACTGCACTTTACTCTTCCCCCAAGGTACAAAGGAAGTAGACAGGCAAAAAGTATATGTGCCAAGGGACCACCACATTTGTATTCTACTGCACATGAAGTGTATTATTGGGCAAAGAAAAAAAAAGCAGCTTGTGGCTGTTGACATGGTGAAGGGCCAGATCTTTCAGAACATACAGAAATCTGGCTGTGCCTCTTTTGCTTCTTTCCCTTTAGGCCTTTATTTAAACCTTCCCTTTTATCCCTGAATAGCTGCCCCTATTAGTTTTCATTGTTTGAGGGATAATTATTCTCTGAGTTCTCTCCTAGGAAGCGTTCACTGGGCCCCAAAAACAGGACCTGCTGAGCAAGATGAACAGAAGCAAGATGCTTAGTGCCAGGTAAAGGATAACAACATGGTATTCTGCCCTTGTTAGGCCACATTTGTTGTATATTATTTTTAGTTATACGTAATACTTTTTAGGAAGGCTATTGAGAATCTGTAGAGCATGCAGGAAAGGACAATCAGGACAGTGGAAGGCCTAGAAATTATGCTATGAGGACAAGCCATCTCACAGAAGACTACAGATTCAAGAAAATAATTTACCTTCTCCTCATGCGTGGCGGTGATCTACGCCACATTGGGGGTGGTGGCAACATCCTTCTGGGCGGGCTAAATCGCCTGGGTGGGGGCCTGGGCCAGGGGGCCAGCACTGCAGTGGCTGTTATCTCTTGACCATCAATCTGTCCTGTTAAGAAAGGAACCAAACCAGAGCACTGAGACAAATAGCAAATAACAGAAATCCTCTCTGCCTGTAGGGCAGCTAGGTGGCACAGTGCATAGAAAACTAGGCCTGTGGGTCAGAAAGACTCGAGTTTAAATCCAACCTCAGACACTTACTAGCTGTGTGACCCTGGGCAAGTTATTTAACCTGGTCTGCCTCAGTTTCCTCATCTGTAAAATAAGCTGGAAAAGGAAATGGCAAACTACTCCAGTATTTGCCAAAAGAACTCCAAATGGAGTCACAAAGACTCGGACATGACTGAAACAAGTAAACAATCTCTGCCTTTAAAGCCTTTCTTTGAGACCCGTGGATCTAGAGGCTTTAGGCAAATAAAAAAAAAAGTTTTTGACTACACACAGGTTGGGGACCTTACTGATCTCCATCTGCCAGCTCCACGACAATGTATAATTAGCATGAGAAATAATTAAGTAAATAGCTCCAGAATGACAAAAAATATCATGGTAGCTACTACAAAATTATTACCCATTTTACTTGAGGAACAAACAGGCATGGCTTTGAGCTACTCTGGACTTGAAACACCACCCAGCACTTGGGTGTTATTACGATTTATTACTGTAGGTAAGGGGGAAAATCCACATGTGGGCGTCAGGCTGAAATAAAAGTACAAAGATACCTCAGTTAACAAATCCTCTACAAATAAAGCCTCAGATCAAGATGATGGTACTTAAAAACATTTTTTTAAATCTTCACAATTTAATTAATGGAGGGCAGGAGCTTAGATTCAGAGGGCACGAGGGGCAGACGTTCCTGTCCCAGATGTGGTAGATTGTTGGCCTTCAGTATTATCCACAAGTTGGACAAAGTGGGATGAGGTGGAAGAGGAATCAGTATATTTTCTCCTCTCTCAGCTTCCTTGTATTGGTCCTTCATCACTGTGGGATAATAAGGGTTGAGCAAAGGGAAAAGCTAGGGACAAGAAGCATGCTCCAGTACATCCAAAATGATGTGCCAACAGAGGACAGTCAGTATGAACCCTGGCTGAAGAGCTAGAAGACCCACTTCCTGTCCCTGGGCCTTGGCTTCAAATGTAAAATAAAGGAGTTGGACTAAATAACTTCTAAGGTCCCTGTAGCTCCGACTTTCTATACTGTCGGACTGGATGAGGCCCTGGACAAAAGATACATTCCAACTGATGCTTCATGTAACTCTCATTTTGAATGGTAACCCTGCCTCCTTTCCTATGTCCCCTCTTGATCCTGGAATATATACTTGTGCCTCCCGTATCATTTCTAAAAGTGGCAATAAAGTTTCTGCCAATAAAATGTGTCATTAAAACATAGTATCTTAATAATAAAGACATCGTTTTATGTTTTCTCTTATATCTGCTTTAGTTCTCTGGGCCCATACCCCAGAAACGGCACTGGCTGTTAGCATTACCCCACAACTTGGTATTCCTGGTGTGTCTAGTTGAATGTAACAGCTCATTTAATTTAACAAATGTAGCCAAAATGTACTTGGCTGTGCTCCAAGCTCTGGAAGAAAGCCTTCCTTCTCAGTGTGCAATAGTCCTCTTAGTATGAGAAAATAACCAGACCTGACTCTACCAAGATGATACAGACTATTTGGAGCTTAGCGTTTCCCAAGCTTCCTCCAGCTATTTTAGGTGTCCTCAGCAAACCTTGAACACTTAGCTCTGGAAAGGATGATGAGGGGTGGACAACTAAGCTGACATATGATACCTGTCTTATGACAACCCATAGGGTAGACAGGAAGGATTACCAAATCAATTTTACCTCATGTAGACAGGTTAACTAAGTGGTTCCATGTAACGTAAGAGGAGTGAAGGGCAGGGAAAGGGCAAGAAGGGTGAAGCTTGGGAAGGGCAGGCAGAGGGATGCCAGTTAGAGCATGTTGGAGAGCAGAGCACCAGAAAGTCTGAAGAGAAATGTATAGGGGCATTTGCAAGATTAATTCAAGGGGAGAGATGGAGATCTATGAGGGGGCAGTTCAATCAACTTGGTCTTAAGTAACCTCTGGCCTGAATCAAAATTTCAGGTGTGGAGAAAAGTAAAGGTCATTTAAGTGGCAGCCAGTTGGTACAGTGGACAGAGTACCAGACCTGAAGTCAGGGAAGACTCAAGTTTAAATCTGACCCCAAACACTTACTAGCGGTGTGACCCTGGACAAGTCACTGAATCTCTGCCTGTCTCATCTCCCTTTTCTATAAAATAATAGTACCTACCGCCTAGGGTTATGAGAATAAAATATCTGTAAAGCACTTTGTAAACCTTAAAACAGACAGTACTTGCTAGCTATCATTAAGTACAAGAAAAGGCAAGATTGTTGTGAGAGCAAGGCCACTACAGCTGCTGCAGTGAGAGAACAGTCTTGGGGTAGAGATGGGTGGTAGAAGTAGTCATGGCTTATCATGACCTCTTCCAGGAAGACAATAAGAGGGGAGGGAAAAAAGAGGAGCTAGAAGTGAAGTGAAAGGTCTGTTCTCTACCCTGAAGGCTTACCTCCATCCATGTGCTTCAATGCCTTTTCAGCCTCATCTGGATTTTCAAACTCCACATATGCATAGCCTTTGGATAGATGAGGATGCATTCTCTCCACAGGCATATCAATCATTTTAATTTTCCCATAAGTGGAAAATATTTCCATGATGTGATCCTAGGAGATATCACATAGAAATACAAAAGATACAGACATAGATAACTATTACAGATAAGAAACTCTCAATGCAGATGGTTTTTGCTATTTCTATCAAATTCTCATGTGAATTTGTTTCCTACCTATAGGGCAATCACCAGGTGTCTTACCAGGGGCTTGGAAGTGTTACAATGCTTAAAAGAAAAAGTCTAGAACAGGTTCAGGTCATATTTTTATTCTGGACACGGATGTAACTCAGTTTCATCTTTCAAACAAGGGAACAGGTCCCTGGAGAGAGGAGTAATGCACCAGGGTAAAGATCCCCAGACTCTTATTTCATTACCTGCCAAAGCGAAAGGCACTAGGTTGGAAGAGAGGCTCAAGGTTCAGATCTCAGTTCTGCTACTTACTCAGACAAGTCATTTAACCTCTCAGGCTAAGTTTCCTCATCTGTAAAATGATGGAGTTGAACTAGATCAGGGATTTTTTTCAAAGTCTAAGTTTTTATTGATTTCTTCTATCATCATAGTTGTCCCCAGTATCCTTCTCTCTCCCAGAGAGTTATACTACATAATAAACAGCATTAAAAATGTTGGGGACGACCCAACAACACCAAAACAGACCAAAAAAGCCCAAAGGATATAGACATTTTGGTCAATTTATTTGCATAATTCCAAAATGGTTCTACCACTATTTCACAGCTCCTCCAACAATGTATTAGTGTGTTTATAATTCCACAACCCTCCAATATTGACTACTGCCATTTTTGTCATCTCTACCAATTTGCAGGGTTTGAGGTAAAACATCAGAGCTGTTTTGGTTTGCACTTCTCTATTAGTGATTTGGAGCATTTCTTTAAATATAGTTGTGAATACTTTGCAATTCTTTTAAGAACTGTTTGTTCACATCCTTTGACTACTATTGAAGAATGGCTATTAGTCTTACATATATTTATTGTTTTTATATCTTGGATACCAATTCTTATCAAATTTGACACGGATTTTCCCATTTGACCCCTTTAGGGTTCATTAAAGTTGTCTGTATAGAAGCTTTTCAGTTTCATGTAATCAAAGGTTATCTATTTTACCTTTTGTGGTTATTTCTATCTCTTGTTTAGTTAAGACAACATCTCTTGCCCAAAGCTGGGAAAAAGATATATTCTGTTGCTCTTCCAATTTTTTTATACTATGATCTTTAATATTAAGGTTTCATATCCATTTAGAATGTATCATGGAGTCTGGTGTAAAGATCAGGGATTTTTAACATAGGGTTCATGAACTTGTTTCTAAAAACACTGATAATTGTATTTCAAGATAATGTTTCCCTTGTCATACTATGTATTTTATTTTATGCACTTCTGAGGAGTCCACTGATTTCACCAGACTATCAAAGGGGGTATACGACACAAAAAACAAGGTTAAGAACCCTTGGGATAGATATTATCTATTGCTCCTTTCTGGCTCTATATTTAGGGTTCAATGATTGTCAAGGGATTAGCCTAAATTGTCTTAATTCTTCTTTGTACTTCCTCTAGCAATTTACATTTTAGAAGGGACCAATAAAAGTTTTTCAGTTGTATACTTTTCAAAACAAATTTTGAATCACTTTAATTGAAAAACTATATACCAAATAGGACTTTTGGAAGGAGAAGAGAAAGGTTGGAAATAAACAAAGGTACTACTTCAAAAAGGGTCAGGAGAGCTCTAAAATCCTTAATTTCTGAAACAAGAATGTTCTGAATACAAGAGAAATTACTCAACAATCTCTTAAGCACGAGTATAACCAATCATAGTTTATTTCACTGAGAGCAGACTCTCCTGCCCCCAATTTCTAAATCCAAAGAAGCCTCTCAGGGATGTCCTGTGAGTGACCAATGGAAACGGCCAAGAAATTTGGGCCCCGTCACAAACACCGCAGAACTGCAAGACTCCCTAAGACATAAAACTCCCCTGAGGACCCCAAAGTATAGTAGGTCATATGCTTAATCCAACCCCTTATTTTACAGGTGAGGAAACTGAGGTGTAGAGGTCACACAAAAGTAGATCCAGGGTCTGAACCCAGGTTGCTGCACTCCAAATCCAAGGTTCTTTCTAGAACGATGTCGTGAAATCAGTTTTATGTTGCACATCTATCATATTCTTATGTCATATGTAGAGTTGGTCAGCCCAACTAGAATTAACTAGTTTTTAACATCTAGGACCAAGCAACTGCCCAGAACTAGGAGAGATACATATATATTTTTTGGCTAGGCAATGGGGTTAAGTAACTAGCCCAGGGTCACACAGCTAGTAAGTGTCAGAGGCTGGATTTGAACTCCTCCTGACTCTAGGGCTGGTACTTTATCCACTGTGGTACCTAGCTGCCCCCACCAGAACTAGGATACGCACAAGCAGATAGTAGCTTAACAATTTCTTACCTTTGTCACATTCCTAGTAAGCCTTCCAATGTGTACTTTGGTGGGTTTTGGTGAAGGACTTCGTCTCTTCCTTTCCTTTTCATCTCTTTTAGGTGGTTTCGATCTGATTTTAAAAATACCAGATATTTCATCAACCTCTCAATTACATCAGAAAATAATTACAAATTTCCTAGATCTTCAAGATGATGTAGAATTTCAAAGCATATAGTGACATGGTTCAAATATGGTACAAATATTAACTGCAAATAGTGTTTTCTTTCTCTTTTTTCTTAAAATTATTTATTTTTAATATTCTTTTAAAAAAAATACTGAATTCCAAATTATCTTCCTCCCTCCAATCCCTCCCTCATCCATCCAGAAGGCAAGCAATGCGACATCAGTTATACATGCAAAATCATGCAAAACACATTTCCATATTAGCCACGTTCTGGAATACTACCACCACCACCACCTAGAAAAATAAAGTGAAAAAATTATATGCCAATTCGCACTCAAAAGTTCATCAGTTCTCTCTTTGGTAGTCGATGGCATTTTTCATTATAAGTCCTTTGAAACTGTCTTGGAATATTCTATTGACCAGAATAGCTAAGTTTTTCACTGTCAATGTTTGTTACAATATTGTTTTTACCGTGTACTACCAATTCATATAAAGTCTTTTTCAGGTTTTACTGACCCCTCCCCCATTACTTCTTACAGCACAATAGTATGCAAAAAATGTTTTCAAAAGAAGCTCTTTACGCTAGATAATAATTATATCATTCCTAGAAATCCCAAAGATAAAACTGTACAATATTACTGAATGTTAGCGGGTCACCGGAAACTCCTTAACAGACTTTTTTCTTCACTTAGATCAACAATGGAAGGCAATTACTCTTTAGATTGTGAGCTCCTTGAGGGTAGGGATCATCTTTGGTATCCTCAGTGAATAGCATAGTGCCTGGCATATTAGTGGGTGCTTAAAAAATGTTTATTGACTTATTTTATACAAACTGATCTCTTTCTAGTCTACCAGGTTGCTAACTGATGCTTGATATTACTTCAAACATTTTGCTTCTGTGGCAAAAAGCTAAAAATACCACTACACTCAAATTTGAAAAGAACAACTGGCAATTGTGGTTTCTCAGCTCACATTACAGACAGACTCAGATGCCCGGAAGGAAGGCTCACATATCATCATCAGCCAAATGACCAATTGGCTACAGAGCATAACAGAAGATATGGGAGAAGTTTAGGTCAGCACTCACTTGGAGCGGGAACGCCTTCTATTGTCATGCCTTCGTCGAGAGGGACTTGGAGATCCAGAGGAACTGCTGGAGCTGGAACTTCGGGAGGTGCTGGAGCTTCCTGAACGACTTGATGCAGAAGAAGAGCTGGACCCACTGCTAGAGCCAGTGCTAGTACTAGAGCCAGAGCTGGAGGTGGAACTGGATCGAGACCTGTTGAGTGATGAGGTGGAGAGGAGTAAAAGGGCCACAGACTGAACTGAAATGGGAGTAGAATGTTTTCAAATTGGGATTAGGAGACCCCAAGCTCAATGGTAATGCTCTTAAGGAGAGGAGTCCATACTTTACTACTTGTTAGGGAGCAATGTTACTTCTAGTGCCAAATGTCTCTACTTGTTGGACTGGCAAAGAGATTTAAGTAGAAACCTTTAAGGTCAGGCCAAACTCTGGAGAAGGAATCTAAGGCTTGTACTTGCGGAAGTCAGTAGTAATGGAGGGGCGAAACTATAGAACCCACACACGTGTTAAAATCAAACAGACCTAGCTTGGTGAATTGGCAGCTAACTGCTTAGAACTGGTCTAACAGTACACTTTGTGTTACTGATTAGTTAATACCAATGTTCATCAAAAATAAATATACCTGAGAAGTTACACACCTTACATGGCATGTAACATGGGAGGGGACAGCCTGAACACTGCATCAACCCCCTACAAAGGGTCTTTCTTTAAAAGTTTTCCCAAAAGACGACATGCTTCCAGAACACTGTTTGAGTTTATCTGCTATATAAACAGGCTGCCTGCAAAGAAATAACCCCTATAATCTGACTGTGCCCGTACATTGATTTAGTTCTCCCAGAGCTTCTACTAAAAAACAACACAAACAAACAAACAAAAAAAATCCCCACCTGGAGGTGCTGCTACCACTAGAGGCACTTCGCCTCTTACGAGCTTTGTCTCTACCACGGTCCTTTTCACTTGATTCTTTGGTGGCCCCTTTATCTTTAGACCGGTCCTTTGACTTGTCATCGGTTCTATCCTTACGCTTGGTGGGAGAGGGAGCCCTAGAAAGGGGGAGAAAAAGAGTTGGTGAGAACAATGCCATTCCCAACCATAGCCTGAAACAATATGCCACAGCTTAAAAAATAGAGCATCCAAAAGCTTGCAGGGATCCCAGTTAATTACAGGGCAAAATGACCAGTTGTTTATGGAAGCTTTCACTGAGAACAAGCAAACAATTCCAAGTTTTGCCCTTCCTGAGGGATCCCTAGCAGTGGCTATCCCAAAATTAGCACTAGAAAAAGCTGACAGAAGGATTACCGAGTGCTGGACTTTTTATTATTTTCTTTGACTCCTAGCAAGCTCTTCTTTTTCATTCCTGATAAATCCATTCTCCCCTTCTGAGGTGGTTCAAAGCAGTACTGGATAAGTACTCACTTATCTGAGCTCTCACTTCTAACTCCTTGATTCTGAGAACCGATCCCTAATCGAATTTACTCCATAGAGCAGCCTAATAACAAGATAAAAGGATTTAAAAAGAATCAAAGGCAACAAATCTACTTTGCAGTAAAGAAAAATTCAGCAGTGTGGAGGTGGGGTAAAGAGGTGAGAGAAACACCAAATGGATTTAATACAATATACATTGAGTGTTCACGCAGAATGCTGCAGAACAAATAGGTCGAGGAAGAAGCTGATCACAGGGGCAATTCAACATCTCATACAGGCTTTCTCCTGGTTCTAAAGGAAAGGAGTCTGGAGTTTTCACCTTACCCTGGTATTTTCTTATCAAAGCAGGCTTGGAGGAAGGGGAGTGGGAGGTAAAGGAAGATATCTTTTATAGGTGCAAGCTCATTTTCACCAAGGGAAGGTAAAAAGCTTCTTTATCCCCCCTCATTCCTTTGGAATACAATATAGTCATCACATAGGAGACAAGAGCACAAGCCAGGCATAGGGCCTCTCCCTGTAGGAGACCTCTGCTTGATTAAATCATTGCTAAGTTTCTTGCATAATTTAAACATAAAAATTCTATTATAACAGTGGATAGGAGCACCAGGGTTAAGAAATATTAGTATCACAGAAATTTCATAACAACCTAATGAAAACTTTAAAGTTTCTGTTTACATTAAAAGCTAAAGTAATTATACCTTAAAATTCATGTCCTCTTACCTTTCTTTCTCTTTAAATATGTTAATTGATACTTTTGTTTTTACATTGATATCTGAATATATCTTGCCCCAGGCAGCCTTCTCTTGTAACAAAGATTAAAAACTAACAAACATGATTTTACAGGCACAGAGAATTACCAGGTGAGGAAACTACCTTTGACAATGAAGGTTGCACCTTCTTTGAAACTTACAGAGCCGCCTAGAACACCTGAGAGATTAAGTGACTTGCCAAGGTCAGGAAGCCAGCATGTGTCAAGGAGCAGGGCTTGAAGTCAGTTCTTCCTGGCTTTGAGGACACCTCCAAGCCAGCTGCCCCTTACTGAGGAACCTCAAAATTCTTACAGTCAGGTGTCACATATGTGAAATTCTGTAACTGAGTTTATGTATGTAAGGTGGATTTGTTTTTCTTTTTTAGATACTAGCTCCCAGGATCATGGCTTGTAAACAACTCCACTACACTCTTGCATCATTACAGAACTCTACATAATACAAACATTTGTGCTCAAGTTGTAAACAGCTCACTGGGCCTGCCCTATGCTAATTCACCATGACACAGCCAAAGTTAATGTAAACTTATGAGCCTCCTGTTGGCAAAATGCCTTCTTTGTTTCTCTATAAATCAAGTGAGCACTGGTTGGGGGGGGGCAGGTGTTTTTTCTCAGGAGGAGAATAAACTGGTATGAATCTCCTGTCTGTTACTCCATTGTCCTTTTTTGGTTTGGCTGTATCTAATTAATGTAAAGGAGCTCCTTTACAATTTACAAGGAACTAATTCTCCTGTTTCAACTCCTTTAATATTTCCATTTCTTAAAACTGGAAACCCAGTCTGGGTTAGGACTGGTACATTGATTATATTAGGCACCTGCCTATACTGCTCTATCTCATGTGGGGGAAAAAATACTATTGTTGTCCATCGCCTGTTTTTGTACTTGCCATCCCTGGAATGAATGTTTAGCAGAAGCCTGCACCAAAGTGTAAATAAGAACCCTTAACCTTTGCAGTGGGAGCCAAGCAGCCCTGGATATGTGGTTAGAGAGAAAAAGGCAGGAGGACAGCTGAATCTAGGTTCCTGTTTTAACAAGCAACAGCTGGCAGGACAAACTGTAAGGTGTGAGAACATGGCAAAAGGAAAAAGGTTTGCTTCCACTCGCATCAAATGAGGAAAAAGGGTATTTCTCTACATTTGAGTCTTTCAAATAAATGCAAACTCGTCCTCAAATTAAACAATTTCTAGAAGAACCTACACACAATTGCCGCAATGAAATGCCCCTTAATGCTCACGTTTTCAAGACCTGGGGACCTTGGGTGAACTAGATTGAGTAGTCCTCTATTAAGATAATTACCACCCACCTAACAGACATTTTGTTAAACTTTATCTTGATAGGCGCTTAAATTCAGGTGCGAAAAGGAAAGGACGTTGGAGGATCCTTTCGCACAAAAAATGTTTCAAATCAAAGCCCTCAATGACTTCCGTCTTCCCTAAAGGGCCGCCTTACAGTTTGTCCTCTCCAGTCTAAGCCTTCAGACACGCTCATTTTTTTTTTTAAATTTTCAACTACGCCAATTCGACTGAATATTGGATCTGGACGACTTGGGGGGAAGCCTAGGCTGCACGATTTTCGCGTGAAATAATCACAAAGAGCCGGGTTCTGTCGCACAAGTTTCACGACACCCGAGATTACCAGTCTGCTCGGGCCCCTGTCTCCCCCTGCGCTGTTTCTGACCCTTCGCTCCTGGGCTTGCCCCGGGCTCGGGCCTCTAGCCCCTTCTCCGCGCCCCCCACGACCTCCAGTCAGTCCGCCTCCCCAGCCCAGCATCCAAGGCTTCCTTCCCTGAGGCCTCGGGCCCCCTCCCTCCGTCCTTTGGCTCCTCCCCCTAGGGCCAGGCCGGGGCCTGCTTTCTCCCTCAGACCGCGATACCGCCCGGCCCATCCAGGACTCCTTCCGCCCTTAAGGCGCTGGTCCATGTCCACCATCCACCTTCCAGGGGATGGCGGCCGGCCCCAGGCAAGCGCGGGGCAGGCAGAGCCCCGGATGGGGTCGGATTCTTCTCGACACTTACATCTTCCCAAGTCCACCGCCTCTGCCGCCCGTTCCTCCTCCCGCACTCTCCGGCGACCAGAGATGACGTCACGCGCCAGGGCGGGAAGACGGAGCGGAACGCAGGGTGTTGACGCAAATGCGCACGGCTTTTTACGTAAGCACGTACCAGTTAAAGGGACAAGACGGCTATTCGAGTGTGTTCGCCATCCTTTCGTCTGCAGGTCGAGCGAGCGCTGTGGCTTTACCTCTCCTCCCGCAGGCCGTCCAGAGCCTACTGAGACGGGCCTCGGCACCGAAGCCGATTGTGTGAGGCCCTTCTTAAGGTCTGCCACGGCTCCTAACGGCTTTGTCGGTAAATCGGGGCTGCGGCGTTCCGCCTTCCCCAGGGCCGCTTCCAGGCCGTCTCTGGACGCCCACACGGATACGTGGAACGAGGAACAGAGCGTGAGAGAGCTTTTGGAGGGGAATGAGCCTCACGCGCTCCGGCTCCGAGGGGGTTAAGGCCGCAACCTTCCCGGCATCCTCAGCGGCTTCGCTGGCACGCGCACAGAGCCGCGGGGGCGCGGGCGCGAGCACGAGCGCGAGCGCGCACCCCTCGCGGGGAGAAGCTGCCGGGGTAGACAGGCAGCGGCGGCGCCGGCGCTGCTGCCCCCCGGCTCGGGTTCGCGTCGAGGCCGGCCCTTCGGCGGCTACCGGGACGGCAGCAGGGACAAAGAAGACGGCGCCTGGGCGCAGGGCTAGGAAAAGGATTTCGGTTCCGGCTCGGGGCCGCCCCGACTTCGGGAGAGTTGAAGATCCCGGGGCACAGAGTTCCCAGGGAAGCCGAAATGGGAGCTCTCGGTTGGGGTCTCGTGGAATGAAGGCTCCCCTGACCCTCCTGCGCTTCCCTGCTCCGCAGTCGCGTTCCCGGGGCGGACCAGTGAGTGACAACTGTGTTTGCGGAGCACTTCTGGAGGGCGGGAGGGGGCTCTGGAAGGGGCTCCTGATCCCCTCCTCCATCTCTCCCCCTCCCCAGCACCCTATTTTAACTAATAACGCGCGGCCAACTGAAGTGCTGCTGCTGGGGTGTCTGCGATTTGCACTTCCTAAAAAGTGAAGCCCTTGAAGGCTTCCTGGAAGAGGCGGGGCTCCCCGGACGGAAATGGGGGTGGACTGGATCGTGGAGACCACAGGAAGGCTTGATCGGCCATTTGTTCACTAGCTCCCACGTGTTGGATCCAGTCACCTCGTCCCTCGGTCATAAAATCATAGGTTTGGAGCTGGAAGGGACCTTAGAGGTCATTCAGTCAAACTTCTCTCGTTTTGCAGGGAAGCAAAGTGACTGGTCACACAGTGCATAATCGTGGCTGACTCTAAATTCAACACTTTCCTGGCCCTTGACTCTAAATCCAGCTCTTTTCCAAAACACTGTACCTGTTTCAAAAGGTAGTCAGCATTTTTATTAAGTGCCTACTGTGTGCCAGTCACTGCTGAGTGCTCAGGATACCAAAAAAGGTTAAAAAGTCCCTGCTCTCTGGGAGTTCACAGTAATGCAAAGGACTGTGCACAAACAAGATATTGGTGTGGGAATATTCAAGGATTCGTTGATGATCAAAACTGTCAACATGAAAAGTACATTTTAATAACCGGAGCATAGGCTCATGGTATCTAAATGACCAGTGAGCATGGAGTGAGAATTTTCAGAATTCTCATATAGACTTTAGTTGTATTAGCAAGAAGGAAAGGAGTGGAATTTTACAGTGGCTGAAAGAAAAAGTAGAGGTTTACGTTTTACAGGTAAAACTTGTAAGTTTTCTTGCAGGCAAATGGAGAGGAAAGATTTACATATCAAAAAGAGCAGATGGGGGAAATTTGGCAAATTTGTAGATTAGTTAGTAAATGCTGAGGGATCTCTTTTAGAAATTAAAACTAGCCAGAAAATGCTTTTCATGAGTAAATAAAGCTGAACCAGAAATTCTTGTGTTACTAACCAGTTAAGTTTTTAGAGGTCTCAGCTGTATTTCACATTAAAAGAAAAAGCTTCAGCAGGTGGCCATAGTTTTTTTTGGGGGGGGGGTTTAAAAGCAGTGGGGCATTAGGGCTCAGTCACCCTAGGGTTAGAAAGGAAGTTGTGCCCACGAAGTCATGGTTAAATAGAATAGGGGTTGCACTTCACTTTGAGATTGAAAGACATTACTTTTGTTAACTCTTTTGTCCTCCTCCAAAGAGATTGAAGACTATTTTGGGTAGGCCATGGGTTTGTCTTGGGAGGCCTTTCTTGTGTTTTTTAGCTTTGATGTGAGGATGGGGTCACATGACCACACCTACTCAGGGCTCCATTTGTTAGGTTTTGTTGTGGTGTTCTCTTTTTAGATTTTGTATTTCTCCTGCTAATTAATAGCTAGTACTGATTTCAGGGAACACTGAGATCCTTTTAAGGAGCCAGACTGGATCTGGGCCTGAGTGAGGTACCTAGGCTCAGCCCTTCCCTCAAGGTGAGGTAATGTGACATATGTGCTTGTCTGCCTTCTTAGTCCTTCAGGTTTTGCTATCATTGCCATTTTATGAAAAGAGAAGAAAAGGGAAAGGGAGGACAGGTGATGGGGACAGTAGTTTCTACTAGGTTGTGTGGTATGACATTTTTTTGGGTGTTCTGACTAGTGATAATAACTGAGCAGATGGAGAGGGACCTGAAGGGAGGGGTGTTATATCCTGGCAACCACTTGAGCGCACCTTTGCTCTGGGTGGAGTGCTGAGAGGTAGGGGTAAGAGGAGGAAATGTTTGGGCCTTGTGGTAGCCTCCTATTTTAACTAATTATTTTTGCTAACTAGGTGCTAGGTTAAATTGTTTATGCTGCTGAAAGAGGGCAAATGCTATTAGCATTTCCTAAAAAGTAAAATCCCAGTCAAAGCCCTGAGTGCTATGCCGGGGTTGGGGTTTTGGTAATTTTAGTGGCCTTCCAGGGCTGCTCAGGAAGTACTTTATAAAGCCATTCCATCTTCTGCAAATATTTTAACTAGGTAAGATACAGCCTGTTCACAGGTAAATACATCCACCTGTCCATAAGATTTAAGTACACATTAGGTATTAAGCACTGTACTAAGCTGGAAATATAAATTTAAAAAAAAGAAAAAAAAAGAAACAACTCCTACTCCTATTTAGCTTGCGTTCTTTTCATGACGTATGTTGTATATTAACATAAAAAAATACAAAGTAGTTGGGGTGGAAGCTTTGTGTGGTAAGGTAGTGCTTCAATTGTGCCTTGAAGAGAGTGATTCTATGAGGACAACATAAGGGATTATTGCATTCCAGGACTGGGGGGACAGCCTTTGCAAAGGCACAGATATGAGAGGTGAAGTATTGTGTGAGGAGCCTAAAGGAGGTTGGTTGGCTGGACCTTAGAGTGAATAATGTATAACGAGGATGGAAAGATAAGATGGGACCAAGTTGTGAAGGTTTGCTTTAAAAGCCAACAAGAGGTCTTATTTTATTTTAGAGGCAATAGGGACCCAGTGTAGTTTGTGGAGTAGGGTAGTGTCATGGTTATATCTACAGTTAAGGAAAACTCTTTGGCAACCGTGTGGAGGATGGATTGTCATGGGGAGGGACTTGAGGGAGGGAGACCAATCAGGAGGCCATTTTAACAGTTTAGACAAGAGGTAATAAGAGTGATTCTCAGGGTAAACAGAAGGGGATGGATGAGAAAGATGCTTTGGAGATAGACTCAGAAGACTTAGCAAAGTAATTGTATGGGGTGAGAGTGAGAACCAAGTCTTTGGCTAGGTTTTGAATTTGGGAGACTGGGAAAATGATTATGCTTTCCATGGAAATAGTGAAGCTCAGAAGAGGGGTGGGTTTTTTTGGGAGAAAGATAATGAGTTCTGTTTTTGAACAGGTTGAGTTTGAGATGTCTCTGGCATATCTAGTTTGAAATGTCCAATGGCAGTGGGTGGTATGGTCCCCACCCCCAGTGCTCTGGGGGAAGACTAGGGCTGGCTATATAAATGAGTTAGTCATATGAATTAAAGATCATAGTCCCATGAGGAGAGAGTGGATAGAAAAGGGCCCACAGTTAAGGGGCATAATATGGATGATGAGCCAGTAAAGGAGCCTGAGAACCAAGAGAAAGTAAGGTCATGAAAATCCAGAGAGGACAATCAGTGGTGACAAGTACAGCAGAGATGTCAAAAAAGAATGAGGACTGAAAAACATCAGATTGGCAATTTTTGTTACGTGATGAGGCCAGAAGCCATATTGCAAAGAATTGAAGAGAGGTGATGGAGGTAATGAATATAAACATCTTTTTTAGGAGTTTGGCTGAGAAAATCAGGGGAGAGATTAGACTGTAGCTTAAGCATAGATGGTTTGGTATAGTGAAGGTATGGGGCAGGCTTGTGTGTACTTGAAAGCAGCAGGCAAAGAACCAGGGGATACAGAGAGATCAAGAGATAGAGATGATTGAAGGAACAGTCTGCTAGGGAAGTTGAGAGGGAATGGCCTTAAGATCACGTAGAGAGAGAAGCTGTCCATGAGGATTTCAGATTGGTCCCCAGTGGAGTATTTGGATATAAAGGGCAGAGATGGTGGAGAAAAAGTGAACTTAGCCATCCATTGTGTATTAGGGACTAGACTGTCATCTGAGGAAGGTGACAGGGTGAGCCAAGGTGGGGCTGATGAGTTGTGTTTGCTTTGCAGGATGAAGACGGATCAGACTGGGGTCCTCTTGATGAATTCTGCCCCGGGAATTTCCTCTGTGCTTCTCCAAAGGCTGCCTGTGTGTATGCATATGTCTCCACACAGGCTGCTGCTTTGGGGCATACTGCGTGACAGACATCAGACAGGGCAAGGGACTCCTTAGGAGTGAGACCCTGGATGTACTCTAGCCTTAGCAGGCCAGGGTCATGGGTCGCCTAGATGACAATGCCAAGAAGCGAATTGTAGAGCTGCGGAAAGCAGGGCTGAGTTTTCGAAAAATCAAGAAGGTCCTGGAGCTTGACAATATTCGTGTCACACCACAGGCTATCTATCTCTTCTTGAAGCGAAAGAATGTGGATCCCAGGCCCCTACCTGGCAACAACCATTCTCTCCCTCCCAGGGACCCGAACAGCCGGCAGCTGGCGCTCAGTCGGGCTGGCTGGGAGGATGAGCAACTCTGGGACTTGTTGCAAGAGAATGAGGTGAAGCCAAAGGAGTCCTTGGAAAGCCAGCCAGCTGGCCCCAGGGGAGAGCCTGGAGCTGGTCAGGGCTGGGACGGCAAAGAGGGCATTAGGATTGTCAGCGTGACATCTCTGTGTCAGGGGAGTGGAGCCCACCCCAAAGATACTTGTTCCAGTGAGGTTTCCCAGGCACCTGCTAACAGTAAGCTTCCTGGGCCTTACAGGCCTGTCTTAGTGGTCGTGTCTAACAAGAAGCCAAAGGAGTCCTTGGAAAGCCAGCCAGCTGGCCCCAGGGGAGAGTCTGGAGCTGGTCAGAGCTGGGACGGCAAAGAGGGCATTAGGATTGTCAGCGTGACATCTCTGTGTCAGGGGAGTGGAGCCCACCCCAAAGATACTTGTTCCGATGAGGTTCCCCAGGCACCTGCTAATAGTAAGTTTCCTGGGCCTTATGGTCTGTGTTAGTGGCTGTGTCCCACAAAAGTACTCTGTCCAGCAAGAGAGTATGTCCACTGGATTTCTGACCTTCTGGAAGAGTGAAGCCCTCTTCCAGTTTAAGTTACTCTAAGAACTCTCCTTTATCTTTTGGGAAAAGTCATGGTGATATTACCTTCCCCTTCTCCCTCTTCCACCCTGGCTTACGTGTTGGCTGTCTCCCATAATCTAGTATGTGGTAGTGGGGAGGCTGCTTTGCAGAGCAGAATGAGAGTATGACAAGTCAGGCCAGTTTTCTTAGCCTGACACTGCTTGAGTTACAAGGCAACAAGTGCTTAGGACACAGGGGTGGGCCACATGTGGCCCTCTAGGTCCTCAGGTGCAGCCCTTTGACTGAATCCAAATTTCACATGTGGCCTCAAGGCCACAGGTTCCCACCCCTGGTCTAGGAGAAGACTGGCCTAGTGGTGCTGGGCATCTGCTGAGCAGGCATCCTCTTCTCTGATCTAGGCCTCAGGCAGAGAGCTGTTCTCAGGTTAATTGTCCTCCCCTTTTAGGAAGGCAGTCTAGTGTGACGTAGAACATTGGTTTGGAGTCAAGACCTACGTGAGGCCTGGCTCTGCTGAATTCTATCTTGGGCAAATCACTTGCCCTCTTTGACCTTCAGTTTCCTCATCTGTAAAATGAGTGGAGTGGGCCAGGTGATCCCTAAGGCACCTCTTCAGTTTTAGAGCTTATGGTCCTACCCTAGGCTCCCTGTAACCTGATTTGTTGGAGTAGGTAGGAGGCAGGGAAGGACTTGACTATTGTGATGTTCTTTCTATATCATTCAGCACCAATGACATGCAGTATATAAAACAGGCCTTTTTTCTCCTTAGTCTTAACGTTCCAGCTTCTTCGTAGATCAGTGTGTAGGACACAAGGGAACTTTCATGTCTCATTACCTCCCCCAACTCTGCCACTTATCAAGAATTTCTAGGAAGTGTTCTCACTATTCCTGGCTATCTAAGAAGAATGGCTCGTGTTTTTTTCTGGGGAAAGAAAACACTCATTTATTCCTTCACTTGGTCTGCCTATTAGTGCTGGGAGATCAGGCTATAGAAGTAGGAAGCATGGCATTAGACTCTGGAGAAAGGGATCCACCTGCCTTTCTGCAGCTGCTCATCTTGTTTTATTTATAGGTGATATTGGGATTGGTCTGGGAACTCCTGGTCCAGTGAGCAAGCCTGCTTCCCCATATCCACTGAGTCGGGGTCGGAACTCTGCCCTCATTGTCAAGAAGAAGATTGTGGATAGAGCCATCTTCCTCCACAAGAAAGTAAGGAACAGGGCATCCCAGGGTTGGTGTTGATGGGGGAAGGGCAGGAAGCAGGAAAAGAGGTCCATGCCTTCTGTCTTACTGCTGCCTGGAGTCAAAGTAGTGGAATTAGTTATGTAACCTTGCACAAAGCATTTTGTTACTGTGGCTTCAGTTGCCTTGCCTGTAAAATGGGAGTAGAGAGGGTAGTGGAGATAGATTCCTCAGTAGGTGGTTCCAAGTTTAACTAAATTTATATGAGAAGGGGCCCTGAATGTAGGCCTCAGACTTAGGCTAGCCTCCAAGGCTGCCCCCATCTGGGGGTGGCAGTCCTTTCTGTTTTGTTAAGGGAGGCATGGGCCATTATAGCCAGGGGTTGTACTATATCCCCCTGTTCCTGTTTTTTCTCCATCTTGGAGGGGGAAGGGACTTGAGGATGTTACTGCTTGCTTCCTTCACAGGCCACTGTCCAGAGTGCACAGAGGGGCACTAGCTCTTCTCTCCCTCTCCTGGTAGAAGTGCAGTCTCCTAGGACCAACGCTGGCCTTCCAGACCTTAAGGACTCCAACCCACATGTGAGTAGATAAAGGAACGGAAAGATAAGGTAGGTGGAAGCAGCAAGCATGGGTGAACCTCTTGAGAATGTTGTCAGCAGATGGAAGAGAAGAGATGGTAGCAGGGTGTATGGAGAAAAGTTTTTGAATTAGGGACACATGAGCACGTCAGGCGGGGGAAAGCTGCTGTGGAGAGGTGATTAAAAGAATTGGGAGATACTAACTTGGAGAAGGTTTACTTAGAGGTAATGATGACTGCCTTCAGGTATTTGAGGGCTGTCTTGTGGATGAGAGATTTGGTTTGTGCTGCTTGGCTCAAGAAGACAATTATAGAACTTGAGAATTGGAAAAGACAGCATCCTTGTAGTCCAACCCATACATTAAAGGAGTCTCCAAGATAATATAACCAACACAATCACCCAGCCTCTGCAGGAAAACCTCTAAGGTGTGGGGAATCCACCAATTCCTGAGGCAGTCCATTTCCATGTTTGTTGTTGTTCAGTTGTTTTTCATTTGTGTCTGACTCTTTGTGACCCTATTTGGGGTTTTCTTGACATATTCGAAGAGCTCTAATTGTTAGGAAGTTTTTCCTGAATTTCGAGCTTTTTAACTTCTTCCTGTTATTCCTGCTTCTGCTAAGGCAGTTAAGAGATAAGAGGGCATTATACATATATCTTCTCTCTCATCCATTAAAGCCCTTTTGATTAAATTTTCATACCTGGCTATTTTTCTTAGCAGCCTTTGTAGCTGTGTTGTATCTTTGATGAGTAATCTGTCTTCTTTACATTTCAAGCCATGGTCCAGACATCCAAATTCCATTCTCAGATTTGACCTTCTTAGTCAGCATTGTTAACTTCCAAATTAGTTTTTCTCTTTTGCATCCCTTGTGTTCAGTTATACAGCAGTGAAGAAAACAGAACCAGTGCCCCTGTGGTCTTTAGTTTCTTGCCCAAGACTTTGTAATTATTGCAAAGACTTTTTGGGTTTCTTCCGTGAAGATCATTTGTTGGTTTTATTAATCACCAGAAGTGGGAAGCTTGCTCTTATGACTCGGATACAGGTCCTCAAGCAGACAATAGGAAACCTCTTTCTCATTGCTGTCCTAGTGCCCCTCCGCTGGTCACCGAGCACTGCTGTGGTGTTCTTTTCCTGATCCTCATGGGACAGTCTCTCCTCTAATAGCTTCTGGGGCTCTATTTAATTGTTAATTGGGGGAGACAAGCTGCTTGTTCCTTTCTAGAGCCTATAACTCCTCTCTCTTCAGGAAGAACCTCAATTCTCTTTTTAGCTGTAATTCTGATTAAAGGGCAGAAGGTAGGCAGAATATGACTTGATTTTAGGGGAAAAAACCTTCCTACCCAGTTCTCTGTAAGTGCTTGGGTCCCCCTTATTGGAGGTCTTTTTTTTTTTAATTGTTTTTGGCTAGGCAGTGGGGTTAAGTAAGACTTGCCCAGGACCACACAGCTAGCGTCCAGTGTCTGAGGTCATATTTGAACTCAGTTCCTCCTGACTCCAAGGCCAGAGCTCTATCCACTGTGCTACCTAGCTGCCCCTGGAGGTCTTTAAAGGGAGCTTGGATGCCTCCTTGTTGGGTAAATTATAGTGAATATTTGTGTCTTATGTGTGGGTTGAACTAGAAATCCTCACGAGTCCCATATAACCCAGGTTCTGAGCTGCTGCCGCTCGGAGGGATGGAGAGTGCTGTTCATTGCTGTTGCCTTCCAGCCTCACACCGTCTTTTCTCCCCGTAGGTTCAGGACATGGGCACTCAGACCCGTGTGCCCTGGGTCAGTGCCCAGGGCCTGGCTGAGAAGCTGGATGCAATGCAGCGGGCTGTGCAGCAGGTCCTGGAGGTGCTGCAGGTGCTGATGAGGCAGCAGAGCCGGCTGGAGCAGCAGCAGGAGCAGCAGCAGCGCTGGCAACAGCAGGTGTTGGGGACTCTGCAGCAGCTCACAGGGCCTGCCCAGAGTCAGGGTCCTGGGACCAGGGAAAGCCAGGACTTAGGGAGCCCTGGGACTCCTGAAGGACCTAATTTCCACCAATTTAAGATGGAACTTCTTTGACCCTCTAACATAGGTGTGACACGCCTGAAGGGGCAGGACCTTCAGCTTTGGGGAATAAGGGGTGTGTGTCTTGGTACCATCTCAGCTGACAGCCCTCATAAAATGAGAGGTGTGGGCAGGAAACACTGCCCCCCCCCCGACCCTTATGTCTATGTGCAACACACAGGCTGTAGCCCTTATCCTTTGCCTGTGTTGGTGCCTTCTCCCGACAAACCCTGCCCAGCTTCAGGGCCTGTGGAGGGTGCTGGAGGTGGGGTGGGGGTGGTTTAATTACAGAAAAGCCTGGGATTTGGGAGCAGGTGACCAAGGGAGGCTTTATGACTTTTTCCTTTCCTGGGGCTTAGACTCTGAGAGAGTAAGTTTCTTTACCTTCATATGCTGTTATACGTGAGTGAAGGGCTCAGGTGTTTCTTTAAGATAGGGGATGAGTCATGGTTTTCTGGTGACTACTAAGCATGTTCCAAGGCTTAGAGCACAGTGTGGGGCCAGGATTAAAGACATAGTTGGTGGTGGGGGAACAGTAGCTCTATGATACTAAGACCAGCGAGGATCATTGTAAGGGAATAGATGTTCTCATGATGGAGATGCTTTTCCATCAGGCATTGATAGTTTTAACGTGACATAAATCTACTCTGCATTGGACAGGTCTGATGGGTAGGTGGGATCCCCATTCTACCTGTGGAGGTTGTCATCTTTGGGTGGAAGAAGGGCAGACAGCTGGCTTTTATGCACATGAAACAGTCTGCCCAGCAGCTTGGACAGGAATAGGGTCCCGAAGGACTCAGGAAGTTACTTTGCTGATGTAATGTATTTGTTATCATTATGAAAGTAGAAACAAGGAGACAAGAGAAGACAGTATAGTCTCCCCAGGTTTCCAAGTCTAGAAACCATATCTATGTCATTAAATAGTTAAATGAGAACAATCCGATTGTCATGTCTTCATTTTTGTGTCTGTTGTCTTTACTGTAATAGATCACTAATGGGTCTGTGACCCTCTGTCACTTCTGAACAAGCCTAGTCAATACTGGGGCTCAGCCTTGTAGGAAAATGTTAATCACCTTTCACCTAGGAGTTCTTGTCACCCCAGGGACTGACTCGTGCAAATCAAACTGATGGGGGCCTAATTTGTAAGTCAGTTGAATTAAATAAAGTAAATAGTGTGGCCTTGTGACTAGAGTGCCACCCTGAAGGCAGGAAGACCTGGGTTCAAGCTCTTATGTCTTGACACATACCTGGCTGGTGTCCCTGCATAAGTCACTTAGCTATATTTATATAGTGAGTCAGTGCTCTGAACAATTCTCCAGGACTCTGAAGTTGCAGAGAATGTGCTGACCTGCAGAAGGGGTTTTCTCAGCCAGGAGTCCCTATACCGGTGAAATCAATGTTCTTCCCACTCCCTAAGTGTCCATGTGGTGCATCGTGCCAGCTGGGACTTCCCGTAACAAAGGGAGCCTGATGAGTGTGAAGCTGGAGGAAGGCCAGTGTAGGAATGCCCAACTATTTACCACAGGCCATTTAGTGATGGTGATATGGATGGTGCTGGGGGCAGCAAGCCTCTTTGTCTCCCAGTTCTTTGAAGGAGTGTACTAATTTCTATTACCAGCTAGCTAGAGTGCCACATCTGTGTTCTCCTGGCTGAAGTTCAATCAAAGGATGTCTTCTTTCAGTGTTTCCCACTTTTGGTTTGCCCTCCTGGCCTAAAGCCACCAGACTGGCTCCTTTATCATTAACCTAAAGGGGTGCCATCCTTAATGGAGAAGCACCAGGGAGGGCAGTCTCAGATATAATGAGGTTTGTCTTTTACTAAATATCTATGGAATTTTTAGAAAGTGAAGTGTTTTTATTTTTGTCTCACTCTGAAGCACAGAAATGTTTGGTTTTTTTTTCCTCCAAGAGGGGTTATAAGCTTGGACTCTTCTGCTCAGCTCTACAACAAAGTGGACCTATTTTTTTATTCATAAATCTTTTAAAATAGATTAATTAATCTTTAAAAAAGAATACATCCTGTTATTTTATCCCCATTTGTACTTTTCAAGTCTGGATAGTAGGCAGACAAGCAATTTAACATCATCTATCTATCTGTTCATCTGTCTATTGTATAAAGCAATCACAGTAGTAATTCTTACTTTCATCTTCAATGTAAGATTTCCAGTCAAACTCAAAGATGGTTTCATTCACAAGGGTGCCATTGTAATCCTTGGTAATATTCTTTTCAATAGTGTGTTCCTCCTAAGAGGAATTAGTGGGAGGTCGTTGTACACATTCCTCAGGTTGTCCATAAACAACTGTAGTCCAATGAGAGCAAACACACTCAGGCAGAACACAGGATCATGACATCAGAAAGCTTCACTTGACTGAATCAGAGTCCCCACAATACTTCAAGCCTGGAATTACAGCAATCATTGTCAAAGCTCTCAAGAGTCTGGAAGTTCAAAGAGCTGGAAAATTGCCTGGGTTTAGAGATTCTGTTTCAAACACAAATGTAATGACAGTGAAATCAAGCCAGTTCCATGGATCCCGGAGAAAAGTGAAATCTAAACAGAAACCTCTGGCAATGATTTTTATAAGTGATTCAAATGTATGTATTCCTGTGAAAGTGTACTCTATGTCGTTCGTCCAGTCGGGAGGATTGCTCGTAAACGTGCAGTTTGTCAAAATAGTGCACATGATAAGCATGCTGAATAATGAATGTACCAAAATCTTCCTAAGAGGATTGAAGGGAATTAAAATGTACAGGGTAGAAGTGGCACTGAATCGGAAGATTGCCTTCTCTTTATTCAATACTATAAAAGTTAGAGACTGGGTTGATGTGGGGAAAGTTTCATGGAGAAGGTGGCCTCTGGGCTAAGCCTTGAAGAAAGGGAAGGATTTGGATAGCAGGAGACGAGAGAACATTCCAGCCATCTGGACCTATGTTTCACTCAACCATTATCATGATGGCTAAGAATGGGAGGGGTGTGGGTGATATAAGGTGACATGTGGAGGCCAGAAAAGGGAAAATTTCCAAGTGTTTAAGTTGGCAGCAACGATAGCCATGGAACATCTTTGTTGAAGCCTGTTGCCACCTCTGCTGCAGGAAGGGTGGACACTGGGGGACAGTTTGGCTGGCTTTTGAGTTAGAAGAAAAGTTAAAAATTTTGAATGACAACACTCTTCCTAGTCATACCCACAGGCCCTTCCCTCTGAAATGAATTGGCTTGTCCACTGCCTGTGTTGTCCCTTCCTAGATTTTGGAAGTTCCTTACCATTGTGGGTTTTGTAACAAGGGAAGGAAAGAATTTGCATTTTACTTCTGAAACTGGATAGTATAAACAAAGGGACTGGGGTAAAATGTGCTAAGGGGAAGCCATTCCCTTCGAGTCTACTCTCACAGAAAGGACTCAAAGGGGTGGTGAACTTCACGATCTCTGTTTAGGGCCTGTAATGCAGGAGTTCAGCTCCAGACAGATCCACACTGGATTTGGCCCAACCAAAAGAAGATAGTGGAGCTGTAGATAAGGGGTCAATACCACTTTATTCTCTCGGGACAGCCAGTCGAGACAAGATGGGGGGCAGAGCATCCGTTAAATCACTTTATTCTCTTAGAGGCAGGCCGAGACAAGGAGTAGGAGCATCCTCACCCATTGGCCAGTGCTCGTTTGATATATAGAAAAACACAAAGAAGGCAGCGTGCCAACAAGCTCATAAGTTTATGTTATCGTTGGTTGTAGAATGACGCATCAGCACGGAGCAAGCACAGTGTTGGTGTTCATGGGCTAAGCTTCTAAGTTTACATTATCTTTGGTTATATAATGATGTATCAGCATGGCGTAAGCGCAGTGTTGGTGTTTATGGGCCGTGGATGCTGGCTGCCGGTATCACACCAGATCCATGCTACATACGGGGCCAAACTGCAGTGTTCAGTTAGGCTCAGTAGGGACGCTGATAACTTGCAACAGATCAAACTGATTCAACCTTATAATCAGAGTTGGAAGGGATTTTATAGGTCCTACCTTCACCCAGGGCCAGAGTGCTTATTACCACCCTGTTAATAGTCATCCAACCTTCAGACAGCTGTGGAATAGGTTCTGCCTTACGTTAAGCTGAATTTGGCCTTGTGACTTCCACCCATTACACCTGGTCTGCCTTAAGAGGGACATGTGGCCATAGCAGCCCTTAAAATCTTTAGGTTCAACATTTCTTATTTTTTCTACTATTTTTCATTTGCGAAACTGGCACTAGATGTATGGGAAGCTGTGGAAACACCCAGGACAAGACAAGAGGGACACAGAAAAGAAGTGATGACACAATACTTTTTTTTAAAATAAATGCACATATTTTTAATGTTCTCTGTGGCCTGTAGGTATTTTTTAATAAGTCAAGGCGCATGTGTTACATTGAAGGCCCAAAGATTCTGGTAGGCAGTAGCACCTTTGTAGGAAAATAACAAAGTAAACAGGGTTTATCAAGAATGCAGATAACAATTTTCAAACCACACCTATGGCACACTGATGCCTCCTCAGCTATGTTCATTTGCTCATTTCCAAATCCCCCTCCTCTCGACAAACTCTAGTTAGTTATCATCCCACAGAAGCGGTACCACCCAGAACTGAACACTGACCTGCAGATGTGATCTGACTGGGGCACTGTAGTGCAAGATTCTGACCACTCCCCTCACCTCCAATCAGTATGCTATGTTTATAAAGACTGAAATATTTTGTCCACCATGATTAATGTGACACAGAGATAGCATCACACACGTGCACATGAACACATCGTGGGGGCATGCAGGGATTGGTGATGAAGAAACTATGAAGGGTAAGCACCATCTCCTGCCACAAATGGGTCCCCAATGCAAGAAGTGAATGGTAAATTAATTCACCTAGGACACAGGGCAACAGTCAGAGGTCACCACCCTGGAAAAATGGATACATGTCTCTGCCCAAGTTTGTATTTTGCTTAACTGGAATCAGGGTCACAGTTTCAGGTCACTCTGGAGAATAAGAAGCAGAATTCCCTGCTTTCACACCTTACTCCTGGACTCTAATGGTGTTATCAATCTCTTTAGGCTGGTGGCCACTGACTCCCATGGAGCCAGATATCTTGGGGTCTGCCAAATGACTAGTGTGAGGATTAGCACTGTCCTTTCCTTCCCTGAATTCCTTACTCCTTGACACACTGCTTAAGAGGGCTTCTCTACTGTTGATTCTGGCTTAGTATTTAAGGGCTCTGAGTTGCCTTAAATGACTACATTCACAAGTAAATTCACCATGAGCCTTAAGGTCCTATTCTGCTGTCCAGAGCATGCTCATCATTTCTAATCTGAGAGCAGTATGAAAGTCTGTTATTATGGATACTTAGTTATCATATCCATAATAGAAAAAGAACCAACTAAAAATAAAGGTGCAGGATAAAAAGTGGTGAGAGGGTGTCACTTATTTGTGTGACAACCTTTAACAAGTACCCCCTGCAAGCCAACTTTGTGGATGCTGCTGTTCACCGTTCGTCTTCTGATGAAGACTGTAAATGGGCAAAGCTCATGAAGACTTGTTCCAGTGAGACTTGACTGACGGAATAGTCGTCTAGTCCGTATTTTTCTTTGGCTTTCTCCAAGATGCCAAACACCTGTGGGAAAGCACAGAGTCACTGCTGCAGCCTCCACCTGATGGGAGAGAGGGACTGCTTCTCTGTTTATGCCAGGGGCTTTAAAGTGAGGCTTGACAGGGAAAGGCTTCTTTACTCCACCACCAGGACCGCAATGTGAAAAGGAAGGACAGGCTGTCCCAAAGTTATAAAACTCCTGGGACTTTGGACAAGAAAGGAGTTTCCTCCCAAAGTACTGTCTTTAAGATTCCCAGGGAAAGAAATGTTTTCAAGGGCAATGCTAAGCACATTGCTCTGCTCTTAATGTACAAGGAACTTAGATCATCTTAGAGAATTGAGGCTAAGAAATCTTGGTCTGTATTGCCAAGGTAAGTTTCAGAGGAAAGACAAACTAACTGCTCAGGAAAGCAGGAGGACTGACCACATTTTCAGATGCCCAAAGGCCAGGTCATCTGCCACCATGACTGCTTAATTCCCCCTGGGTGCCCCTTGCTGGAGGTAGCATTACTATAGCTTGACACTGGGAAGATGTTCCCCCACACTCACCTTCGCCCAGCTGAGGTCCTTACTGGGCAGGTGGTAATGGACCATTCCTTGGTGTTCATCCTTCAGTATGCTCCCTGCCAGGGGTAAAGAGACAGCTCTGGTGAGGGACACAGTGGGCAGGGCTTTCTCCTCAGGGTTAGTTTTCAACCCAGTGTTAACAATCCAGTCAATTCAATTATCTACTGTATGTAAAGTGCTATGATATGGATTTGTTTGATACAAGTTCCCAGCATCACGGCCCATGAAACAACCACTCTGCGCCTGCTCTATGCTGTCTCATCATTATGTAACCATAGTAAATGTAAACATTTGAGTTTCGCTCGTAAACACCCCCAGTGCGCTTGCGCTGGAGTTCATGGTTGGCATACTGCCTCCTTTGTCTGTTTCTCCACAAATTAAAGGGGCACTGGCCAGTAAGGCGGATTTGCGGAATAAGGAATGAGGAATGCTGAGGGTGCTGTGTAGGGGGCAGACGCTTCCACCCCCTTCTTGCCGGCGAACGTGAGACAAGAGAATAAAGTAATAGGACCCCCTTATCTGTGGTCTCTGCTGCCTGCCACCCTTCTGAAATCTGCCTGGATCCAGAATGAACCTGCTAGAGGCTGAAGCTGAGGAGCGCCTCTGTTACACCCACGTGACCGGGGCTGGGGGGGTGGGGGTAGGGGGAGGGGAAGTAGAGGACTGTTAATAAAAGAGCAGAGGATCCTTTTTTTCTCTTTGGCTTTGGAAGCCCCTAAGCAGTTTAATTCTGCGACACATTTTCTTCTCAAGGCTACTCGGCGTCTGCCAATAGCAGCGAGTTTTAGTTCCCTAGGGAGATGAAAGCATGTATCAGGCAGTGTGCAAAATAAGCCTGACTACGGAGAATCAGTTTATAGATACCTGAAGAAATCACCAGGCATATTCTCAGGGAAAGGGAAAATGCTACAGGGGCTGAACAAGACTGGTTAAGAATCTCAGTGCCAGCCCCCTTGCTTTTTGAGGACTCCACGTCTGGGCAGGGGCTCTACAGCTTTCAGTTCCGGTACCTGGGAAAGTCTGGTTGATAAACATCTTGAACAACTCCAGGGCCTCCATTTTGCCTTCTTGCCTGTCGCTTTTAACCTTGGCTAACAGGGTGTAGCCACTTCCAAACTTGCTCTTGAGATGCTGTGGGCTGCCCAGGCACTTGAACTGCCCATTCACCATCATGGTCAATCGGGTGCACAAAGCGTCACACTCTTCCATGCTGGAAAGTCAAGCAAGGGGTTAGAGGGAGAAAGGACTAGAGAATCCTTCTCTCAGAGAGTGAAGGTTTGGGTTCCCATCTTTACAGAGGACAGGCTCGGTAGTGCAGGCCCTGAGCTAAGACTGGTGAATGGTGATATATCACTAGAATTAGAGCAGTCAGCATAAAATGGAAGGAACGGTCACCCAAATCTAGTGGAAATTTCTCCCACTGTTATTCCATCCCATAGCACACATTCCTACAGTCCTTTCTGGAAGAGCCTGACTAGTTCTCTGTCAGTTTCTTATAACCCTTCCTCTTTCCTTAACACGTACTAATCCATGTCCTCAGTCCTGTCCCCACCCCTCATCTTCGTCCCTATTGCAGTTTATAGAACAGTTCAAACTCCTCATTTTCAAACAAGATAAACCAAGGACCAGGGAAATGATTTCCTATCTTGGGATCTGTGCTTGAGATTGGAATCCATCTCCTGCCTCAATCAGATGCTCTTTCTACCACCTCTACCACTTCCCACTGTTCTTCCTCTACCTGTGGGAGGTGATGACGATGGCCTTGCCAGATTCACGGGCTCGTGTCACTGTGTCCCAGAGCAGGCGCCGGGCTACAGGGTCCATGCCAGTGGATGGCTCATCCAGGAAGACAACTGATGGCTCTCCAATCAGGGCAATACCAGTGCTCAGCTTACGCTTGTTGCCCCCGCTGTGCCACAAGAGAAGAGAAGAAATGGGATAACTATAAAATGACACAAATTCCCAGATTCCAGTCCAGAACACTGGGGAGCAGAGGGATAGGGGAATGCGTCATTAGAATATAAATTTAACTATCTCCCAGCTAGACTTTATTATAGTTAACAAACTATATGATATAAATAACTATCCAAATATGCATTCATTCATTCATTTAAATGATTTATTAAGAGCCTAATGTATATAATTTCCTTCAAGGACTTTATGATATGGTTATGGGAGATAAGATACATATAGATAAATAAAATATAAAGTATAATAAGTACATAAGAGGAACAAAGTACTAGGGGATCAGATGAGGGAAAGATCACTTCAACAACTGTTAAAATGGTCTGGTACTGGGTTAAAATATGAAAATAGACTATTAGAAGAGAATAAGGCCCGTAGAAGAATATTCAAACTACTACAAGAGTTTAACATGTGACAAATCAAGTAAAATGAAGCAATAGAAAACAAACAACAATGCAGCAAATGGCAGAGGGAAAACTGGATACCAATATACAGAAAAATAAATTTACACCCATACCTAACATCATATGCCATAATAAATTCCAAAGATGTCAAAGAGTTTGGTACTTTTTAAACAATATTTTAAGAAAACAGAATAGTGTTTACATGTATCCCAGTTGTAGATGGGAAAATTTTCTTAATTATTTAAACAACAGAAGAAATTAACAGTAATAAACTGATTATATAAATATATAATAACTGATTATATAAAAATAAACTAATACACAAGAGAAAAACAAAACTAAGATGACAAGGTGAACATTCTAGAAAAAAAATTCCCAATTATCTCAAACAATTTTTTATATTTTTGTCCTATTGTTTTTCCATATTAACTTTTACTATAATTTTGTCAAAATCTATTGAAATATACCCATGGAATTGCAATTTATCCAGACTATCAGTTAAATGAAGTAGTATTATCTTCTTTCTTTCCTTTTTACTTTTAAAATTTTTTTTTACTCATTTTGAACTTAAATACAAAAAGACAAAAAAAAGGGAAAATTTCCATTTACACAGCATAACATAAGATGAGGATTCAACATAAAACCATGAATTTCCATTTTATACTGTTTACTTAAAAAACAAAAACTCAAAACTAATCCTCCCTGTTTCATCTACAAATTTTATAAATGTATCAAGTACATCTTTATCTAAATCACTGATAAAAATGTTAATGCAGAACCAAGAACAGATCCCCGGGATCCTCCACTAGAGGTGTGTTTCCATGTTCATAACCATTAATGCCTTCTCTTTGGATCTGACTGCTCAACATTCTCTAATTCCCTCTTCTTAAGGGGAGGGTTGTATGGCATAAGGCACTGTCCTGGGCCTTCTTTTCTTCTCCCACCATATTATTTCACTTGGTGATCTCAACAGCTACCATGGATTCAACTACCAATTCTTTTCAGATTATTCTCAGTTCTATTTGTCCAGCCTTTATATACCTCGAGATCTCCAGTCCCACATCTCCAAATGCCTACTGGACACCTCCAGTTGGATGTCCTGTAGCTATTTTAAAATCAGCACATCCAAAACCGAATTTGTTATCCTTCTTCCCAAACCTTCCTTTCTCTCTAAGTTCTCTATTACTATTGAGGGGCACCACCATTCTTCCAAGCATCCAGGCTTGTAACCAAAGTGTCATCCCTGACTCCTCCTTCTCTTTCCTCCTTCCCCCCATATCCAATCAGTTATAAAGTCCTATCATGTCTACCTTCAAAATATCTTTTGAATCTTTTGAATTTTGAATTCTCACATTTCCTCCGTCTTGGTGCTGGCCCTCATCATCTCCCACATGGACTATTAAATGGCTGCTGGTTGGTCTCCCTGCCTCAAGCCTCTCCGCATTCAGGTCCATCTTCCACGTGGCTGTCTAACTGAACTTCCTAAAGTCTTTTCACTCCCCATTTCCAATCAAGTCCAGTGCTCTCTATTGCTTTCAGGATCAAAAATAAAATCCCTTGGTTGGCTTCTAACGCCTTTCATAACCTGGCCCCTTCCTATCTTTCGAGTCTTCTTCCACCTCACTCCACCCCTGCACATATACTCTGTGACCCAGGGACACTGGCCTCCTTGCTAGTCCTGGCCCCAACACCAGGCCTTTTCACTAGCTGTTTCCCACTGGCTCTCCTTCCACGTCTACACCTCATGGCTTCTTCCTTCAAGTCTCACCTAAAATTACACCTTCTACAAGAGACCTTTCCCAATCCAAAATCTTAGTGCCATGCCTCCTAGAGCATTTCCATTTTAGGCTGTATACATTTTATTTGTACATAGTTGTTTGAATAGTTGTCCCTCCCATTAGATTGTGGGCTCCTTGAGGTCAGGGACTGTGGTTTTGGTTTTTGCCTTTCTTTGTATCCCCCAGCACTTCGCACAATGCCTGGCACGTAGTAGGCTGACTTGAATTTAAGGGGCTGGAGAAAGAGAAATACTCAAGCTGAGTAAAGAAAAGGAAACCAAGAAAGTGATATGAAGAGCTCAGAGACAGAATCTGGGGCAGAGACATTTTGGAGAATTTGAAGAAAAGTTGAAGAACAAGACAGTTGAACATAAAGAGCTCAATCTGAAGGGGGAAAAGGATAGAAGAGGAGGAAGTAGTTTGTAAGTAAGGAAAAGTAACAATGTGGTAAGACAAAGGATTAGTGAGAGAAGGGAAAGGAAGGTGGGTGTGGCTGCCAGATTGCTGGTTTTTTGGAGGGATTTGGACCTGTAATTTTAAAAGTCTGGTGAACTCTCAATGTGTAAACTCCCTCTGTTGTAGATCAGCAGCTCCTCTGAATCGAATTGTCTAAAGACTAACAGTTGTCTGGAAATGTGACTTAAACGTGATCACACCCCCAGTTTGTGGCTAAAGCAGAACTTGAACCCAGGATTTTCTGACCCTACAATAGGTAGGTCGATCCTCTCTCCACTATATAGGTTACTGCCTCTTATCAAGTAATCAAGAGGTTATAAAGAATTGTAAAGATATTAATGAAAGGTCACAAACTGTGTGAAAGACATGGACTTGGTATCTCGATCAACAAGGAAGAGCAAGGCAAAGTCCGCAATGACTTGTGAACATAGAATGCGTGTCTAGGTTCAAAGTGCAGGTTAGCATCTCAGTTTAAAAGAGGTGAAGGGACTCAAGAAATGTCTGTCTGTACTCTAAGTTATCTTGCACAATGCAGTATTCCTTAAAAAAAATTCAAAAAAGGGTTTCAATGTGAAAAAAAGAAATCTTGTGTAGTGATGTTTGCCAGCTTTCAACTTGAACTGAAAACACCACCTCTGCTCCACAGAGAAATTTTGTTTTGTTTTATTTTGCTTTTTGGTGAGGCAATTGGATTTAAGTGACTTGCCCAGGGTCATACAGCTAGTAAGTGTCAAGTGTCTGAGGTCACATTTGAACTCAGGTCCTCCTGACACAGGTCCACTGTGCCATCTAGCTATCCCATCCAGAGAATTAAAGGGCCCTCACAGATCGTTCAGTTCACCTCCTTCACTTTCAAGAGAAAGATGTTGTGAAGATCAAGTGAGATGTATGGAAAGCACTTGAAATCTTAATGTGCTGTTTTAAAATACCACTGTGATATATCATAGCAGGACTTTCATGGAGACTTGTATATTTCTTGGAAATACTCTATTTTGTCTATGTGATGTATATTTTTTCTAGGCTCTTATTCTGGTTGGTTTATTTTTAAGCATTTTTAAAAACATTTATTTTTATAATTTTATTTTATGCATCTAAAAGTATATTAAAATTATGGAATTTTTGAATTATATTTAATTTTTTTCATTCAATAAAAATCTACCTTGTCTCCCTCCAGTTGAGAATAAAAGAAACACAAAACCCCTTTTATAAAAGCATATAGAGAAACAAAACAAATGTCCACATTGGCCACGTCCTTTCAAGTTCCAGGTCAAGTCCCAACTTCCTTGAGAAGCCTTTCCCAGCTTTCTTACTTCATCTTGGTGCCTCCCCTCGGCTCTCCTCAGTTTTTCATCTGTAGCTCATTTGCCTATAGCAGTCTGCATGCTCTCTGCCCTGTGAGCTTGCTGAGGGCAAGGACTTTTGCCTTTCTTTGCATCCCTAGCACTTAGCATAGGGCCCAGCACACCTCAGGCACTTCATAAATACTGGCTGACTTGATTTGCCCAAGCTAGGATTTAAATACAAGGCTTCTTACTCTCAGTCCAGAGCTCCTCCACTGCACCTTCTATTTTGGGCTGAGGACAAAGTATATGGGTGTGCCCCTCTGACCTCATCAGGGGTTATAGAGGGCCTGGGAATGGCTCTGTTAGGTATTGAGAGTCAAGACATAGCATTCCAAGAAGAATGGAAAGAGGGAAAGAGGACTATGTTGGGCTGGTGAGGCAAGAGAAAGGAAGGTTAGGGAACATTACTACGCTTAATGAGGGTGCATAGGTAGAAATCTATAAAAACAAGGAGGAGAGGGTAGAAAGAATGGCTGACATCTGAACCTCGCTCTCATCTAAACTGATCAAAAGAGGGAAGAATACAAACACACACACATACACACACATACACACACACACACAGAGCTGAGTACAGAAATACATTTCACTTAATGGGGAAATAAGAGGGGAAGGAGAAAATGGAGAAGGGGGAATTAAAAGGAGGGTAGTTTAAGGGAGAGAGTAATCCTCAACAAAACTAACCCCAAGAATGTACAAAAATGTTGATAGCTCTTTTTAAGGTGGCAGAGAATGGAAAATTGAAGGGAATACCCATCAACTGGTGAATGGCTGAACAAGTTATGGTATATAAATGTGACAGAATACTACTGTGTTGTAAGAAATGATGAAGGGAATGGTTTCAGAGAAACTTGGGAAGACCTGTATGAACTGATGTGGAATGAAGTGAACAGAACCAGAAGAACAATGTACATAATGACAACAATATGGTAAAGACAAACAACTTTGAAAGAATTAAGAAATCCCGATGAGTGTAATGAACAACCAGGATTCCAAAGGACTAATGATAGAACAGGCTATCCTGCTTCCTGACTAAGAGGTGAAGAACTGAGAGTGCAGAAGGAGACATGAGACATTATATATATATATATATATATATATATATATATATATATATATATATATATATATAGATATAGATATAGATATAGATATAGATATAGATATAGATATATACACACATACATATATATATGTGTGTATATATATTTGGACGTGGCCAATGTGGACATTTGTTTTGTTTCTCTATATGCTTTTATAAAAGGGGTTTTGTGTTTCTTTTATTCTCAACTGGAGGGAGACAAGGTAGATTTTTATTGAATGAAAAAAATTAAATATAATTCAAAAATTCCATAATTTTAATATACTTTTAGATGCATAAAATAAAATTATAAAAATAAATGTTTTTAAAAATGCTTAAAAATAAACCAACCAGAATAAGAGCCTAGAAAAAATATACATCACATAGACAAAATAGAGTATTTCCAAGAAATATACAAGTCTCCATGAAAGTCCTGCTATGATATATCACAGTGGTATTTTAAAACAGCACATTAAGATTTCAAGTGCTTTCCATACATCTCACTTGATCTTCACAACATCTTTTAAGGCAGGTACTACTATTATTCCTATGTGACAGAGGAGGAAATGGGTTCAGAGGGGCATTTGTGAGAGTAATACAGTGAGAAAGTATGGAACAGGATTTGAACCCAGGTTTTCCTAAATATAAGCTGTGACTCATCATGGCAAGTTGGATGGGCTTCAAGTGTGGTGTAGTCACATCTATCAGCTGAAGATCAGCCTGAGTTAAAAGAAGCCCATTGACAGATTCAACCCAGAACAATGGATTGTCAGGCACAGCAACTCAGACTGCCTTTGAAGCTGTGGGGTATGGCTTGTGTCGGAATTTTCCATACCTGTACTAACAAAAGCACGAGTCCATTAAATGTTGAAAAAAATATGAGAAAATGGATAATTCCTGTATTTAAAGTAAATATATTAAAGTTTCCCAAAAGAATGTGGGAGCAAGAATGAGCAACAAAAACTGGTAAATACAGATGACTGAATATGTCACTGGAAAATAAGCAGAAAATCATTAAGAACAAAGATAAAACAGAGCTTCAATCCCACAACAAAACAGATGGATGATGAAAAAGAACAGAATTAGATAACAGATAAAGGAAATCAGATTCTGAGGATTCCCTGAGGGAAAAGCAAAAGAAAAACTCCAATGCAGCGGTGTCTATGTGAAGATTCCTGTAGGCTACATACTGACTTACAAAACTACATATCCATGTTACTCATGTTCTACTGCAAAATTTTTATTGGCTTAGTTATTTCCCAATTACACTTTTGATTTGGTTGAGCCTCACTCTGGAATGTTGCAGCCTTAATGCAGGCCCCATATGTGACGCCTCAGCTTTAATACATTCATGAAATCATGATGAAGGCTTTCCCTCTGTCATTTCAGCTCACAACCTTCACACACACACACACACACACACACACACACACACACACACATATACACACACAAACCCCCACCCCCCAACACCTTCTAGAAGATCCTATGTTAATCTTGTACATATTCTCCCCCAAATCCTCTATAACAAAGGAAGGTGTGAGGTATGCTCTGAGACAAGGACCAGTCCCTGTATGGCAAGCCTGATGGTATGGAATGGTGTCAAACCAGGCCACAGGAACAGGTCTCCCTGGTGGCCCTCCAGCTGTCAGCAGTCATCACTCTTCTTTATGAGGCTGCCTCACTGATAGTGGCCTGGCCAATGTGGAAACATCCATTTCCTTTACCAAGGAGGGAGACACCCCACTGCAGTAGAGGAGAAGCCATTTTACCTACATATGGCATCCTGTGTAGAGAAGTGAATGAAGAGGCCTACCTGTAGGTCCTGACAAGTTTGTCTGCATAGGGTTCCAGGAGCAGCCCCTGTAATACGTTCTTCACACAGTGGCCAATATGGCACTCAGGGATGCCCCGCAGCCGGGCATACATGATCAGAGTCTCTCGTCCAGTCATGTGTTCCAACAAGGCATCAAATTGAGGACAGTAGCCTATTCGCTGCCGTACCTAAAAGAATAATAAATCCCCAGGAGATGGGGGCAGGTAGAAAGGTGTGATCAAATGAGAAAACCCTATCATAGGCATATGCTATAGAATCTGTCAAGACAAAGGACTCAGAAGCCATTCTATCCATGATCCTACCCAGGAGAAGTATTTGTCCCAAAGATTTCCCTTTCCAGGATTCTCTACTATTATCTAATGGATAGCAATTAAAATTAAATTAAATTAAAATTAAAAAAAGAATTCCCTGCATTCCTTATAGCTGGAGCCAACTGGATTGGATTGGTACCTTCCAATGTCTCCCTTTCAGGATTATCCCTGGATTTCCTGAAGCATAGAGTCAGAATGTTCTATTAAACACCAGCCTATATCTCTGCTAAATTCTAGTTGAGTGTGTCTAGCACAGAATACTGAGAGAAATTTACAATTGGAAAGTCACACAGAGGATTTTGCCTGGCTCAATGATGTTATCAACATCACTAGGCTCTTAGGGTAGCTGCTCTACATCCCAAAATATGGGTTTACAATTAAACAGACATGGATGAGAAAGGCAGGAAAATACAGCCCTGGGGTGTAATGGTACTCAGGCTTGTCAAAGGGCTCTGGGAATAAGGCAGGTGTCCAGATGCACAGGAGACTGTCCAGGAACATGGACTGGTCATGTCAGTAATGGCATTTAGCAGCCAATCAGCTTGTGAGATGGACAAGTTTTAGTTTTATAATACGGTTTTTCGTTTTAATAGTAACTACATGTTTAGTGCAGCAGACAAGCAGAATTTCCCTCCCTTTCTGTCTTAAAAGATATTTCTGCTAAAAACTCTGGGACCTAATAATATCAAATCTAGCCAGACGCTACAGCATTTGGTGTTGGATTAAATGACTTGTTTTCTTTGTGGGCCTTCACAGCCCTAGAAATGTGCAAGGAAGTTTAGTTAACCTACCATCGTACTAGCATATATTGTTGTCATTCGTCCTGTGTTCCTGAAGAGGACCATGACAACAGGGAGGTGATGTCTTGACTTGCAAGTGAATTGGATTTAAGTGACGTAGGGCTGTGCAAAGTCACCAGCCTTACTTTCTCTTATATTGATTAGGACAATTGGAGAGAGCCCTGGATGCAGTGGGAGACCCTGGCCTTTTTAAGCTAAGGTCTTTAACAGGTCTTAGTTTGACTGACCCAATTCCCATTCAATGATGAAGGCTAGATAAGAAATGAGGCAAAGAATGGCCTCTTTTACCTAGTTAAAAAAAAAATCAATCTGGGAGGGAGAACAATTTCAGTGCTTCTGGCCAAAACAGAAATAACTGCTATTTACATTCACTCTGAGCCAATTAAGGCCTAAACAATGACCAAGTGGGGCTTGATCTGAGACCTACAGCTCACCAATCAACATCTGGAGATAGACAACAAAGCCAAATAAGGCTGTGGGCAAAAAACTGAAGCCCTCATATCTTTCCCCAAAATGTCAACCGTACAAGCAAATCATCAAATTCAAACCACATCTTTAAAGGTTTGCTATTCACACAGACCTTATGTGCTTACTGATGCGTGAGGAAGCCAGGCAAGAATAAGAAGACATCTAGAATTCAAAGGGAAAGAGAAAACTAGTTTTCTCCCCAGGAAGTATTTCTGTGAACAAAGTGGGAACACACTCATTGCCAACTGAAACGTCCAATTTCCAAAAAAGGGAGATTCCCCCATCAGTAAATTGTCCTGGTCAGGAGCTCCCTGTGCATTGTGCATGAAACAGGGATGGCAAACAGGCTATCGCAGCAGTTAATTCATAAAGGCAGCCCTCTCAGCTAACTATCAAGAAGACCAAGAACTGAGGATCTTTCTTTTAAGCAAGTATGGAGGGCAAGGAGAAATCTGCAGTGAACTTCAGGGAATATGCTTTTTTGCCAATACCAAGTAACACCTCTGTTGATTTCTGCCCTAGAAAAGAAGGTCAAAGGGCTGAAAGAAGCAGGCTGTCAGGTAAAATGAAGTGTTCCTGAAAGAATGCCTTCAGGGAGGAAACAAAGAAGAAAAATTAGGTGAAGAAGCATGTGGAATTGTTACTCTGTGACAAGAGGCTGCAAGATTAAAAAAAGGAGGAAGGAGGCCCATTAAATATCTGGAGCTAAATAGTAGATGCGGAGGGGTAGCTGGATCATCTCACAAAAAAGCAGCTTCTTATACTATTTTCACCGTTTTTTGTGGTTTTTCCCTTTTGTTCTGTTTCTTCTTTCACAACATGACTAATGTGCAAACATGTTTAACATTGTGAGAGATGATCTCTCAGAAGTGAAGCCTCCTCAAAGGGTCATTAGTTCTTGTTAACGGTTCTGATATTGTTGCTTTTGAGTGGTACATGTGTACCAACACTAACTGAAGACCCCTCAGAATGCAAGACCCCCTCCCCTAGCCTTCTCTCTCCCCTACAATTAGATAGTGTTAGCAGAAATTCCGGAGCCATAAGAGCATCCTATCTCATCCTCTAGCTAGTTATATGACCTTGGGTAAAAGGCTACTGAAGCTGTGAGGCCCTGAAAAGGGGAACATGCTAACATAATTTCTATACCTCTTTGTTCTCTCTGTTCCTGGGGTAGTTTTTACACGAACAGATTGTATACCTGAGGCTCAGTCAATGAGCCGACGGGAAGGGGGTTAGGGTGGGCTGCTATGCTGGAGTCTATGTAGTCTTGCCTTTAACAAAAAGCACTCAAACTCTTGGGGCAGCTGAGGCAGCACGGGGGTGCCCTTTCTCGAGAAAGTCAATGAAGAGATTCCTCCTTTTTGCAAACTTTTGTCAAGACTCTGGTTTTTAATTTGGGTAGGTGGTCTCTGTCCCACACAACATGATTGCACATGTATAATCTATATCAGATTGCTTGCCTTCTTGGGAAGGGAGGATGGAAGGGAGGGAGAAAAATTCGGAACTCAAAATCTTATAAAAAGAATGAATGTTGAAAACTACCTTTACATGTAAGTGGGAAAATACTATTTACTAGATTTCTTAAAAAATGAATTCTTATTAAAAAAGTGCTTTGTGAACCTTTAAAAAAAAGCACTTGCTGAGATTCCAAGGAAAGATGATTTAGAGCCACAAAAGCCATCAGATAAGAAATCATGCAGTAATAGTCAGAGAAAGAGGAGATGAGTGGCAGTGACTGGTGACTCCCCGCTGAGGAACCAAGACAGCTCTTTGTTGGTCTGACAAACCAGAAAGGGAGAGCCTCCTGACACTTGTCAAACTTAATAGGTTTCACCTGGGTGACTTATTTGGTGATAAATGGTACTACCAGAAAGAACATTAGCTGAAAATTACAAAGTCTTGGGCAAAAAACTTAGGAAGACAAGTGTTTTTATTATTTGTGCCAACCGGAAGTTGGGCATTCAGAAGAGAGGCAAATTTGGGACCTAAACAGCTGGCTAAAAAGAAGAAGATGTGGATTTCTAGCTAATGGCTTAAAGTATGGGAATTAGGGGCTTTCAGTGAGGGGTAGCACATAAATAAGAAGGTTCTTCCCTCTCCATGTCTTTTCACTGGCTATATCTCATGTCTGAAATGCATATCCTCCTCATCTCAGCCTCTAAAAATCCTAAGTTTTCTCCAGAGGTCAACTCAAGCACCATCTTCTACTTCTTTTATCTACCCTTTCCTAAACTCCTGGATGCTAGTGCCTTCCCCCAAACCTATGCTGCGTCTACTCATATAGGCATCTGTTTCTCACTCTCTGCCCCTCTCCCTCTGGGCTAACCTGCAGTACCTCCTGTCTCTGTCCTACCAGCATCTAGCATGGTGCCTAGAATGTGGCAGGTGCTTACTAAATGTTTACCGATTCCTCAGTTGACTGGAAAAATCTATTTGCCTAAAAGACTGCCAAGAGACAGGGAGTGAGAACTTTGCCTATATCGACCTACTAAAGTGTGATGCCACAAAAAGCAGCAGATGAAATGGATTCCTCCATTAGCGCTTTCAGTTCTTTTTTATGATGCCACATTCATCTTAGGGCCCTCTGCTCTCCTGGCAAAACCTTACCTTTTTGATGTCAGTGATGATGCTGTAGCCATCAATGAAGGCATCTCCAAAGGTAATTGTGTCTTCTCCAGTCAGCATTTTGAAGGTGGTGGTTTTCCCAGCCCCATTGAAACCAAGCAGTCCAAAGCACTCCCCTTTCTGGACTGTGAGGGAGACTCTATCCACAGCTAGGAAGGGCACCTTCTGGCTGTACACCTAAGATGCACCCAACAGAGAACCCACAGATTGAGGAACCACTGCCTGGCATTATGAAAATTGGGGCTGCAGATTCTTAAGAAATAAACACAAGCTCCACCTCCTAGCAACGTAGTACAAGTGCCGTTCCCCTTCATCCCAAGTTACTACTCTTCAGATGTATAAAGACAACACACATATATTTTAGAGACCAGCTGCTCCAAGTTAATGACATATCTGATATGCTGTACAGTTGGGAAGGACCAGGACAACAATGACCATAATCTGGCCTTACCTTTGTCAGTTCCTTAATAACCAGTGGGGTATTCAGCATCAACTCTGGTAGGGATTCTAAGACTTTCTTTTTCTCATCTTCTACATCTTGGTCTTTTGGAATCACTGATGATTGGATATGCGTCTGTGCCTGGGTTCCAGAGACAAGGATTAAAATGTAAATACCTTGAAGATGTCTGGCTCAATTGCGGTCAGAGTGGGGTTAGAAAAGCAGGATCTGAGGGGCAATAGGGATGTGTTAGGTCTTCAGAAATATTAAAAAAAAATAAGTGTTTTCTGGAGAAGACTTTTCAGGAACTTCTTAGCCCTCCCTCAGATTATACATATACACACACACACACACACACACACACACACACACACACATATATACACACACATATATATACACACATACATATACATATATATACACACACATGTATATGTATGTATACGTATATATATACATATATGTATGTATATGCACATAAATGTGCATACACATATAATCTGCTGCTTTCCAGAAGGACAAAGCGACATCAGAAACTAGGCTCAATCATGATCATGAAATTGAGGAAATAACTCATGTTCAATTGCAAATGTATTGAGAAAATTTTAGAAAAGAAACAGAATGGTACATTTGTAAGAACAAAACCCCAGGAGTAATCAGCTAAATAAAGGGCATTTTCAGTTCATGACCAGTTAAAGGACAGAGAAGATCATAAACAATTTTGACTATGTAACACTGAAAAGTTTTTGCACAAGCAGAATAAACGCAGTTAAAATTAGAAAGGAAACTATTAACTAGGAAAAATATTTGCAGCAATAAAACAATTTGCAGCAGATACAACAAGGTCTGATATCTAAGATATATATGAAATTGATTCAAATATTCCCCTGATAGGTATTCTTCCAACAGATAAATGGCCAAAGGATATAAAGATGTAAGCTTCTCATGAAAAAAAATCCAAGCTATCAACAGGCACATGGAAAGATGCTTCAAGTCTCTAATAGAGAAATGCAAATTGAAGCAGTTCTGAGGTTCCATGCCATTTGGATCAGACAGACTGGCAAAGGTGACAAAAAAGGAAAAAGACCATCATTGGAGGAACGCCAAAGAGAGAAGCTCATTAGTGCACTGTGAATTTATCTAGCCATCCTGGAAATCAGTCTAAAACTATTCCCAAGAAGTCACTGAATTATGCACATGCTTTGACCCAAAAATACTACTAGTGGGCTTATACCCCAAGGAGATCAAAGAAAGAAGAAAAATACCCAACAGTACAAAAATGGTAATATCAGCTTTTGGTTGTAGCACAGAACTGGAAACAAAGAGGATGCCTATCACTTGGGGAATGGCTGAACAAATTATGGCATATAAAAGCAATGGAATAGTATTATACCATAAGAAATGACAAAAAGGACCGTTTTGGAGAATTTGGAAAGTCTTACATGATCTGATACGAGTGAAATGAGTAGAACCAGGTATTACTAATAACAATGTTACAAAAAAAGACCATTTTGAAATAAATGAGAACTCTGATCAATGCAAAGAGCAACCATTACTCCAGTGGACTGATGCTATTCACTTTCTGACAGAAGGATAATGGAATCAAGGTGTAGAATGAGATACACATTTTTGGACATGGCAAAATTGTGGATTTGTTTTGCTTGACTATGTATATTGGTATCATGGATTATGTATTTCTTTTTTTCTTGGGGAGAGAAGAGTTTAAAACATTATTATTATTTTTTTAAAGAAAGACTAGTTTTCTTAGCAATTGGAAGTCTTGGTCTCAGGAAGAAGGCTGAATCCATAAGTGAAAGAAAAGACCTCCTCTTCTGTTGGGCTTATAGATGACAATGGGAAATAAAGATTCTGTTGTGGTGACTTGATTTTGTGAAACTCTATGGGGTTTGTTGATAAATTTTGTTTGGACACATCATATAAAACCCCAGTGCACTCAAAACTGAATTTCCCAGCATACATTATCTCTGAAAACAGGTAAGCAAAACAGCATAAAAATTAATTGTGACTGATAGTACCTGCAAACTTCAGCTTTCTCAGTTATCCATTTGTTAAAAGAAAGACTGAATGTGTGCCTTCTAAGTTAACACCAATATTAGCCAACATTTTTGATGAATACTGTTGCCAGGTAAAGTAGTCTCTATTTATAACAGTGCAGTAATTGCACATGGTTTTCTTTTGGTTCTGCTTTGGTCATTTTGCATAACTTCATTCCCACATTTTTTCTGGATTCTACATATTCATTACTTTTTATTATCCCTGCATTCTTATATCACCATTTGTTTAGTCATTTCCAAATTGTTGGGCTCACTGCTTGTTTCCATTTTTTTGCTGTTTCCAATATCACTACTACACATTATAATATTGGTACAATGTACAGTGTTTACATATACTATAATATTTTTATACAGATAGAACCTTTCTTATTTTCAATAACTTCCTTGAGATATAAACCCAATAGTGAGATTGCTAAATAGAATGTAAATAATTTTGTAACTTTTCTTGTGATATGGACCTAGAGTTTGGAAGAGCCAAGGGTAAGGTATATATCTAGGATACATACCTAGGATAGATCTAAGAATCGTCCACAAAGAGATGATAAAAGAGGGATAAGGTCAGAGCCTAGGGAAACAGGGGGTGGGACACAGATGATGATCTTGCAAAGCAGAATGAAGAGTAATCAGAGAGGAGTAGAAGCAGGAGAGAAAAGCAGCATGAAAACTTAGGGATGACTAAATATCCAGGAAGAAGGGATCAACGGTGTCAAAAATTGCAGAGAAGTAAAGCAGAATGTGAGCTGAAGAAGTCCCATTGGATTGAACAGTTAAGGCATTTTTGGTAAATTTATAGAAAGTAGTTTCAGATGAGTGGAAGCAGATGTAAACCAGCTGGAAGTGTGAAGAGGAAGTGATTAAATTCAGATAAGGAAGGTGCCAAACCTTTCTGAGAATGTGACTTTGAAAGGGAGAAAGAATTCAAGATAGTCAAGGGAACACCAGAGCACATGTGAATGAGTAAGCTTATTGCTCAAAGGGATGAGACAGATTACTTTCTTTTCTGACAGCTTCTAAGGCATAGAGGTTCATTTATCTGGTCTGCTGGAAATTGCATCAGTTTTTCTGGAATAGCACTTTGCTGAAATTTAAAAATAGTATCTTGTGTATCACTCCCTGGTCCTGCAGATAGCCTATGGATTTAAAATAGTATTATCATGGAAAATGGAGTTTAAAATCATGTCCCTGGCCAACCTTATTTTCAGATTGCAGAAGTTATACCATGTTCATGGCTATAGGGATAAACTTATGGTGTGCTGGCTAAATCTGATTCAAATTTATTTTTTCTCTTCAGGAAAGATGGCTAGATTTATCTCCTTTATCCAGTTTAAAGCTGAATAGAAGTGAAATCTCACATGGTTATTTTACTCACCCAATTCTGTGTCCTGAAGATGTTACTGAAGAAGGTTCTCAGTCTCCAAAGGAGGTTAGTCTCAATGAAGAATAGGAGAATGAGGAAAACAAAGCCAGAAACAGCCATAGAAGTCATGTATTTCCCAATCCCAGGAGCTTTCCATGCAAAGAAATTCTCTTGGTATTTAATATCTGGAGATGATAAAAGGATATGTGTTCACTTTAAAACCCTGGGGTGCTATGGCTTCTTTCTTCCCTTTTACTTACTGTGGAAAGACCTCCCTGTCACTCCCTTCTGATTACCCCAAAAGGGACCCATGTGTCTTTGAGAGGCCCGGGAAGGCCACATCATTCTTCCCACAATTTGGCTAATGCAGCTTCCTACTAACCTTAGGTTCCCTACCCTGTAGCAAACTCAGTGTGGCCATGCCATGAAAAGTTTGGGGAAGAGGTAAATGTTTAGAGAAAGGCCTCAACCTACCTGAACTGCAGCCAATGTTAACTAGGTTCCTGGGAAGGGAAGAAGCCCTGTGTTTCCTTTCCCTCTTCTCCACCATTACACTACTGGTCTCATTCATATCAAACTGCCTTCTGCTCTGCTGCTTCCAGGTATCCTAAAGTTATAAGTCTGAATTACAGATTTTCCACTGTGTTTATACGGAGCCCAAAACTATCATCACTTTATTTATGAATTACCGATACACTAGAAACTAGAATTTAGGGATACTCCAGAGGTGGGTCTCCAGGTCTCTTGGGGACATGGCTTAGGGGTGTGGGTCCAGAATACAGTCAGCTCAATGCCCAAATGCAGCCAAGCAGTCCCAAGCAACAAGGGTTGACTAACATTTTTAATCTCTTTCCTTCCTCCTATTTCTCTAGGACGTTCATAATACATCATATTCTCTACCTCAACTCTGAGCTATGGAAGGTACCAGGGAACCCATTATGGCTTGAGAACACAATGTTGTCCTAGTAGCAAGAAAAAAGAGAGACCTTCGGAAGACTATCTAGACCAAAAACTCTCAAATTACAAATGAGGAAACTGAGGTCCAGAGAGAGGTAATGATTTGTCCAAGGTGACACAGTAAGTGGCAAAAAAAGTCTTCTGACTCCATATCTGGTGCTCTATCCACTATACTATTCTGCTTTTCTTAGCACCCCTTGGGTTTGGGAAAGAAATATATTGTCCTGGAGCAGCTCCGTTTATGTGCCACTGACTACCTTGAATTTTCCCAGGTCATCTCTCAAAACCTCCAAGTACTTTATAGAGATTCTTCCACGTTTGAGAAAATAACTTCTGTGTCTCCTGAGGATGCTCCAGCTCTCTTTGTTCCAAGGAAGATTATAAACTCCCCCCAGTTTATCCTCTGTCTGCTTTTAAGTATGAAAGATGATAAGAAAGGGACTGCTAAAGCAGGGGCTCAGGGAATTCAGGATACTCACTAAATTTCTTGCAGTTATGGGCTGCAATCTCAGAGGATGTGCAGTATCTCTTGGTCTCGTAGTTTTCAAAAAAGTTGCTGATAGACATCCCTAGGCTATGACTGGGCAACACCAGGAAAACCATATCCAAGGTTTTAGAGAGTTGCAACAATTTTAGCCCTGTAATGAAAATGTGATAGATTAGTTTACTGCGCAGCAAACCCCTCTTTCCCCAGGGCAGCCAAATGAGTCTAGTGCAATAACCCTGAAGCCACAGAAATTCTCTGCAAAACAATATTCCTTTCCCATCACTCCATGTGAAAACGAGAGTGTTACTCTGGGAATTTCCTCAAAATGGATTAGGGTTATCAAACCCTTCAGTTTTGTATCTTTTACTCATATGGTCAATCTGCCTTACTTCAGGCACAGAAGTCAGAAATTATCTGTGCCCTAACAGCACTAGGTACATTCCTAGTTTCCCTTGAACATTCTTCCTCAAACTAGAGAAAACAGGCTGTCAGGGAGGAAATAACAATTCCTCCAAGTACCAATCCAAAATGGTTTCCAAAGTTATGTGACTGCAGGATGGGAAAAGGGGATGATGAGGTAGCTACACCCAAGTAGCCTATTTTCCTAACTCAATGTCAGCATGTCTGATTTAGCTCTAGCGTCAGACTAAAAGATTTGTGAAAAGCAGAGACTTTCATTGATATCTCAGGAATAGTCTTCTTAATGATGGTGCCCATTCATGTGCCTCCTTCTCCTCACATGCTCATTATCTGGAGAAGGGATTACTATGTGTCTGCTAGGGGGAGGGATGGTGACAAATTCAATGTCCCCCACCTGGCATACGCAAATGCTGATGATGAGAAAGGTGGCAAGGCCCGAGAGGATGTTGAATATGCTAAGTCTGGTGTAGGCAGCTGCAGCTCCAGAAAAAAAGAAGCTCATCAGGTACATGAGGGGGATGATGGACCAACCATACAGCATTAAGATCATCAAAGCATCTGCAAGGTGGTTATCCTGGGTGAAAACTTCCACGTCAAAGGCTCTGAACACTACCTACATCACAGAGACATATTTGCAAGGGAAAGGGGGAGAAGAGGGTGACAAAAGCAAGTTAACTCATAACATCAGGAAGAAAAAACAGTAAAGTGCTGTTTCAAGTACCTTTAAAATAGATACACAACTCCTTAATCTCCCATAAAAACTGACACTTCAGCAATAAAACAGATGTGCTCATGTTCTCTTTACTAAAGGAGTCTAAGGACGACAAGTCTAAAGATGACCTTTATCCTAGTTAGAGGACGTTCCCTCTCTTCTCTTTGGAAAGAGTCAGAGGTGCTCTAACTAGTGAAGATTCCCCTAGTAACCCCAGCCTGGGACAGCTTAATGGGTACAAAAAATAGAGGAACTGAGGAAGATTACTGTTTCTGCAGACCCTGAGAAACTGAAGCAAGTTGTTTCTAATGTTGCTTCATCTGCAACCATTTCCTTGGATGGATTAGTGCCTGGGTACCAATGGCCAAAGAAGAAGCTCCAAATTAAGAAGAACCAGGAGAGGGATTTATATGATGACCACAATGAGGTAAAGGAAAACAACACTGAATAACTTTGGAATTCTCATCAACACAACGTCCAGGAGTGACATCACAGGCCTGATGGTGAGGCAAGTCTGCTACTTCATAGCAGAGAGGTGATAAACTATGGGTGCAGGCTGAGAAACACGGCCAATGTGCTGACTTGTTTAGCTTGATTATACTTGTTAGTTAGAAGGAGAAGTTCTATTTGGGGGGTAGTCATTGGAAATTAACAGCCATATTCAAAAAAAGAAAAGAACATCAAATAAAGCACTTAAAAAGGAAATAAAACCAAAAATAAATCTCCTATAATGTATGGGAGACAGGGTTTCAACCAACATATTATTCAATACTCACCAGCAGCAGGGAACAGGAGATAAGGAAGGTAAGAAGATCCCACAGCAGGGCAGAAAGCCAAAAATGAACGACATAGGCTCCACTAACAAACTGGATGTGCTTTGCCTTCATGTCTCTTTCAATGACTGCCAGGATGGAGAATGTACTGGCCAAGAAAGCCATGCTGAAGAGCAAATTAAGAGCTAGGTGAAATCCTGTGTGGCCCCTGAAGGAGACAGAATGGGAAAAGGAGAGCTTTTAGTATATCTAGTGAGAAGACAATTTCCCTTACCAGCTACACTCCAGAACATGACCTACTAACAAAAAAGTTAAAACCAGCCGGGCTCATAGAATGAAAGCCTCGGCCCTGGGTGAAACCAAGGTTCACGTACTTACTCGCTGGCTTGTTCTGTCGTGGCCTGGCCAGCACCTCGGGGCTGAGGGTAGTTGGAGACGGTAATGGAGGCACTGGGGCCAGAAAGCAGCTTGAACAGAATGTTGTCCACGATGGCCACGGCAGTGGCTGGAGAATGGTAGGCTTGGTTGTTGAACAGAGCAGTGATAACAGTCTGTTCTCCGACATCTTTGAAGGAAGCTGCCACAAGGCATCGTTCATTAAAGCCTTCACCTTCCACCGAGGCCCTAAAAATCAGGAACTCTTCCAAATCACCTTGTGTGGGGAAGCAACAGGCAATTAAATTCAATTAAATAGATATTTATTAAGCACCTACCAAACGCAAAGCCTTATGTTAAGTACTGTAGGAGATACAAAGATATGTTAGATAGAAGTTTTGCTCTCAAAGAGCTTACAAGAGTGCATATGTGTGTGTGTGTGTGTGGGTGTGTATGTGTGTGTGGAGAGGGGAGAGATGTCCTCACATGATTACAATACAAAAATACAGAATATACAAAATGTATCAAGTGCTACTAGACTTCTGAGGAAAGATACTTTTTGATGGGAGGAATTGGAGAAAGCTTCATTGAGGAGAAGGCATTTGGACTGTCTTAAAATAGCAGTAGGTTTGCAGTGAGTGATGGGGGAGAGTGGCTGGGACCAGAGGGCATTCCATTTCTAGGGAATAACACAAGCAAGGACACTGGCGCATGTGCCAATCATGAGACATGTTGGAGGGAGGAGTACAAAAAGGGGAAAAATATGAAATAATATTGTTATTGGCTGGTGGTATATTTTCTGGAGGTTATTCAATGCCAGACTAAGGCACTGAGACTTTATTTGGTAAGCAATAGGATACAGTGGCTCAGTGGACAGTGCCTGGCCTAGAGTCAGGAAGACTCTTCTTTCTGAGTTTAAATCTGGCCTCAGACACTAGCTGTGTGACTGGGCAAGTTACTTAATCCTGCTTGCCTCAATTTCCTCATCTGTAAAATGAGCTGGAGAAGGAAATGGCAAACCACTCCAGTATCTTTGCCAAGAAAACCCCAAATGGGATCACAAAGAGTCAGACGTGACTGAAATGACTCCACAACAAAAATAAGATATTATTGACATTCTGAGCAACACAGTGACGTGATTGGATGTGTATGTGAGGATCGTTAATATGGCATCAGTGTGAAGGACAGATTAGAAGGGTTATGAAACTGGAGATAAGGATACCAGTTAGAAGCCTATTATGCAGTAGTGGAGACAAGAGACAATAAGAAACTGGTCAGAGATGATGGTAATAATGGGAGTGGGAAGAAGAGGGCAGATGGGAGAGATCTTTGAAGGCAGAATAACAGAATAACAAAATGTTACTACATTGTAGGAAAGGCACTGTTAAAATGGAGAAACATCTAGATTACAGCAACCAGTATGGTCAAGAGCTTGAGTTCATGAAAAACCAGACAGTTTCATAAGTGGGTTTAAGAACTCTTATTTGAAGAAATACCTGTTGCATTTAATTGAACGATGTCAACATGAATGGAGGTAATTAGTGGCATTGTGAAGGGCTCTGACCTTAGCACTATTCTATTCAACACTTTTTATGAATAATGATAAAAATATGGAACATATGCCTATCAAAATCTGCAGCTGCACCAAAGCAATGAGAGATAGCTAGTGCTAGATGACAGAATCAGGATCCAAAATCATCTTGACAGGCTGGAACTCGAGAGATTTCATAGGAATTTAAATCTTTGGTTTTTTCTAAAGGAACTACAAAAGTGCAGGATGAGATGACCTTGCTAAATAGCAAGTCATGTGAAAAACTCACAGGTTATTACAAGCATCAACACAGATAAGAACAGGTACAGTAAATATAAGTTCCTGATGGAGTAACTGAGCAATGACAAATTTGAACATCAACCAGGAAAGGCCCCAAGACCCTGATGATCAGTTGGGGATATCTAATCGAACCTCTGTACTGAGGAGGCAAAAGCAAGCAGTTGGGTGCCTTAGGAAAGGCTGCTGAACTGTTACCTTTCAAAATGTAAAATACTTTATTTTCACTCATTGCTTTAAGTGATGCCTCATAGACACTAAATCATACCAAGGCCTCTCATCTACTTTCCCCAGTAAAAGACTAAGAGAAGAGGGTGGCATTTTGCTTTTAGCTTTTTTTTTTCATGGTTTTTAAAAATATTTTTTCTCATTTATTTTTCCATAGGAAACTTATGATTTCATATGATTCTATGAAATAGTCTATCGGTATTCTGACTGACATTGTGTTAAAGCTGTGGTTTGAGAAGCACTGGCAATTTTTACCATATTTGCTCAACTCACCCATGAACAAACTTTTTCTTGTTCAGCTCCTCCTTTACATCTGTCATAATCAGTTTGAGGTTGTTTTCATGTCATTTGCACGTCTTGATAAATCAATGCCTAAACATTTGATGCCCCCTCTGGCCCAGTTCCTGACTTCCAGATTTTAAAACCATGCCTTTACTGCTGTTTCATTCTGAAACTTCGCTTGGGGCTGGGGGCCTCCTTGCCCTGGAATACCCAACCACTTCTGCAGCCTTCTCAACCTGGAATAATTCCGTGCAAGAACCAGCCCCTTCTCTGTTGGTGATTTCCTCCTAGGGGCTTCCCCTTTGTAGAGGGGCCCAAATCAGCCTTCATTCCCCTCTTGGCTCTGTCCTTGACTTCTGAACCATGCCCCTGCACTGAATACTTTCATTTTTGTCTCTGTTGGCCCCCACTCTCACTTCCCCCATAGGATGCATGCACCTTGAGGTCAAAGACTTGTCTTTCTTTTTGTCTATATCTATAGTTCCAGAGCTTAGCACAGTGCCTGGCACATGTTGTTTGTTCTTTATTTCAAAGTGGACCAATGATCATAGGTGATGTCTTGACTTGCCTGTGAATTGGATTTAAGTGAGGCAGAGTTGTACGGAGTCATCAGCATCACTCTCTCTTCTAGTCATTGAAATCCACAGGCATGACAAAAATCAGGATGACTGGTGATTGTCTGGGATGCAGTGGATAACCTTGGCGTCTCTGGAGTCTGACCAAGCTCTGTGTGCTCCATGGCACCTGCTTCGGCCACCTTCGTGGCCAGTGGAACTCTGTTCTCATCTGCCCATTCCACCAGGGGAAGTCTTCCCATCCTTGGGGTAGACATCCCCCTAACTCACCAACAGGTTACCCTCAGCTTAGCCCACCTGCCCAGATGGTTAACTGGGGTGTGGCCACTGTGCATGCCACAGCTTCTTGGAGCTACAGGTGAAAGTGGGGTGAAGGTGGACGCTAAAGGTCGATGAGCAGCCTTGAAAAGGCTCAGCAAGTCCTGATACCAGATGCACTAGTGCTCCCTGAACACTCCATACACTCTCCTGGCACACAGTAAGCACTTACTAAAAGCCTGTTTCCAGGAAATTTTTTATGTACTTGTTTCATCTGGATAATTCCAGAGATAAGCCAGCCTTCCTTCCCTCCTTCATTCCTTCCTTTGGTTGTTATCATTAGGGGCATTTCTCTTTTTATCAGTTTTCCTTGATTCTTGTTGGAAGTGAAGATGATTTTTGTGGACTTAACCCCCTCATTTTAGAGATAAGGAAACTGAAGCCAGAAGCTGAATGACACAAGTAATTAGTGGCAGACTCAAGATTTGAACACAGGTCCCTGGATGACAAATTCAGTCCTCTTTTTACTATACTATGGAACCTTTCAATGATCATATAGTTTTTAATTTTTTTCTTTTTATGTTGAATATTTTCTGACATTAAATCATCCTATTCTAGTCATAAATTCTGCTTGGTTGTGATAAATTAAAAAATATTACATTATGTGCTATTTACAAATATTCTATTTAGTATTTTATTAATTTAGTAAATATTTATTTAGTACTTTTGCATTGGTCTATTATTGGCCTATAATTATTGGTTGATTATTTTTTCTTCCAATCATTTTAGTGTTTGGTATGGATATCAAAGCTCTTCTTGCTTCCCAAGATATAGATATGCAGCTCTTTAAAGGACTAATTTTTCCTTCTGATGTCAACCACTTGTTTTGTTAATTTTGTTCTTTCACATTTCTTAAAAATAAATAAAAATTTCTTTTAGATTCTCAAATTTATTAGCAAAGAGCTGTGCTTTTAACTTTCAAATGGTTCTTAACATCACATTCCCAAACAGCACATAAAGACAAAGTTTAGCACCTACAAATGTACATCCTTGCACAAAGGGTACAAGGTAGAGTGCAAGGGTTTTGGGCATGGAGTCAGAAGATTTGTCTCAAATCCTGGCTCTGACACTTAATAGCTGTGTGACATCTCACAGGGTGATTGTGAGGCAAGTACTTTGGAAACCTCAAACCCTACAAAAGCATGAGTTAATATTATTATCACTTTCACTTTCCTGCAATTTATCAATCTGAAGGCTGTTTATGTTCCCTGTTAATTGTAAATGATTTCTCTTCTGTGCGATGACACTGTACACATCCCAATTTTATTTCCTGGCCCCTGGCAGACAGGTCTTCGAACACTAGCAGCACTTACCCAACACCTCCCGAGGCACCTGTTTCTCAGCCTGCAGCATATCTTTAAAGCGTTCTGAAAGCTGCTGGTCCAGCTTGGAGGTTCCGTAGATGGAAAAGGGCACAACCGTCTGACCATACTGGTCCAGGGTTAGCTGCAGGATGGGGTCATCCCGAATTGCTGAAGAGTAGTTGATGGCCATGAGGGCCAATGTGATGCAAGTCAGGGGCACAAGGATCTGGGCCACCAGCATCTTCCAGTTGCGCCAGCTGTACAAGGCCTTCTTTGTGAACATGGCATAGAACTGCTGGCAGTGAAGGTAGAACTACAAGAGAGGGACGACAGACTTGGAGTTACAATGGTTAGTTAACAGAGCCAGTGGCTGACAGGTCAGTCCACTCCAAATACCTGGCCATTTAAGATTTAACTGCAGCTCAGCAGTAGAAAGAAAACACAGGGTACAGAGTATAACTCTGAAGAGAAGCCTTGCTGGGTAAGTTCTGACTTGTCTCAGCAGTTCAACCTGCTTATGTGTGTCTAAGGTATTTATTGAAAAGAAAAGAGAATAATTTCTCCTTTGAGGTCACCAGTAGGGATCTAGTAACTAGAAAAAGAGAATATCACCGAGGGGCAGCTAGGTGGCACAGTGGATAGAGCTATGGCCCTGCAGTCAGAAAGACTTGAGGTCCAATCCGGCCTTAGACACAATACTTACTAGCCAGTGTGACCCTGGGCAAGTCACTGAACCACAATTTGGGGGAGGGAGGGAGAAAGAGAGAGAGAGAGAGAGAGAGAGAGAGAGAGAGAGAGAGAGAGAGAGAGAAAGGTCACCTTATATCCATGGAATACTATAACATTTTAAAAATGTTTTTGGCATAGATTCTTCCAGAGCATCACACCTGCTCTGTGAGGTAAGCAGAATGGCTCTTACCCTCCTGATCAAAGAGGAAGACACTGGGAATCAGACAGGGTAAATGATGTTGCTCAAGGGTACAAGGCTGAGTAAGTAATGTAGCCAGAATTAGAACCCAGACCACCTGAGTTCAATGCTCCTTCCAGGACTTTTCTATAGGAGGATGAGAATGGTTAGTACCCTGGTTAATGTGTAAATAGCACTTAGAATGGGAAGAACATGCTCATCTTCAGGCTGTACCACAGAGAAGCCAACGTCTCAGATGTATTGATTATTCCAGGGCCAATACTGCTAGTATTTCCTTGGATTTGGATAGTTCAAACCAAACTGTGTCACTTATATCTATCCTGAATTTGCCAGGCTTACAGTCCCAAGTAAGAATGCTCACCCTGGTGTTAAATTTGATGGTGGTACAATCTTCCTTGATTAAGGCCCCGATGCTGTCAGTGAGATCCATTATTCCACTGAGGTTGCTATCCATGGCCCAGTCACTCGCCCGTCTCTCATGCTGGTACTGCAAGGCAGGAAGCTGGATGGCTTGGATATCCATACTTGAATCTACAAGTTTACCAACTCTGAACCAAGAGAGTACAAGTCATATTTTTAAATTATGAATGCAGATAAAATTTGGTGTGTATGAATTAAGTCAATGTGAAAAATATGAAACTAAAAAGGCTATTCAGCACTCCTGCTGAAAAAAGGGAATGAAGGAAAAAAAGGAGCAGTTTCTCAAATGATTAGTGTTGCCTTCTTTCTATGAATCCTTAATTTATATATCCAGTCACTTAACAAACATTTATTAAGTGCCTACCATATTAAGTGCATACCAGGCACTGTGCTAAGTGCTGGTTTGGATAAGAAGAAAGGCAAAGAACAGTCCCTACCCTTGAGTCTAAGGGGAGAACAACACAAATAACTACATACAAACAAGCTGCATACAGGATAAACTGGGAATAATCAACAGGGAGAATGTGGGATTAAAACTGGGACTTGAAGGAAGCAGTAGATGGAGATGAAAAGGGAGAGCATTCCAAGTGTGTAGGACAACCAGTGAAAATGCTTGGAATTAGGAGATGCAGTATCCTGCTCAAGGAATGGCAAAGAGGCTGATGTCATTGGATAAAAGACTACACGGGAGAGGAGGGGAGGGAAGGAGAGGTATAACGTGGAAGAAGAATTGAAAGTTGGAGGGAACAGCTAGGTTATGAAGGACTTCGAAAGCCAAAGAGTGGCTTTTATATTTGATCACTGGAGTTCACTGAGCATGGGAGTGGCATGGTTGGACCTGCTCTTTAGAAAAAAATTACTCTGACGACTGAGAAGAGAATGGACTGAAATGGGGAGAGACTTGTGGCAGGCAAACCAACCAACAAGCTATTGCAATAGTTCATGCATAAAAAGATGAAGACCTTCACCAAGGTGGTGGCAGCATCAGAGGAGAGAAAATGGCATATCTGAGAGATGTTACAAAGGTGAAATTAAATATAATCAACTCTAGTTCATCTTCTAGGCTATGGTCTTACATTATGAATCGCCTATTGGTCATTTTAAGCTACATGTTCCCTTGACACGTCAAACTTGACAAGTCCAAATCAGTATGAAATATCTACCCGTACCCCTAAACCTACCCCTTCTCTGAACTACCTTATTTCTACCAAGGGCACCATTATCCTTCTTGCCAGTCTCCCAGGTTCCAAACCTTAGTGTTATCTTCAACTCTCTCACTCATCCAATTAATTGCCAAACCTTTTTGTTTCTGTCTCCATAACATCCCTCACATGTCCCTTCCTTTCTACCTGTATACTGACCACTCTAGTTCCGGCCCTTGTTATGTCTCATCTGAACCGTTGCAAAAATTTCCTATTTGGTCTCCCTGGCTCAAATCTCTTTCTATTTTAATTCATCCCTCAGTTTCTAAATTGATTTTCCTAAAGTGAAAATCCATATCATCCCCCTTCTCAAAAAGGAAATAAAAAAGAATCCAATGCTTCCCTACTGTCTATAGGATCATATATAAACTTTGCTGTTTGGCATTTAAAGCTCTTCCCAGTATGGCCCCTTTCTATCCCTCTAGTCTTCTTACATAGAATGTAACACTTGAGCTCATTCTTTAAAAACAAAAATCAGGGATTCCAAAAGGCAAAGGGAGATTATTTCAGGCATGGTGGACAGCGTGTGTGAAATGGATCAGATCATTTACTCTTGTCTGGCTTCAACAAGACTTTTCTAAAGGAGACCTGGCTATTAAAAATGCATTTATTTAGTCCAAGATTTTCAGTTTCTTTTCATTCATTAATGCAGAAAACTCAGCTTCACAGTAGCAACAGGGGCTTACCCAATTTGTTCTCAATTAACATCAGAGAGTCGGCCTAATTTTATATAGTATTTAACAGTTTTTAGAGGGGCAAAGGAGTTATTTTTATTCCCATTTCACACAAATTCAAAGAGGTTAAAAGTGTCCACAGTTACTAAGTGATTAAACTGACACCAGAAGCCAGGTCTTCTGACACCTGGAGGCCAGTGTATTTTGTATTATACCTTGCTACAGATGGCTGCAATCAGTGTAAGAATCCTCCAAGTATGTTATCAAAGTGATTACTATCTGGGATAATAATTCTGGGAGAACCGAATGCCAGTTATTAAGTTATTAATTCTGCCAACTATTCACTTAGAGAAAAATCTAGACTGGGAAGACATTCTTCATGAACTTTCTTCTGGCAAAATTGTCTGAATTAAAGATTTGGCTAAGTATCTGTCATATCATAATAATATTCACAATAGTCTCTAGGGGAAAGTATACATATTTTAACCCTAGGCATCAGTATTGGACTCCCTAACTAATTTGCCTATCTATGTTCTAGAGATGGACATTTTAAAATACATTGAAGACCAATAATTCTCCCTTCAATATTTTAGCCACCGATACTTCTAAACTCTAAGTGACCATACCAGCGTTAAATACACACCTAAGGAAGACTTCTTCCATAGTGGTAACAGAAGCACCATAGCTGGCAATGCCTAGTTCTTTCTGTTTCAGTTCCAGTTCAGTAAAGAGAGTTTCAAACCTAGAAGGAGGAAGCGGATAGAAAGAAAATGACCAGTTAGGTTGTTCTTTAAAAAAGAAATCCACTGAAAAGGATAGGTATTTAAGCATATGAAATACACAAGAAATATGAGCACTTAAGTAAAATAAAACAAACTCAATTTCATTAGTTAGTATTTGTTAAATTTTTCATTATTTAGCATTCATGATCACTAATCTATTATTAATTTAATAATTATAAATTATTATGATTAATAAAACAATTATAATAAACTATAATAATTAATAATTTATTATTAATATAATGTCTTATTTATATTATTTAACATTTGTTAACATTATTTAACAATTGTTAGCCCCATTCTAAAAGGTGTATCAGCTTTAACGTAGCATTATCTATACCATCCTTTTCACTTTTCACCTTTTCTGGGTGTGTGTAACATGAATTTGTTAATTTTAACCACATGATTATTGTCAACACATATAATGGTTTTTTTCCCCTGGTTTTGATTTCTTTGCTTTGCATCACTATATATACATATTCTTGTGTTTATCTGCATTCTCATATCTATCATTTCTTTTTGTACAGTTATATTCCATTACATTTATATACTATAATTTGTTCAATCTTTCCTCATCTAAGGCAGCTAGGTGGCTCAGTGGATAAAACACCGGGCCTGGAGTCAAAAAGACCTGAGTGCAAATCTAACCTTGGATTTTTACTAGCTGTGTATCCCTGGGCAAATAATTTAAACTGTCTCAGTTTCTTCAACTGTAAAATGGAGATAATAATAGCACCTACCTCTTGTGGTTGTTGTGAGAATAAAATGAATGATAATACTTGTAAAGTGCTTAGCACAGTGACTGGCTATATAGATGCTAGTTATTATTATTATTATTATTTGATACCTAGTTTGTTTCTTGTTTGGTTTTGTTATTTTTTATTGTTATAACTAGAGCTGCTAGGAATTTTATTTTTTTTTGCAACAGGTCCTTTTTTTTTTTTTTAGCTTGTCAATAATCTCCTTGGAATATAGTACCAGCTGCTAGGTCAAAGGTTACACATTTTTCTAACTCTTATTGTTTCACATAATTCCAGATTGCTTTCCAAAAAAGCTGGACCAGTTTTACAACTCTACCAGTCATGTTGATAGTAGATTTATTTCATTATAGCCTTGCCAGTACTGAATGCTGCTGTTGATTATCTTTGCCAGTTTGATAGGGGTGGGATCTCAGAGGTGTTTTGATGTGAATTTTTCTGATTATTAGAGATCTTGAATTTTTTAGTGAGATTGTTGAGAATTTATATTTCTTCTTTTGAGAATTACCTCTTTATATACTTTGGACAGCTTATCAAATGGAAAATAGCTTTTATTCTTATTTATTGAATCAGTTCCTTGTAAATTTTGAATGTCATAGTTTTATTTGAAGTATTTGATAAAAAGATTTTTTAATATAATCAAATCTATTTTATCTTTTAAAATTTTTTTCCAAGTCACCCAGAGCTTGTTAACAATTTATCTTTTCCCCACAGTTGTAAAAAACATAGTTATCCCTTCTATTCTAGTTTGGTTTTGTTTGATGTGTGTGTGCCTTAAAAAATGTTTGTATTGTTGCCAGTGGTATCTTGGTAAAAGTTTAACAACCAATTATATGGAAATAAAAATTGTAGCAAGGCAATTATAGATTTAATCTGCATTTTTAATATTTTTCCCACCCTTTTTTAAGTCTATAATTTTACTATATGAAGTGATGCAGAATAAAGAAAGCAGAATCAAAAAAAAATTACACATGTTGACAAGAACCAGGTGGTTAAAATAAACAAAACAGCAAAGTAAGCCCTGCTTTGTAGTATTTGCATATTTCTAAAATATATACACTCTCACTGAAAACTTAACATTCAGGTCTTGGGCACTGGTTTCCATGCTGGCTCCAACACATCTTTGGCTTGAGTCATTTAAAATCGTGACAAGTTTTGGTCTGTTCTCAATTTTGTCAAATCATTATTCAGTTTTCCCTGTAATTTTTCCTAAATAATGGAATGCCTTCCCTAATGTTTTGTGGTTCTGTGTCTATCAAAAAACTATGATAATTGCACATACCTGGTTTGGGCTTGTTGGGATTTAACCTATTCTAAGATCAAATCTTTTTTTAAAAAAATTTTTAAAATCAGTATCAAATAGTTTTGGTTGTTTTGGTTTTATAGTTTAACTTGAAATCTGGGAATACAAGTCTAGTTCCCCTTCCTCTTTTTGCATAATTTACCTTGATATTCTTTACCTATTTTTCTTCCATAAGGATTTTGTTGTTTCGCCTAATTCTATAAGGCATACCATTGAACTACTGATCAGTATTAGTATTAAATCTATCGATTTATTTGAGAAGTATTTTCATATTTACTACATTAACATGGACTAATCATGAACACTGACTCCCTAGTAGTCTATTTTTCTATTTCTATAAAAATTGTTTTATTGTTGACTTGTATAAGTCCTGTGTAGTTCTTAGTAGGTTAATTCCAAGATAATGAATATATTTTTTAAAAAATAAATTTTTATTGATATCTTTTATTTTTACATTGCCTAAATTTCCTATGGTATCCCTCCCCTTCATAACTCCCAGAGGGCCACTCCACATAACAAATAATTTTTAATTAACATGTTTTCTATCACTCTTTTCTATTTGTTTTTCTGGTAAAATATAATTATGCTGGTGATTTTTGTGGGTTAATTTTATACCTTGCTATTTTGCTGATATCTTTTATGTTTGTTTACTTAGAAAACCTAAGAGAATCATATTATCTGCAAGTAGATATATATTAACCTCCTTTTTACCCATGACTATTCCTTTAATTTTTTTTCTTATCTTATTGAGATAGCATTTTTAGGACTATGCTGTAAATAATAAAGTTATATTGTTTCTAAACTTGCTCTTGGGTTAAAATAAATGTCTTCTATAATGTTAAAGAAAAATTCTTCTGTTTTTATGTTTTTGGTGTCATTAAAATGATATTTTATCAATAGCTTTTTCTACATTTATTGATAAATTCTATTATCAATGATTATGTGAATTATTTTCCTAATATTGATAATAATTAGTTAATAAAAATTAACTAATTATTTTCCTAATATTAAACTATCTTTTTGGTTCTAGTATAAATGCTATCTGATCATAAGGAATCAATTTTTTGGGGGAAATTCTGCTGTCTTCTTTTTCATAGAGTAGAGGTGAACCTGGGTTCTTTTTTTCTTTTTCTTTCAAATTTCTTTCCCCCCTCCCCTTTTTTACAAGGCAATTGAGGTTAAATGACTTGCCCAGAGTCACACAGCTAGTGAGTGTTATGTGTCTGAGGCCAGCTTAGAACTCAGGTTCTCCTGACTCCAGGGCCATCTACTGCGCCACCTAGCTGCCCCTGAACCTGGGTTCTTAAAGGCTATGCTAGAGGAAGGCACAGCTCTTGTAACTTTGACTATGCTAGAGAGGCTTCGAGTGTGGTCCTAGCAATAATACCATATCTATATTCCAAGGATCAGCTTTTGTAAAAGTAAAAGGCTCATAGTCAGTAGGATAAATGCCTTGTTAGGAATTCTTTGGCCATTGCACCCATGAAAAGTAAAATACAGGATGGTCCTTAGCCCTGTGGGGTTCCCATCTGCTTCTTTAGTGACAGGGACTGAGCTGCAGAAAACGAGGCAAAAGATGCTAGAAAAGTACCCATTTGTCAGACAATCTTTATATATTAACTTCATTCTAAATGTGAGGTTCTTGTGAGAAGCCAAGTCCATGCATTATTAGGGAAAATTAATTACAGAAATCATGATATTCATTTTAAAAATAAAACTCTAAGACAAAAAGAAGTTACTGTTAAATGGAAGGACAGTTGGTCAATAAACATTTTTTTAAAAAACAACAGCCTGAGCTGCATAAATTTCAGTATGATATATTGATATTGTTATCATCTTTGATATAATTTTTTATTGTTTCTATGATTAGTTTTTTTTACTCAATTCTTCTTGCCAATTATATTTTAGTCTCCATTTAGGCCTACATCTATTTATCACATTTTCCTTATTGATTAATATTCCAGTTGAATTATAGCATGTGAAATTAATGTTAGCTAATTCTCCCTTTTTGTGTTTATTTGTAAGTTCTTTATGCCCCAGAGTCTGATACATTTTTATGTCTTCTGTGTACCTGAACAAAAATTAAATTGTCTAATAAACCCATATCAGACCTAATTTTTCTAGCCTTCTTTTCAATTTTATAATTGATTTCATCCTTCTGTTTGATTTATCATATCCTGTAAGTGGGATTTTGTATCTTCCATTATTAATATTTTTCTCCCTGGATTTTTTTGTAATTGCTTTTTTTTTGTAAAAGTCCTCATAACACTCAAACTTTTTCTTGCAGCTCTAAGCACATCAAGCACCCCTTCCTCCTAAATACTGCTTCCTTCATTTCTATAGCATTGCTTCCTCTCTCTTGGTCAAACAGGTTCACACCTTTGGAATTATCTTCTCCTCATTCTCCCTGACTCCCTATATCTTATCTGCTGCCAAGTCTTGTCAATTCTCCTTCCATAACATCCCCTGAAGCTGTCTTCTTTTCTCTTTCAACAGACACAGAACCAGTTCAAACCCTTATCATCTCCTTCCTGGATTATTCCACTAGCCTCCTAATAGATCTCCCTGCTTTCAGTCTCTACTCTCCAATTCATCTTCTAACACAGATGGCAAAATGACCCTCCTAAAGCACAGTTCTGACCATGTCATTCCCCTGCTCCATACTATATCTATATCTATATCTATATCATCTATATCTATATATATATGTATTTGACCTCACATTTCCCTCTGCACATTCCATAGTCCAGCCTAACTGGTCTGTTTTACTTACTGTTCCCTGAACTCTGCACTCCAATTCCTGCTTACATGCTTCTTGACAGGCTGTTCCTCATGTTGGAGGTGCATCTCCTTCCTTTTCTTGGCATGTCTTCAAAGTTCACTTCAGCTGCTACTTTTCCTGAACTCCCTAGTTGTCAGGGCTCTTTCCTTTCTCAAATTGTCTTCTATTCATTTATCTGCATAAATACTGTAACTTCCCAGTAGAAAGAAGTTTCATCAGGGCAGGGCCCTGAGTTCTGTTTGGTCTTTGCATCCCACCCACCCCTAAGCCTAGCACAGTGACTAGTACACAGAGGGCACAAGCTAAATGTTTGCTGAATATGCCTTGGTCCCTTAAGTTGTTGATGTTTGTCAGTTTCTCTTTAGCCACTGATGACAGAGCTATCACAAGACCCAGGCCTTTCTCCATCCACATCAGAACCCGCTTCACTTAGTCATTATCCAGTTTGATCTTATGTTTGGGGAAACTCCACTCCTGGACCATCCCTGAAGATGACTTGCTATTTGTCCCTTCTGGTAACATCTTCAATATCTGCTAGACCAGAGTATTTCATGTGTGGAAGATTTTTTTCTCTGCCGTTTATTTTCTTGTCCTTTTCTTTTCCTTACATAAAAGGCCTTTCTCTTTTGATGCTCTTTGGTTGCTCTCCTTTAATCTTCTTCCCCTTTAATTTTTAGCTACTCATGGGGTAGACTGTGGAGAGGGGACTCTGCACCCTCTTATTCCACCAGTTTTCCAGAACTCAACTTAAGCAATGTTCATATATTTTCTTTGGCACCTGAGATCTTTACCTTATTGTAAGACTGAGAATCCAAAGTCTCCCTCTACTAAATATGGTCATCGTAAACCCGAAGGTGCTAATGAACAAGTTACTAATAAACAAATCCCATTTGGGGATTTCAGATGTGGGGTAGGTATGATAGTTTATGGAAAAGTTAACATTGGATTATGTAATCAGGAAGAAAATCAAGTACATTTTAAAAATAATTCATTTTGGAGCTGCCCTTTACAAATGACAACATTGACTAAATCAGAAGCAAGGGATCTAAGCTTTTTCCTAAGGTGGTCAATAAGATTCTGTTTACATTATAAAAGGTGTATTGTTTGTTTGTTTGTTTTGGTGAGGCAATTGGGGTTAAGTGACTTGCCCAGGGTCACACAGCTACCAAGTGTCAAGTGTCTGAGGCCTCATTTGAACTCAGGTCCTCCTGACTCCAAGGCCAGAGCTCTATCCACTGTGCCGCCTAGCTGCCCCTAACATTACAAAAGGTGGAGAAATCCTCTGCTTCAAAGTCTGATCTCACCCAAAGACAGTTTTGGGAGTGCGACAATGTCCTGATTTGTCTTATGTTACACATGGGTGACAACTAAGTTTCTAAACATTCCTTACGATGAGCCAAATACCCCTTTGGGGGAACTGGGTGGTGCTGTTTGTGTACCAGAGGGGTTCCCATTACTCTTGCCCAAGAATATCTGTCTTCCAGTGGCTTGGAAAGAGTGCTTTTCATGGTGTGAATTTCCTGACTGCTCATACTACGCATGTGGCACCAATGTAAGTAACCTAGAGGTCACCTATCAGAATTCATCCACTAAACCTGAGGAATCCAGAAAACAACTGCAAACACTGAGCAAATAGAAGACATTAGTCTAGAACTCTCTGGATGCATACCGGTGTGCACTCTCTTTGGGGAGGATAAACGATAATTCAGCTCCGACGTTGCTCTCCAAAATGGCGTTTGGTATGTGATGATAAACCAGACGAGAAATGTCACTGGTATTACAATGAAGTTCCTTCACTATGATCATATGATACCCTGCACCTGAAAGAAGCCATTTAAAAGACTGGATGAAACCATATGGGTTTTTATAGTTCTCTTGCCTACGCTGCACCTGGCCTCAAGTTGCTTTGATTGGGTTAGCTCCATGGGAGATGAGATAGAGAACTTCCTGCACTTTGACTGCATGCAATGCATAAAAAGCTAATCTCAGAAGGTCAGTATTGCTACTGAGAATCTTGTCTCCTATTCCTCATAAGAAGGTATGGAAATATGACATTGGGGATGATTGGCTTAATAAAGAAACTGTAATTTAGAAAGAAGGTTGCCAAAATTGTACAACCAACAAGGTAAGGAAATTCCATTAGATTAATATCCTGAGTGTTAGAATTGAGAATAAAGGCATCTATATAAGGGGGGACTCTACTCTCTGGAACATTTATACACTCTCGAGACAGGTTTCTATTAAATACTAATATGCCTTATCTTCACAAATGTTCTGTCTATGGCCAAGGATCCAGGCAGAACCAGAGAGTGGGAAGTTCAGTGTAAGAAAGCCTTTCATTATCAGATTTCAGGAACTACATATGAAGTGAACCTACAAAGTATTTTACTCAATATACTGGAGATTTGATGCTAACTTAGCAATGAGGAAAAGGAGTAGAGACACCCAGTTTTTCTTTCTTGTCCTCCTCACCGTATTTGTGCTTGAGGAAAAGTGAAGAGCCACAACACTGCAGGTCCCCCTTGGCCATAATAGCAATTCGGTCCCCCAAAAGGTCAGCCTCATCCATAAAATGTGTGGTCAGCACAATGGTGCGGTCATTTTTCTGCTGCTGAAGGAGATCCCAGGTGGCTCTCCGTGAAATTGGGTCCATGCCCGAAGTTGGTTCATCTAGCATCACTACCTACAGACCCAAAAGGGACAGTTATAAGACTAGTCAAATGGTACTGTGCCACTTACCAAATCATGTGGGGGTCTTCCCCTGTTGGTGAAAATGTTCTTGCCACCATAATTGTCCTTTCAGGAAAGTACAGTGAATTTTACTTAGATATAGCAGTTATATATGAGATATATTATCTGTTAGGCATTCATTTTTCTGGCTGAGATGAGAGACAGTGGGGTGAGGTCAATTGTCTAAGGAGACTTTAGGCCTAGGACTAAACTAGAATTAAAGATCCTCTCACTACTATGACCACCCTATACCAACCCAACTAATGATCTGATTGTTCACTGGGCATATCTTAGCTGAGTCTCCTTAGGAGGAATGGTCCATACCAGCTCACTTGGGTCTGTATCAGCTAATAGTTTTGCCAGGCTGCAGAGGGGACCTAGTTCCTTCCAGTACTGTACCTTAGAGCCTCCTATGAGCGCGATGCCAACAGAAACCTTGCGTTTCATTCCTCCACTCAGTGACTTTGAAAGTGAGTGGCGTTTATTCTCCAGATCAAGAATGTTCAAGATATGATTGACTTCCTCAGGACACTTTTGCTCAGATAATCCTTTCATCTATGAGACCAAGTGAAGGAGAGAACTTTAGATGGGGACTTTCTGAGAGGAGCCTGACCCAGCATTGTAGAGCTGATAGAGCACTGGACTTAAAAGTCAGGAGATGTGGGCTCATACACTGCCTCAGAGACTTACCAGCCATGTGAAAATGGGTAATCTACGTAACTATTTAGTATCTCCGTTCCACTCCCTTCCATTCCCACTTCCTCCCCCCTCTCCATGGTTCTTTGAATCACATTTTGGGACCCTGTGAAGGTAGAAGTGTTGACTACCTCAAGCATGTGAGGCAAAAAAAGATATTTATTTTAGGCTCACCTGAGCATAGAAGTAAAAGTGCTCAGCCACTGTCATGTAGTCAAAGAGGACATCATGCTGGGGACATAAGCCTAGGCTCTTCCGGATCTGCACTATGTCACGTGAGATCTCATACCCATTGATGTATGCCCGGCCACTAGTAGGTGGAAAAAGACCTAGGAAGAAGCAGATGAGCCAGCACAGCGTTAGAGATTAATGTGAGTGAGGCTGACCTCTTTGATGATCCTCACTTGACATGACACTCCTCTCGCAACCCTGGGAATTTCCACCAGATGTCTTAATGCCCGGAATGTTATCCCCGTCTTCCTTGATGCCCTTCAAGTCCCAGCTAAAATCCCACCTTTTATAAGAGGCTTTTTTTTTTAACTGCTGCTGCCTTCCCTCAAGACTATGTCCAGTTCATCTGGTCTATATTATCTGAACATAATGGCTTGTACACTGTTTCCTAACTTAGACTGTGAGCTTCTTGAGGGCAGGGGCTTTTTTTGTTTTTTGCTTTGTTTGTTTGTTTGTTTTGCCTTTCTTTGTATCCCTCGGAACTTGTCTGGCACTGGCAGGTGCTTAATAAATGCTTGTTGACTTGACGTTAACCCTATCCTTCTGGCTTGTTCACAAAGACTAGCTGAATTCCCTTTTTTCCAGAAGGAATATACTAGGAGCTGAGAGAAACACAATAGAAATTGGAGGAATGATCCCTAATTTTTGTGGAGAAAAAATACAAAATTGGTAAAAAAATTTAAAAGTAACATACTGACAAATACAAAGTTATTTTCTTACTAATTGTGTTAAATATTAAAGGAAAGCAGAATAAAGACAACAATGGAAGGGGTTAATCAGGTATCACCAGAAGAGAAGTTCTGAGTTGGTTTTAAAGGATGTGAGAAACATGAAATATAATATAAAACTCTAACATAATGAGAAAGGTTTTATGTATGGCTTATGCAATTAATCTCATTAACATTAACATAAGTTGGGCATTTAAAGTGTGAGGAGTAACATTCACATAGGTTTAAGTGGTAGGAACTTCCTGGTCATAGTGAAGGGACTTTAAGCAAGTGACTTTGGAAGAAAGGGACCCCTCTCATTACCTTAGACAGACTATATCTGAGTACTACTCTGAGAATCACAGTTCTGGCAAATGTGCCAATTGTGTTAATTCATCAAATAGAATTTTAGAAAAAAAACCTTCAAATAAGATAGTATGGGGATGATAGGTTTTTTAATAAGCTCTATGATTTCCAGTCTCTGGGCTGTTGCTTATGGTTGGTTTTTTTTTGTGCTGGGAATCTCACTGCTTCCTTAAAGTAGTTAGATTAAATTAAACTACTGTTAAATTCCTACTCATCCTTTAAAACCCAACTCAAATGCCATCTCCTCCACAGAGCTTTCCCTGATTGCTCTTTCCCTTCTGACTTAAAAAAAAAAGGTTTGTATTAGAACTCCCTTTATTTCTTTAATGTTCAATGGATCCGTGATCACATAAATGTGGGTACTCCATCCCCTGGTGGTGTCTAACCCAGCTACCAGATCCCACCTGCCCTTTATGGTTCTTGTATATGTTCTTCTATGGATCATTTATGGGGGATTCACTCAATAAAGACTTTCCTCTGGGGCTTTTTACATTTTCAGGATACCTAGGGAGCATCAAGGCTATCTATTTGTTATCCCTTGCTTGAGACACGTCTCCTGATAACACATTTCCTTAATAAAAACCTTACACTATTTCTCAAGCACTGCTCATCCCTGGAAATATACTACAACTTATTTGCACCCTGTAGCGAGCTTTCTATTGCCCTCAAGGTCACTTGCTAATGTTAATTCCTCAGAGAACATGGTGTTCCAGGATTCACAATCATAAACAACTGTTGGAAGAACAATTATGTCAAAAAGATGGGACTTTGAACCAGGGGGCTGATTAGTAATATTAAGAGCAACACACAATTTCCTAAATGTAATCTACTTCCCATTCAATTCAAGGTCCCATTCATGGTCCATCTGCAATGCACATCTCAAATATATAGACTACCTTAATAAATCAACTATGCAGTTGCATGTCATGGTCTGGATAGATTTTTTTCAAGAATTAAGATTTTTTTTCTGAATAGACTGTTAGACCGATCATACTTAGAAAATCATGGCACTGGGGCAGCTAGGAGACGCAGTGGATAGAGCACCAGCCCTGAAGTCAGGGGGACCTGAGTTCAAATCCAGCCTCAGACCAAACACTTGACACTTACTAGCTGTGTGACTCTGGGCAAGTCACTTAACCCCAATTGCCTAAAAAATAAATAAATAAAATAGAAAAAATCATGGCACTCATTGTGGAAGCTTGTGATGCAATGGGATTGGATGTAATTAGTACAGTATCATCCACAAACAGGATCATTTGTAGGCTGTCATCACTGACAGGGAATCCCTCATTCACTTTGGTTCTTGCAGAAGACTCCTTTTTGATAGCGGCACACACCCTGGTTAAAGTATGCATTGTCTTGGTTAAGGCCTCACCTAATGTTGATAAACAGACAGTTGTTGAAGAGTTATCTCTGTGGTTGCATTTGTTGAGGAGTTTTGTATGATCTTAACATGAGCTTGAGAGATTCCAGTTTGGAACAGTCTTTAAAACTATATTTTATACCTATTGGGTCAAATGTTTACTTACTACCAACAAAAAAAAACCCCAGTGGGATTTCATAATCCCACTGTCAATTCTGTGACAAAGAAGATATGATCTACTAGAAAGAAACGTCCAGTAAAACATGCCTGTTCCCTTCTCACCTTTTTTTAAAAAAATCAGATATTCCTTTGATACACATATAAATCATTTCCATAAATTTTTGTAAAGATGAGAAAGTAGGCATATCGGTCAGAGTTAGAGATGTTCTCTTGATTCCTTTTTGGGGATACTGATTTTTTTTTGTATTATTTTATTTTTTTCTCCTGCCTGAGTTATCTTGTAAATCAATATCTCAATGCTGCCAGGACTGTATTGCCATGACATAGACTTCCTCATTGTGTAATTGGCCTGGTCCTGTTGCTTTTTCTGACACTGTCTTCCTAAGGGCCTTTTAAATGTTAAGTTTCCAATTCTGGTGGTTCCTCTGTCACTGATAATTATAGAAGCATTTAAAAAATCACTACATTAAATATGTTTATTTTCTTGCCATTTTCATCTGTGAAGACACTTGGAATGATGTAGTTCATTTTGGTTTCATGCCAAGCTTTCTTTAGACTCGTTTTTGCTTCTTTTTTTGGGGGGGGCTGTTTTATAAGATGATACCGCTTATAATCTTCTACCATTCCCTATAGTGTCTTATAAATTTGCATTAAAAATTGGTGATAGCCTTGGCTACCATCTCTTTCCACTTTGCACAGAGATCAAATATTTGCTGACTGAAGTGATTTCTAGGCTCATTTGGCTTCTTTCTGTGACAATTACTTTATTTGGGTTCAACTTTTCTAGGAAATATTAACCATCAAAGTCTTTAATCTTTGCCTTTTTACATTTTCTGCTTTTCCACAATGGCAGCCCATTTGTACAGATCAAGTTGAAACTATTGCAACTGTTCAAGTCTTTCATCTTTAGCCTTCAAATCTGATGTTGATTTTGAGCTGATTTTGATATGACTCCTAAATCAGTAACAGTCTGACTCTACAAATATTGACATGTAATGTTACATATGATGCTATACTTATCTATGTTTGTGCCTTATCTCCCTACTTTACAATAAGCTTTATAAGAACAGGGATCTTTTCTCACTTCCAGTGTCTAAGCACAGTAGTCTGTATACAGTTATGTACAGTTATTTAATAAATGTTTGTTAAATGAATAACAGTGAAAAATACTGAAATAGAAACAGCTCAACCTAGGCAGGAAAGCAAAGGCCTAGCTCTAAGCAACATTTTTAGATTCTAGAAACATGAAGGGCTGTCCAGATCCTGACCTGTGAGGATGGACAAGGTGGTGGTCTTCCCTGCTCCATTATGTCCTAGAAGAACAGTGATCTGCCCCTCGTACATATTCAGAGTCAGGTCTCTTATCGCCTCTTTTCTCTTATTCCTCACCATAAACATCTGTGGAAAAGGTAGAGAAAGTAAATTTACATAAAGCTCTAGCACTTGTGAAGGGGTTTACAATAAGTTAAGCATTAACCAACAGCTACTGTTAGTAAATACAATACTTTTTCCCCCCCTCATTTAAAAATCAACCTCTGAATTGTAATAAATAAAATTCTGGTTCCATGACCAACCCCAGAGAGTAACAAGAGATGTTAATCTGGATAACAGTGTCTAGGGGAGTATGACATTTCTCTTTCTTTTGCTCTGTTTAACATTTTTATTTATGTCTTTGATGAAGATATAGATGGAACAATTATGAAAATCTGAAGCTGACATAAAGCTTGAAGGGATATAATTCACACCAGATAACAGAACTCAGATCGAAAGATAACCTGACAGGCTGGATCATGACGAAACTTAAAAGGGATAAAAAGACCTATATGGGGTAAAAAAATCAACTGCATATATTCAGTATGGGCACAAACTGATATACCACTAGTAAATTCTACTTAGGTGCTGCTGCCATCATTCCACAACATTCTCTCCAGCCCAGGGGAGGGACAAAGGGTTGGGTCCTTTATCTAAAAGCAAACAGAAAGCCCAAGCTAAGCTAGAATTAAATAGTCTTCAAAGGGTATACCTTAAGTGGCAGTCTCCTTCTACCCCAAACAAAATTTTAATTGTTCTCAGATTGTATCAACTGAAATCTGTTATTCAGAATGACAGAAATGATAGTCCAAAACTGTATTCTTTCCCAGCCAGATCACAACTAGAGTACTGTGTCTAGTTTTGACTGCCACATTTCAGGAAGGACAGTGAAAAACTGGAGTGTTTCCAGGGGTGGCCAGGATGAGGACTCAAAACTATACTTCAAAAAGATTGGTTGAAGGAACTTTCAATGTTTAATTTTGAGAAGAGAAAACTTAGGAAGTGATTTGATTATGGTTTTCAAACATTTGAAGGGCTCTTCTGTGGACAAAGGATTAGATTTAGTCTGCTTGGCCCAACAAGATGGAACTCAATCCAGTACGTAGAAATTAGAGAGAGGCAGATTTTAGTTTAACAGGAAGAAAAACTTTCTACCATTTTAGAGTTATCTAGAAATGGATTATGTTGCCCCAGGACTGAGATATCATTCACTAATGTTCTTAAAGAAAAGGCTGGATTACACTTGTTTGAGATCCTGTAGAGAGTATTCATACTTCAAGATGTATTAGATAACCTGTGGGGTCCCTTTTAATGTTGAATGATTAAGCGACAGTAAACTCAGAAAAGAAGGTTCAAGAAAACAGATATTTTTACTTCCTAGTGTAAAAGAGTATGAAAGTTTCATAGGAAACTGATTTGGAAGTGTCTTAGACTGAAGATATAAGGATACACAAGAAACTGTATGCCCTAGTTCTATTAATACAAAGCCTATGTTAGCAAGGAAGGAGAAAACTGAGGATGAAGAGTCTAAGGGCTCTGACAGATAAGAAAGAGTCAATTTCAATTCTGTTTGACAAATTCCCCTGTTCTTCAAGGCTTTGTATTTCTAGAACCATGCTGCAACCCTTCCCAGAGGGGATTAAGGTCAAATATTGAAATGTAAAATTCTTCTCCTCCATCCACTGTACTTCCAGGTTTTAGCATCAAGTGAGACAATGCAGTGAAAGCTTTTGAGAAGGGAGATATCACTCCTCACATACAAACTGACATACTCACAGGTACAGATTCTCAAGCTCGATTTTACTTCTCAAAGACAAAATTCTATACAAGTCATCATTACAGTTGACATAAAACTTACTACATTTATGGAGAACAGAAAGAAATATGTTGGTAATTGGGTGAACAAGTAATGATTTCCTTGAAGACATGCTCCCTCAACTCAATACATTAGTAAAAATTTTCAATCTTAATTGTCACACAGTACCTTGGACAGATGCTTGATCTTTATTCCAGCTACTAAATCTTCAGGTTCAGCCTCAATGTACTCAGTTTTTAGAACTTTCTCAGGATCATCCTCTTCCTCCTCTTTTCCCATTATAGATCTTTGATTCCCACACCAGTAGGAAGGCTAAGGAAGAAATCAAAACTGGATCACCAAGATGGCCAATTAATAACAATAATGACAAATTTTACCGTGATCAGAAAAGCTTCAGTTAATGCAACAATATAATCTTTTGAAGCAAAATAATCTTGAATTTGGTACATAAGAATATTAAACACTACTAAAAATGTTATTATTGGTCAAAAAGCAGTGGACAAAATGAAGCAACTCTAGAATAAGGTTGCGGCCAAAATGGTAGCATAGGAAGGATTTCTATCAAACTGAGACAAGGTTTCTTTACTTAGGCTGTTCCTAAGCAACCGATGAAGTAGAAGTTAAGAGAAAGAGATAGCTTCTCTCTATTATTCTATGGCCATGATTGTGGCCCAAGTAATCAGTGGAAGGAATAAGGTGGTAGAGGTAGTTTCTACCTTCAAAAGATCAAATAGGGGGCAGCTATTTTGTGACGCAGTGGATAGAGCACCAGCCTTGGATTCAGGAGGACTTGAGTTCAAATCCAGCCTGAGAGACATAACACTTACTAACTGTGTGACCTTGGGCAAGTCACTTAACCCCACTGCCTAGTCAAAAAACAAAACAAAACAAAACAAAAAGATCAACTAGTACCATCAGAACTCACCATCAAGAAAAAATACCAGGGCTGGGGCATACCATATTCTCCAGGGAAGACAGCTTCCACATACCAGGTCACCAAGCCATAGAAGGCAGAATCAAATAGCAGCATTATCAACACATGCCCAAAAGTGAAGTTATCATCAACATTAACTGATCTCATGAGGTATTTCCATTGAATTCCCACTCCTGAAGCACAAAAGGGAAGACAATTAGAATTACTGGTAGGCTAAGACTAGATCAGAGTTGTCCTGAAGCTTCTTGATCTCAAAATGAAGAATACAGGGCAGCCACAAGACTGAAAAATATGTAAGCCTGTTATCAACCCTGTTGCTGTGAATTATTTACTTCTTAAAGCACCCAGTAATATTTCTTTTTGCTTTAGTTTCTGTTTTTAATTCAATTTTACTTTATAATACTGTATTTCAGTTCTTAATTCTCCCCCTCTCACTTCCCCTTCCCCACCTAATGAAAAAGCAAAAAAAAACCCAAACCCTTTACAAATAATGTAAAGTCAAACAAAACACGTTCCCAAATTAGCTATGTCCAAAAACAAAAATGCTTTCATCTGTACTCTCAGTCTATTACCTCTCTATCTGGAAGGCAAAAGCATGTTTCATCATGAATCCTCTGGAATTGTGATTGATCAGAGTTCCTGTCTTTTAAGGTTAAATGTTTTTATAATATCATTATTTTTGTATAAATTTTTCTGGTTCTGTTTACTTAACTTTGTATCAGTTCATCTAAATCTTTCCAGATTTTTCTGAAACCATCTTCTTCATAATTTCTTACAGCATAGCAATATTCTATCACATTCATATACCATAACAGCTATTCTCCAATTGATGCGCAGTCCCTCAGTTTCCAATTCTTTGCCACCATGAAAAGAGCTGCTACAAATATTTTTGCAGAGATAGATTCTTTTTCTTTGCACAATTGGGGTATTGGATCGGAGAGTTTACACAGTTTAATAGCTTTTAGGTGTAGTTCCAAATTGCTTTTCAGAATGGCTAGACCAGTTTATAGACCCACCAACAACACTTTGATGTAACTCATTTCCCACAGCTCTTCTGTCAATATTCATTTATTTTCCTCTTCTGTAAACTTCACCAATTTGATGGGTGTGAGGTGGTACCTCAACCGTTCTTTTAATTTAAATTTCTCTAATTATTAGTGATTTAGAGAATTTTTTTTTCATATGGCTATTGATAATATGGATTTACATTCCACAATTAAAGTTTCTTTAGTCTTTAAGTTGAGTTTTCTTTGAAAATTTCAGGATTCACCCAAACCCACTAACTGCCAATATTACCCTTACATTTAATTTTATAATATGGGTGTGTATGGTCCATTTTCGGATATGGTATTAAAGATCAATGATTGGTCAAATTGTGTTTCAGTGAATTCTTCAAGAGTTTCTTCTGCTTTTCCTGTCTGCACTTACTACACTTCAGTACCTTATGAAATTGCTACTTGGGTGTTCCTCATGATGAATCTAATAGAATTTTTCATGGTATATTAGAACTAATCTCTGGATATAGAATGTATACTTTGAGGACTACAACTGTACCAATTTTAAGAAAACCCAAGACAAAATCTGAAAAGGGAATACATTCGATTAATTCTTATTTATAAATGATTTGTATGGAAATGATAATGCATTTTAGTGTTTTTGTGTCATTATAAACACAATAGCCTATTAGACAGAGAGGTAGGGACGCAAGAATAAACTATGAGTAACCAGTACTGCAGTGGTTCTCAAAGGGTATGCTAAGGATGCCATATTTTGACAAGCATGCTATGAATTGTATGGAATTTACATTTGCATTCCAGTGTGCATGCATGAATTTCCTAACTCTCCCATAATATGCTATGATTCCTAACAGCAGAGAATCATAATGTAAAGTGAGCAAAAAACCCTGAAAACTATGTGTGTTGTTGATTTCAGAAAAAATTGAAAAAAGAAGATAAAGCATCATTGAAGAGTCCTTTACTCCTCTGATCTACAGTGGACAATAGCCACAAGGGGATAACTTTGGAAACTACAACTAGGAACTGTCCAACTGTAGTCCTCAAAGTGTACAATTCATCAAAGAAGGATTCTCTAACCTTTGATTCCAGGTGACAAATTGTCCAACTGTATACTGTCTTAACGTACATAGTATACACATTTACTTTTCATTTTTTTCTATTTTTTTAAAAATTTTTTTAGCATTTTTATTTAAAATTTTGAGTTCCAAATTTTCTCTCTCTCCTTTCTTTCCCTCCCTACCCCCTTCCTTAGATGGTAAGCAATCTGATCTAGGTTATACAGGTACAGTTATGTAAAATATTTCCATATTAGTCACTTTGTACAAGAAGACTCAAATAAAAGAAAAAAAGAAAGAAAGAAAGTGAAAAATAGCAAAAAATCAGTCTGTATTCAATCAATATCAGTTCTTTCTCTGGAGGTGGATAGTATGCTGCATCATGAGTCCTTTGGGATTGTCTTCGATCATTGCATTGCTGAGAATAGCTAGGTCATTCACAGTTCTTCACTGAACAATATTGAACAGCCTAATTAACCTTAAGAAAATAAGCAAAGATCTCCAAGAGAGACCTGACAACTAGAGGAGCATTCTTCTACAGTATACTGTAAACTTCTGGAAGCTAGCTTCATCAGGATGAGTAACTCATACAGAATCATTTGGTACATAGATCATATTTGTATCTTCTATCTTGTATATTGCATGTCCTCCAATATCTGCCATCTTCCTCCTTTTTATTACTAATATGATGTAATAACCTTCTAAAAATCTGCAGGCTTAGGGGAAAGGAAAAAAGAAAAAAATACCCAAGAGTTTCCCAATTCCCTAGCGCTGACAGAACTGAGAGGTTTGGACCTACGCTTCCTGATAGGGAGTCCATCCTCTATGCTAAGGAAGATATTACCCAGGTCCAAGCGCTCAAGCAGAGGCACTGGACCGAAAAGCCTGGAAGCGTCAGGTGGAGTCTGAGACAGCCTTGTAGCTGTCTGACTTACAGGAACCTGAGAGATCAGGCCCAAAAACCCTTCCAAGGCAAGCTTAGCTAGCTGCTTGGAAATCCCCCTCCCAGCCACAAGGCAAGAAAGGAATTGGGGAGGGGGAGGCTTACCAGTCTTGGCTGAAGAAGAGTTTGAGATTTAGCAGTGTTTCCTGGTCAGGGAACCATATGAAGAGGTCTAGGACTTTTGGGGTGCTGCAAACCCAAAATTGCGGTACCGGGCCCTGCTGAATGAATTCAACTCAAATCTTCTTCAGCCAGAGGAAAAGTTTATTAGTGATAAATCACAGAGGCCAGGTGACACCCATAAGGACAGATGGGCATGAGAAAAGCTCAGCCTTTGGGGCACAAGAGATTCTCAGCTGGGTGATGCCCATAAAGACAAGCGGGCATGAGAGGTTCTCAGCCTTGTGGGCCTGAGATTCTCAGCTACATTTACTTTTTAAAAAAATTAATCAGGTGCAGAACATTTCAGATGAGAGAAACGCCACTGGCAAGAGGAACTTCAGTTGAAGGGTTAAAGCCCAAACCACTTCCTGGCCTGCCTGGAAGTCCAGCTGCAGAATTGCTGTTTGGACTGTGGGGACTGAAGGTCAAGTCTGTTGAGCAGTTCCATCTTTGCCTTTTGAGCATAATGTGGTAGAAGCAGTGGGTTCTGATTTATATTTTGAGTATTTGTTGGTGTGTGCCTGTGAATCTTTTGTGCTTTGGGCATTTTTTCTGTCATAGAGAAGGTAAGTGACTGTTGTATACCTGATATCTACAATTTGTGCAATTAATGTCTTTTTTGAGAGGACTCTGTTAATCCTTTTGGAGGAGAACTTGGACACAAACCATGCCCAGGCTTTAAGGGATTTCCCCTGCAACTAAAGCGTAGGAGCAATGAGGCAGAATGAGCATGAGAAGGATCTGACATCCTCTCCCAAAGAATGAGCTTCCCAATGGCTGAAGTGGTCTATGTGTGTACTGAGAAGGAGCTCCTTATTTTATTTATAGGCAAATGAGATAATATATTTAAAGCACTACATAAGTGTTAGTTATTATTATTATTGTCTATTTTATGTACATTTAATACAACTGCTCTAAAAACTGAAAATGGTATTGCCATCCCCTTTATTCAAACACAATCAGAACTGGCTATCCTAGACTTATCTTTGATCCAAGGCAAGCTAATGCTCAAACTTCAGAGTAAACCTTTCAAATACCATGCCCCGCACAGAGTAGGTGCTTAATAAAAGTCTGTTGACTGAATGAAGATCAATCACTTTCTGCCTGTTTCCAGTCAATCAAAGCACTAACCACTATCATCACAAAGTGTTTGTCAATTCCAGGGTGAATAACTACACCTCGAAAATTATTTCATTCACCCTAGCAGAGCATAAATTTTTTGTTATCCTTTTTTCAATTGGATTCAGCAAACATTTTTTAAGCACCTACTATATGCTAAATACTATTCAAGGTGCTGGGAGAGTGACAAAATTTACATAAAACCCCACCCTTGCCATCAAAATCCTTAACGATCTGGTCTTGAGTCACCAAGAAAGACAGTTGGCCAAGTTATTTATAGAAATGAGGTATTAACACAAAGCTAAGGATCACTAAACTACCACTCTTTTTCTAACTAAAAACCTGCCATCGTGGGTTTCCTTTTAAGCAATGGAAAAAAGAAGTCAGTCTTCTATGAAAAATATTTAAACCAGCTGACCCTCAGTATAGATTGGTCTCACTTTAAGGAAGAGAGATTCCTGAACAGTTTCTATGGCAAGGGAACACAGCTATATTAATGCATTTCCTCCCCCTCCCCTCCAAAACTTAATTTCATTGTTCATCAGGTTCCTCTCCTAATTTAAGATCAAGCTTGGAAATAAATGGAGTTGATAACAGTTCTCTAAGAAGCTGTTCCTTGGGTTGGGCTAGACTTACATTTTTTCTTTATTCCATCCACTTCTCATTTTTATGTAGCCTTCCTGATCCTCCAACTGCTAGTGCCCTCCGTCTCATATTTATTAGCTTTACATTTATTCTGTATATATTTTCATATCTACCAGTCGTCTCCCCTATAAGAATGTAAGGTCACTGTGAACAGGGACTGTATCAGTCTCTGTATTTCTACCTCCAGCACCTCATATGGTGCCAGGCCCACAGAAGGCATTTAACACGTCACTTGTTCACCAACTGATGGATTCTCAATCATATGTGTTGTCTTTATGTTACCCTTCTCAACTGCCTAAATCCTTTCCATACGCCTACAAACATATTCAGGTTTCCCTCTATTTCTAAAAAACTATTCTGTTGACCATTCTAGCTCATGCAGCTACAATCAAATGTTTCTCTTCTTCCTGTTACACTACTCAGAAAAAGCTGCCTACACTGCATGCCTTCACTTCCTCACCCCAACTCTCTTGTAATTTGGATTCTGGCTCCACAATTCTAAGAGACTATTTTTTTTTTTTTGGCAAGGCAACTGGGGTTAAGTGATTTGCCCAGGGTCACACAGCTAGTATGTATCAAATGTCTTGTCTGAGACAGGATTTGAATTCAGGTCCTCCTGACTCCAGGGCTGGTACTCTATCCACTGTGCCACCTACCTGCCCCAAGACTATCTTCTAGTCATTAAATTCAATAGCCTCTTTTAAAGTCTTCATGCGCTTGAATTCTCTGCAGTACTAAACACTGCTGACCAGTTCTTCCTAATGGATATTATTCCTCCCTTTGCTTCAAAGAAACCATATTTTCTTGCTTTTCTTCCCAGTCTAGAACTGAACTCATCATCTTTCTCCCCAAACTGGCTAGCCCCTCTTCTTAACTTCCCTATTACTACTGAAGGTACCACCATCATCCTAGCTACCCAGGCCGACAATCCAGGTGCCATCCTCTATTCCTCATTCCTTCTCATCCCCACTCCCCCACATCACATCCAATCATTTATCAAGTCTTGTGATTTCTACCTTTGTACCTACCGTCTCTCACATATTTCCCCTTCTCTCCTCTGACACTGCTACTACCTGAGTACAAGATCTCATGACTTAATACCTGGACTATTACAAAAGCCTGCTGGTTAGTGCCACTGCCTCAAGTACTTCCATACTCTTTTCATATATTTTTCCATACTTTCCATACATACATGCTTTCTATACTTCCAACCATTTTGCATTCAGTTGAGCTTCTTAAAATGCAGATATGACCATACTTTTCTCTAACACTGTACCCCCTACCCCAGTTTCCCAATACCTTCAGGATAAAAAATCTTCTGTTTGGCTTTAAGACCCTTCATCACTTGGCCCCTTCCTATCTTTCCAGTCCTTGCACTTTACTCTTCCTCCACTTACTCTGCGATCCAGAAACACTAGCCTCTTAATTTCAAGTGTTTCTACCCAAAGTCCTCCATGCCTTGTATTTTCTCTCCCTCTTCATCTCTGCCTCCTGGCTTCCCTGGCTCTCTTCAAGTCTCATCCATCAAGTGTTTCCTAGCCCTCCTTAATTTCAATCCCTTCTCTTTGAGATCACTCCTAATTTATCCAGTATAATATCCTGTTCATACATAGTCGTTGGCACATCATCTCCCCAGCATTAGGCTGTGAACTTCTTCAGAGCAGAGACTGGTTTGTTCGTTTGTTTGGTCCTTCTTTGTATCCCCGGCGCTTAGAACAAAGACTGGCACATAGTAGATAGTTAATAAATGCTTACTGAATGACTGAAATCACAAAAGAGAAAAATACTACTTGGAGCTATGACGGTTTAAAAGAGGACACACAACAGCTAACGACTAGAAGATGGCAGCAGTGAGCATTCAGCCAAGCTGCCAGCTTGCAGCCCAATGACATCATCCGAGGACAGTTCCTCAGGGGTTCTAAGCAAGCATAGTGCTGGCTGGAGGCAGCAGGGTGCCAGAAGGACTGCTGCTTTAGAAATATGAGTTGTCCAGGCTATCTGCCCCCCTACAAGTTCACCAGTCACTCATGTTCCTTGTAGGTACTCTCTCCCATTGGTGGTGTGGTAGTCACAAAAAAAAGGTTCCCTTGAGAGGATGGGGGAAATGTTTCTTTTATTATAATGCTCATTTAAAGGTATTTTGCTTTGAATCAACTAGTCTGCTGGATAAAAAAAACCGTGCCATTAGACAACCAGGGACTGTGGCTTGTTGATGCTGGCTTACAAATAGGTCCTGAATCTGGGGTAGCTTTAAGAGGATCTATGTGTGAGAGAAATCCTAGTGATACACCTAGATAGCTCTCTACTTGCCCTGCTCTAATACATCCTTCACACTTCTACTTTAATTCTCTTCCTCCTGTGCTCAGAAATTTTTAAAGTTCCCTAATGTCTACCAAATAAAGTTCAAACTACTCTTATTAGCACTGAAGGCTCACTGTACAATACAGACAAACTGTAGTGCTGTCCTTCCACTCCCCATTCTCTCTGTCCCTAATGTGTTCTGTTTTTCTCCCCACCTCCTTGTATTTATTCAGGTTCATTTCAGCTACTGTAATGGCACTCTCTTACAAATGTACTGCAAATTTATCCTTTTAAGCTCAAATCAAATGCTACTTCCTCTGTAAAGATAGTTGGTCTGTATCTAACCCTCTTCTCTCTCTCTCTCTATACATATACTCACTACCATTGTTTGCAATTGCAGAATACTGGATAGAATTTAAAAATAATAGTTCATAAATGGTTGAATAAAAGAATGCTACAATGTTATGAGCAAGATGAGGTATACAAAGAAATTTGGAAAGTTATACAAAGTAATGCTTCTTGAAGAAAACAGAACCAGAAGAACAGTATGCACACAGGCTACAACTATTTAAAGGGAAAAAGGAATACATGGATATAGAGAAGAATGGACAAAAACAAAGGAAGGAAACACAAAGAGAAGAATTACTATGGAAATATTGCACATTGAAATTAATTTTAAAGTATAAATTAATTTCCATGACCACCACCAGAAATGTTGTAAGCAGAAATTAATTTTAAGTGTAAATTAAACATATAATGCTTAATCAGTTTTATTTTTTAAAGTCAAGTGTATGATAAATACAGCTAGGCAACCAGGTAGCACAGAGGATAGAGCATCAGGCCTGAAGTCAGGAAGATTTGAGTTTGAAACTAGCCTCAGACACTTACTAAGCTGTGTGAAACCCTGGAAAGTTACTTAACCCTTATTTGCCTCAGTTTCCTCATCTTCAAAATTGGGATCATAATAGCACCTACGTCCCAGGGTTGTTATTAGAATCAAATGAGATAAATAATTAAAAAGTGCCTGGCACTGTTCTAAGTGATATATAAATGTTAGCTATTATTATTATTAATAAATTAGATTAAAACATATAAACAAAGTGTTGGAAGAAACCGTAGGGATTATTGGTGCAGTTCCCTCATTTATAGATGAGAGAGGGGATGTGATTTGTTTAAAGACAAATGGTGAGACAGGCAACGGCAGAGCCAGGACGAAAACCTGGGTTCATAGAAACACAGGATTATGTCTAGATCAAGAACTAGAAGTGACCTCAGAAGCGTCTAATCTGAACTTCTCATTTTATGGACAAGGAAACAGGCCAACGAGACTTAAATGACTGGCCCGAGATCACAAGGAAGTAACTGTCAGAGGCAAGATTTTAACCTAGATCCTGTGACTCCAGAGATCTTTCTATTGTGCCACCTCCTTGAAGGGGCCTCCTCCTCAAAGGACATTTGTTGGACAATACTGGAGAGCAGAAGGCTTTGAAGACCACTCAAATGGCATGCCCAAGGGGCACTTACAGGTGCTGCAGATGTGAAGGGTCACTCATACTTTATTAAATGTGTTCATTAACATTTAATAATTAATCAATAATATTCATCAATATGAATGTTCAATAAAAATGAGTTGAATGAGGTTAACTCATATTGGAAACTTCACGCTGTCATTGTCTGCCATTGGTCTAAGCAGTCCCTAAAGTAGCAAAGGCAACAATTACAAAAGAGAATACTCACCTTTTGCTTCAAACTTGCCTATGAGCTGGGCCCCCAATGCCATAGCAACATTTGAGAAGAGACAGGAAGATAACTTTTGGTTGAGGGTCATCCAGTTATATCGAGGACCAATGAAGAAGTAAGGAATATACATAAAGAAATAGAGGAAGCCTCCTATGGCAGCTGCCAAATTGGCTGCAAATGGGGAAAGAATGAGAAAGAGATTAAGCAATGTCCCAAGAATAGAAATACAAACATTTCATAATAACAAGAGCCCTATACATCTATCAAGGTTTTTAGAAGAAATCCAATCCTCCACTTAAGAAGCAAATTGAGCCTCTTTTGGAAGTTAGTCTTCTATAATACAACAGTCAAGGAAATTTATAGCCCATTAAAAGAGAAGCAAAACACTTCTGTTTAAGAAAGTTGTCTCATGTTCTCCTGCTGATTAAATTAAACACAGCATGACAAAATAATCACATATTACTTGCATACCAGAGAATCATACTGGCAAACTCCCATCTTACCCTAGACAATACTTGGAAATCCTATCACAGTCCCTTTATAGCCTGTTCCCCAAAGGAAATCTCTCCTCTCCAATCCTTAATTACTTTCCTTCTCCCCTCCCTTGCCTCAGCCTCACTACATATCACATCCCACTTCACAAAAAATGATTAAGGCCATCCTCTATGAGCTCTCTTGTATTCCACAAGCTTTGCTTCTACAGAGATGTTTTCTTCCTTCTCTCCTGTCTAGAGTAGGGAATATACTATAAAGAGACTGCCAATATGACCTTTCATTCTGCTGCCAAATTTCTTGAATAAGTGCTCTAGATTGATGTTTTCATTTCTTGACCACATCCATCCTAAAAAATTCCCTACCAGTGGACTTCTGTCCCCTCAACCCCACAAAACAGCTATCTTCAAGTAGCTGAAAGGCATCAACTTGAAAGACAAGTTAGATGTATTCCACCTGGCACCAAAGGACAGAACTAGGAGAATGGGTGAAAACTGAAAAGAAATAAATTTAGGCTTGTTTTAAGGAAATACTTCCTAATAACTAGAGCTATCTCAGAATGAAATGAGCTGTCTTAAAATGGCAAAGTTAATATTATTTAGGGTGAGAGCTTTATCTAAATTTACAGAAAACACAATTCTTCCAGATAGGTCTAGTTATATACCTTTGGCGGGTGGGAACAATATCCCAAGGCCTCATCCTGGGCAGGTTAGGCTAGGTGCTTTTTGGTTTTTTTTTTTTCCCTAAAAGGTACTGAAATTGTCCTCCAGATTTAATTGCCTAAATGGAGGAAGGCTTGGGTTGCTGACATAGCTTCCTGGTCTCTTTTGTACACAAACATGAGGAGTTTTGAACTCTTCCTTTAGGCTTAGGACCAAAGACCAGCTGTATATCCAACAGAAGTACAAGAAAGCTGTACTCAACCAAATCAATTGTATCTTCAATGAATGTGCACTTTAAGAAAAAAGGTTAGAAAGCTTTTAAGAATGAAGTTCTGAAGACACAAAGAAAAACTATTCTGAAGGGGAAGAAAAAGAAGAGTTATCTTAAGGGACCTATGTAGATGGTAAAATCACCACCCAAAGTTTTAGAAGTCATATACTGGGGAACAGATTAGATACATAACATGCAGAAACAAACAAACATAGTAACATAGTGTTAAAAAAGAAACAAAACAAAGAATGAAACTATTAGGCTAATGACTCAGTATCTGACAGAAACTGCTGAGAAAACTGGACAATAGTTTAGCAAAAATTAGTGTTAGAACATGATCTCTCACCATATACCATAATAAAGGAGCAAGGGAGGAAATGTTTTCTGGGTAGGAGAAAAGTTCATGACAAGACATAGGATTGAGAGGTTCACAGAAGACAACATACACAGTTTGATGACATAAAATTGAAAAGTTCTTACATGTATAGAAATCAATGCAATTAAAATTAGAAAGGAAACAGCTGGGGGAAATCTTTGTAGAGAATTCCTCTGATAAAATCAAGGTCTGATGTGTAAGACATATAGAAAATCGATTTAAATATATAAGAATGATAGCCACTCCCATTAGATAAATGGTCAGAGGATACGAAGAGTTAGTTCTCAAAGGAAGAAATCCAAGATATCAACAGACATATGAGAAAATGCTCCAAATCACTAATAATTTTTGAGAAATGCAAATTAAAACAATTCTGAGGTTCTATCTCATACCTATCAGATTGGAAAAGATAACAAAGTAGGAAAATGACAATTGTTGGAATGGTCATGGGACGGATATCCTGGTGCACTGTTGGTGAAGTTGTGGGCCAGCCATTCTGGAAAGCAGTCCAGAACTGTGCCCCTGGAGTCATTAAATAAGACAAGATAATACCACTTGTTTTTACCTGAAATTAAATGTTTCATTAAAAACCAAATATTGAATATCAATATAAGTAATTCAATTTTCATAGTGACTCTATATGCTTTAATTTCAGTACACAAGATGTCAACACTTTTCCCATTACCTCCCCCCCACCCCACTCTAGTCCTGTTCAGAGTTCTAAGTCACTTTAAAAAATTAAGAACTCAGATCAATGTAATGAACAATCATAGCCCTAGAGGACTAATAATGAAGTATGCAGCCCACCTCCTGACACACGCAGTGTGACTCAAGTACAGAATAAAATAGACATTTTTGGACATGGCAAATGTTTGGATTTGTTTCGCTTGACTGTTTACTGATTATAAGGATTGTGGGGTTTTTTTTATTGAGAGAGAGAGAGAAGGGAGTTAAAAACAGTAATGCCAAAAAATAAACAAGAGAAGAAAAGAAGATCATTAAAACATTTTTTCAAAGTTCAGTTAAAGAAGTAAAATTAGAAGTAAAAGAAGTTTTAGAAGGAAACACAAATAGGGCAACTTTGAAAGTAATATGCTGAATATACATTTTAAAAACTGTAACAGATTTGTGATTTCACATATAACATTCTTTTTATGTTCTACTTTGTATACAGAAATGTTCTTTTTAGGTGTTCATTACATTCAGAATTTTAAAAATTGTAAAAAAAATTGTAGAGTTGATATAAACAAAGGAAGGTAATAAGATTAATACAAAATCAAAGCTTAGTCCAGTAAGAATGTTAGGATACTAAAGCTCCAAATGATCTAATTGCCAAGGAAAGATAATGACGACAAAAAGGGATTTTAAAAGCTATGTTAGGGAAAAAAGGGGGGTCAAAATTGGTGCAGAACTGCTGCTCAAGTTGGACTGGATGCTGATAAGAGAAGACAAAGAGAAGGTCAAAGTTCAATTCTTTTTTTTTTTTGCTTTTCTCCACCAAAGAGAATAAACTTTGGATTGGAAAAGACAAAAAAAATATGGCAGATAGGGAGTACGTACACAGACTAAGTGAGGAGACAGTAAGAAAGTATCTAACCATTCTTGGGGAGTTCAAGTCACTGCATAAAGAACCACTGTCAATGATCCAGAGGATTGCAAAAGCACAGTGTCATCTAGGCCCCCAAAAGGAGGAAAATGAAGTGTCTGCAATCTCTAGGTAACTGAACTTGGCTTAGATTCATGGCAAAATTATTGAACGTGTAATTATAGGGGTGGATACTTAATATCTAGAAAAGGGACACAGTGACTACAAAGATCCAGCGCGGCTTTAGCAAGAACAAGTTGTGCCCAATAACATAAACTATTTAGGGACGGGCTTTCCTGTTGGGAAAACTGAAAGCAGTTGAGTAAAAAAGATGAGGTTAGATCAGCATCTTATATCATATAAAATAGTAATTTCCAAATGGATATATAAAAAGTTACATAATTTTAAAATAGATGGAGGTTATCTTTGAGAACTACAATTACAGAAAGAATTCTTACAAGGAATAAGGGACATCTCAGAAGAGTTTAAAAAAGATCATTTTGCTTATATGAGGTTGCAAACTTTTTCAAAATACAAAATCAACACAGCTTATATAAGAAGGGAAACTGCCAATTGAAAAAAAAAGTATCTCTTCAAAGGTCTGATATCCAAGATATATCGGGAATCATAAACATATAACATCAAGAGTCATTCCCCAACAGATACACGGTCAAATGACATGAACAATTCACAAAAGAATAGCAAACTATTAACAGCCATGTAAACAACTGCTCTGGATCCTTTATAATAAGAGAAATGTAAATCCAAACAACTTAGAGGTTTCATCTCACACCTAAAAAACTGGCAAAGATGAAAACAGACAAAAATAGTCAGTGCTGGAGCAGTTGCAATGTGAATTGGACCAACTATTCTGGAAAGCAATTTGAAATTATGAAAAAGAAGCATAAAATGTTCACTCTCTTTGACTCAGAGATCCCTATGCTAGGTACCCCAATCAGGTCAAAGAAAGAAAGGTTCCATATACAGCAAAATATGCACAGTAGCACTTTTTGCTGTAATGAAGAACTGGAAACAAAGTAGGTACCCATCAACTGGGGAATAGCTAAACAAATTGTTGCACTTAAACATAATGGAATATTACTGTACCATAAGAAACAATAATACATATGAAGAATTCAGAGAAGTTTGAGAAGACTTTAAATGACCAATGCAATGTGAAGTAAGCAGAACCAGGAAAACAACATACACAATGACTTAAAAATGTGAACAGAAAGAATAATAAGACAATGCTGAATACTGTGTGATATCATAATGGCCAAGCTTGGTCCTTAAGAGAAGAGCTGAGAAAATGCAGCTCCTTCTTCCCTTCACTAGAGAGGTAGGGACTATGGATATGGAATGTTCCATGTGATGTTCAACTCAGCTGACGTTGGTTTTGCTAAACTGTTTTTTCTTTTGCTTTCTTAACTTTTATTACAAGTGAAGACTCACTGTGTAAGGAAAGTGGGAAGGATTATACCTGAGGGAAGAATATATAAAAACAAAAGATGCTAATTTTTCGAAAAAAGCACAGCTGTACTGGATTGACTTCATTTCCTTTCACAATATTATTAGATTAACAGATTAAGAAAGCATTGTAGATAATGTTTTCCCTAAATTTTAAACTAAGCATTTGATAAAGTCTATGAAGCTATTCCTATGGACAAGAGAGAAAGATGTTGGCTAGATGACTGCACAAATAAAGTATATTTGCAACTGGATGAATAGCCCAACACAAAGATATTCATTAATGGTTTGACGTTGACTCGGAAACAAGTCTCTAGTGGATTGCCCTCAGGGGTTATGTGCCTGGGCCAGTGCTGTTTCTTTTTTCTTTTTCTTTTCAAGGTAATCGGGGTTAAGTGACTTGCCCAGGGTCACACAGCTAGTAAATGTCAAGTGTCTGAAGCCAGATTTGAACTCAGGTCCTCCTGACTCCAGGGTCAGTGCTTTCTCCACTGTGCCACCTAGCTGCCCCTGTCCTGTGCTGTTTCAAAGATTTATAAACAAATCAGATACAGGCATAAACGGACTGGTGGATGACAGAGATCTACAAAGATCCTGACAGACTAGAATGTTGGACTAGATCTAAAAAGATGAAATTTAAATAAATGACAGAGTTAAATGACTAGTCTTAAACATGGATTTGAAAAAAACCAGTCTTATCCAGTATATGATATGGCTTGAAAACAGTTTGTTTGAAAAATCTGGGGAGGTTTAGTGCAAAGTTCAGTCTGTGTCAGAAGTATGACATGGTAGCCAAGAACAGGCTGATTAAGAATAAGGAAGTGATAGTCACACTGAATTCTGTTTTGGTTAATTAATCAATCAATCAATAAACATTTATTAAGCACCTATTATGTGCCAGTCACTGAGTTGGTGATAGGAGTAGAAAGAATGCAATAATCCTACTCTCAATGATAAATCCTAATCAGTGGGCTCTCTTCCACTGGAGATCTTCTCTTCCACTGGAGATCTTCAAGCAAAGTTTAAGTCACCACTTGCTGGGCATGTTGTAGAGGTGACTCTTCTTCAGGTATGGGGCACTGAACTCCCAACTCCACAATTTTGTGATTCTGTGAATAAATTCCCTTTAAATTCCCTTTCTATGATCCTATGATCAAGAGAGTACAATTATTTTCCTCCAATTTTTGAGATGAGTTAACATACTCATAACCACATAAGAATGAAAATCTAGCTCTGGGAGAACTGAACGGTCCTCAACAATCTCAGTTTCTTGCATGTGAAAACTGAATTGGAACACTGCACAGAAGGGGCCCCTCACAAACTCATTTCCACTATATCTCTGGGAGATATAGAATTTGATGGATTAGACCCACTCACCTTTACTGAAGAAGGTGCTGACCATAAAACTGAAGGAAATGGAAGAAATGGCGAAACACATCAAAAAGACAAATATCAAAGATGGATCACTGTTGGTGATCACTGCAATGTCCTCTTCCACCTATAAAACATTCATTAAACCTGTTTAGTCATACGGGTAGGAGTGTGCCAATTTTATGTAATCAAAATGATCTATTTTCTCTTTTATGATCACTTCAGTCTCTTGTTTAGCTAGTCCTCCCCCTAGCCATAGGTGTAAAGGTACTCCTCCTTATTCTCCTGTAATTTTTTTGTGCTGTGATCTTTTATATTTAGGCCATGTATCCATTTGGAGCTCGTTGTGATACAGAGTATAAACTGATGATTGTTGGTGTGAACCTAAGTCCTACCTAACTGCTTTTCCAGTTTTCCTAGCAGTTTTTGGGCTTATCCAAAGATAGAGCTTAACTCAATACTACACTAATATGTTTAGTTGTTTTGGGGTCTTTTTTTTGGTTTAATCAACATTAGTTTTTATGATTTATGCTTTATAGTGTACTTGGAGATCTAGTATTGCTAGCCTCCCTTTCATTCCTACTTTCTTTCTGCCATTTCACTATCTTTTTCCCCTTTAGATGAATTTTGTTATTCTTTTGTCTCATTCTGTGAAGTTGAACTTGGTAGCCTGACTGGCAAGGCATTAAATCTACAAATTAATTTAGGTAGTATCACCATTTTTGTTATCTTGCTATGATCCAACCACAGACAATGAATATCTTTCCAATCATCTAAGTCTTTCTTTATTCCTATACAAAGAGTATTTTATAGTTATATTTGTCATCTTGGTAGCTTAAGTTCCAGATATTTTATGTATTTTGCAGTTATTCTGAATATAAGTTCCTTTTCTATCACCTCCTTCTGGGTTTTGGTAGCAATATGTAAAAATATTGCAGATTTTATGAGTTTATTTTATATTCCTGCTACTTTAATGAATTACTAATTGTTTCAAAGAACTTTTTTGGTTTTGTCACCAAAATTCTAGTCATCCATATAAGTGATAAAAAGAGGAAATGGGACAGAAAGCATAAGCTGTTATTTAACATTACAGTACTGCTATTGCAACTAATTTCTACTTTAGTAATTGTTTCCCAAGAGACATAGCAAATAATAGGATAAATGTTTATGCAACACCTACTATGTATGTCCTAGGCACTATGCTAGGTGCTGAGGATACAAATACAATAGTGAGGCAGTTTCTGACTGCTTACAGTCTACAAGAGGGAGAAACATTCACAGATAAACACAAGATATATGCAAATATATATAATATATATATATATATATATATATGTATATGTATGTATAGTGATGGGAGTGGGAAGAGAGGAAGGATAAACAATTGGGGAAAATTAAGAAAGGCCTCTTGAAGGAAGTGGTATTGGAGCTAAGCTTTGAAAAGCTTAAGTGGTTCCAAGAAGCAGATGGGAGTACAGAGAGTACTCTAGGCTAGAGGACAACCTCTTTGCCTACAAGGCATAGATAAGGCACAGAGGAGGGGGAATGTCCTTAGAGGAAAGAATAAGCAGTCTTGTTGGGTAGGAGCATGGCAGGCATGAAGGAGAACAATGCATGATCTGATTAGAAAGACAGAAAAAAAAAAGAAAGACAGGAAAGAGCTAGGTGTGAAGGGCTTTTTCAATGCCCTTTATTTTTAAATAAATTTTGATTAATTTTTAAATTTTTTCCCCCAAAGGCAATGGGGAACCACTAAAACTTCTTGGACAGAATTCAGACCACATGGTCAGATCGGAGCTTCAGTGATATCACTTTGGCAGCTGTGTGTGGAAGATGGATTAGAGAGGGAACAGACCAGAAAAGAGAGAACTAGTTAAGAAGCTATTGCTTGGGGACAACAGTTCAGGAGAGTTCTCATGCTATTCTACAAAAAAAGAGTAGCTACTAAAAAAAAAAATCTCCTTAAAAAGGAAAAGGAAAAATAAGACTAAAAGGTCTGAACATGTCATGGGAAAATTTTATAAATAGGAATTCATTAAAATGCTAATAATTTTTAAAAGGATGATTACAATAATTCAGGAAAGAAATTATGAGAGTCTGTATTAGGATAATTCTAGTATGAGCAGAGAAAAGGGGCAGATGCAAAAGATGTTGAGGAGGCAGAATTAAAAAAAGACTTGTCAACTAATTTGATATTGGGGATGAGTAAGAGTGAGGAGCAGGGATGACTCCTAGGTTTGAGTGACTGGAAGAATTCTTACTTTTATATTTTCCATCAGCTATCACCTTCATCACACTAAGCCCAAGTGAAGCTTCCCTCTCAATAATCAAATTCAAAAAGCTGGAGAAAACCAAATACTTGCCTTGATACAGAAAAGTACAGTCATAAAAAAGACGGTAAAAAGTAGGAGGAGGAAGAAGGTGAGGAACCAGGCGATCCAGTGAAGCCAGTTGCTGAGTCCCATGATACGCATGTACTCCTGTGAGGGGTGAAAAAGAAAGCAAATATTACAAGATTCGACATTTTATCTGCTGTAGGATTAGTATAGAAAACGATTCCCTACATCCTGGGAAAATTAAGATTAAGGTTTCTGTGATGCTTCTTTATATTTAAAATCTAGGATTGGCAATTTCATTTTAATGCTTATATGTAAGTATGTGTGCAAGTAGGAGAGAAGAAAGAAAAATGAAGACCATTAGTGTCTATATGACTTTGGAAGAATACAGGTAGGTTCACCTCTTAAAGTAATTCACATTTTTTTTTTGGTTTCGTTTTTTGCTTGGCAATGGCGTTAAGTGACTTGCTTAAGGTCACACTGCTAGTAAGTGTCAAGTGTCTGTGGCCAGATTTGAACTCAGGTCTTCCTGACTCTAGGGCTGGTGCTCTATCTACTGCACCACCTAGCTGTCCCATCCATACTTTTTTTTTCTTTTAGGCAACTGGGGTTAAGTGATTTGTCCAAGGTCACACAGCTAGTGTCAAGTGTTTGGTCTGAGGCCAGATTTGAACTCAGGTCCTCCTGACTTCAGGGCCGGTGATCTATCCACTGCACCACCTAGCTGCCCCTTGTTGTTTTTTTTTCACATTTTTTAAAATGGGGAAAAAACCCCCTCCAGAATCCAGAACATCATGTAGTGACTTAGTACCCTTTACTCCTCAAAGATTTTAACATCTGCTGTCTTACTCTGCCCTATAAAATAGGGCAGGGATCACCTCCATTTAATAGACAGAAAACAGAAGCACAGAGGATTGTGTGTATGTGTGCGTGTGTGTGCATGTGTATGTGTGTGTGTGTGTGTGTGTGTGTGTGTGTGTGTGTGTGAAAACAACAGGCACTTCATGATGAAATGGCTGATGCACCAAAAAATTCTGAGAACTTCTCTACTAGGCCAGCTATGAAACCTGAATTTCCCCAAGTGAGCATGCTCTTACCATTTCATGCATAGAAAGGGAATGCCTGGGATTTCCAGCATTTCTCAAACCACACAACAGTAAAGAAACATCAAGTAGATTTATAGAATCCAAAGAATTAGAAGGTAGCTTAGGGGCCATATACTTTAACCTTCTACTCAGTGTAGGAAGCCTCTCTGCTACATCACCAGCAAGTCAGCTTTGTTTGAACATTTCCAATGACAGCAACCACATTACCTCATGGAGCACCCCACTGCATTTCTGGACAACTCTAATTAGGTTTAATTCAGTTCAATGTTAAGTGCCTCCTATGTACGTAGTAAATATAAATGGCACTTATTAGGTGAAATACCAGCATACAAAGAAGGTAGCTCAAATGTTTATAGTCTGATGTCAGAAGTAAAGACAGATGCACTAAAATATGAATTATAATATGCTATATGCATAGAAGAGGCACAAAGTGCTAAGACAGATTCTTAGAAAGTTCTACCTCCCTACAGCTCCATCCATTGCTCCTACTTCTGCTTTTTGAAGTTATATAAAACAAATTTAATATCTATTTCACATAACTGACTTTCAAATAACTTAAATATCTGATGCCCTATGTATTATGTCCTCTTTAAATCCTTCTTCAAGCCTCAACATCTATGGTTTATTCTGAAATTTTTTCTTTTTAAATTAAATTAAATGACTTTTTGATTAACAAAAATTGATTTTTGCTACTTCTCTTCTCTCCTCACCCCAACGGGGAAAAACAACAACAACAACAACTTGTATCAAATTTGCAAAGTCAAGCTAAATGAATTCCCACAAAGCCATATCCAAAAAATATTCTCATTCTGCACTCTGAAACTATGACCTCCCTGTTGGGAGTTGAGTGTCATTCTTTATCCTCAATCCTTTAGGATCATGGCTGGTCATTGCAATAATCAGAGTTCTTAAGTCTTTCAAAGTCGTTTAACTTTACAGTTGTTACTGTATAAATTGTTCTTCTGGTTCTGCTCACTTCACTTTGCATCAGCTCATGCAAATCTTCCCAGGTTTCTCTAAAACTGTCTCTTTCATCATTCTTATAGCTTGGCAATATTCTGCTACATTCACATACCGTTATTTGTTTAGTCATTCCCCAACTAATGGGCATTTTCTCGGTTTCTAGTTCTTTGTCACCACAAAAAGAGATGCTTGTACATGAGTCCTTTCCCTCTTTCTATGACCTCTTTGGGGATCCATCAGCAACTACTTTGATAGGACAGCGTGGCAGTTTGTAAACCCTTATCATCTTGGTCTGTCCTCTATGAAAGTACTTCTTGTTTATCAATGTCCCTATCAAAAATGGGGACCACAGTATTTCATACAGAGTTTGATAAACAAGTATTTTTTTAAGCCCCTACTATTTATAAGACACTGTGTTAGGCATTGGATTAAAAATCAGAAGCAAAAGGTCCTCCTCTCAATGAGGGCCTTTACTATTTTAACAGGGGACAACACATATCTACACAGGTGTAAACAAAACATAAAAAGCAGACATAAACAAGATGATTTCAAGTGCATGGAGGGTACTAACGTGGAATAAGGCTGGGAAGGGAAGATGGGGCCAGGCTGCAAAGACCTTTAAATGCCAAATAGAGGAGTTTAGAGATTTAATCAGGAGCCACTAATGTTTACTGAGTAGGGGATGAGAAGGTCAGAACCATGCTTTAGGAAAAAAACAAACACCTCTACAAAGGAGAACTACTGCCTTTTACTATATATTTTTTAAATTAATGTAGTCACTACAATTTTACTAATGCAAAATAAAATCACATCAGCTTTTGAGCCAGTCAAAGCACAGTCCCTTATATTGAGCTTCTGGAAGATTTATATAGTCAGGGAAACAGGGACTAAACCTGGGATTTCATTGGCATAGGAAAATTCCTACTACCAAGGCAGGCCACCACCTTCTCTGAAACTTATAGACTTAGAGGGTTACCTAGAACACAGAGGCTGATAATTTGCTCAGGGTCATATAGCCAAGTATGTGTTCCCTATGTATCCCTGATATCAGATACTATCAGAGATATCTGGTGCAACTGGTGGTGCAGTGGATAGAGCCCTGAGCCTGAAATAAGAGAGACCTGAGTTAAAATTCAGCTTCATGCAGTTACTAGCTGTGTGATCCTGGGCCAGTCATTTAACCTCTATCTGCCTCAGTTTCCCAAACTGTAAAATGGGGATGATAATAACTACCTAACAGAGTTGCTGTAAGGATTATATGAGATAATAATTGTAAAGCACTTAGCACAGTGCCTGGCATAGAGTAGGTGCTTAATAAATTTTTGTTCCCTTCCTTTCGCCTTACCTTTGATACAAAGATTTCTTTCCCAAATGACTACTTCCCTTCTTATCCAATTTTTCTTTTGTTCTCCTTCATACAACAGCTTTTCAACTTCACTTCATCAAAATTATCTGCTTTGCCTTCTGTTACCGACTCTATCATCCCTTGTTTGGTTAATTTTTTTCATCTAGCCACACTTATGAAAGGAAACTCAGATGTTACCTTATTTTAAGATGTGACCTTTAATATTCAGGTTATGTATCCATTTTAAGCTTATTTTGTTATATGTGTTAAGCTGTTGGTCCAAAATGAATTGCTTTCAAATTGCTTTCCAGTTTTTTTCAGCAATTTTTGACAGATAAAGAGTTCTTCCACAGGCAATTTATATTCTTGGGTTTACTGAACACTGAGTTACTAAATTCAATCATTTCTGATCCTTCCTGATTTAGTTTGGGCATGAACAGATTTCAGAAGAACTGCAAACTACTAGTACCATGTGAAAGCATGCTCCAAATCACTAATAGAGAAGTTCAAATTAAAAAGACCCCAAGGCTTCCTTTCATGCTCTACAAATCGGCAAAGATTAAAAAAAAATCAATATTTGGAGGGTTGCAGGAATTTAGATAAACCAATATAGTCTTGATAATGCTATGAATTTTTTTTAAAAATTTTATTAATTTATTTTATCAACAATCACTTCCATATGCTTTTGAGTTGAAAATTTTTCTCCCCCTTCCTCCCCACCACCCTCCCCAAGACGGCACACAATCTGATATAGGCTTTACATTTACATACCCATGAAACATATTTTCACATTAGTGAAGTTGTAAGTAAAAATTAAAACCAACAGGAGGAACCATCAGAAAGATGAAACAAAACTCAACAGAAGGTAAAAATAAGTGATAGCGACTTGACTTCCATAGTTCTTTCTTTGGATGTGGACAGCATTTTCCATCCCGAGGCCTCTGGAGATGTCTTAGATCCTTGTAATGCTGAGAAGGGTTTAGTTTAACAATATTAGTCATTGCATAACGTGGCTGTTATTGTGTATAAAGTCCTCTTGGTTCTGCTCACTTCACTCAGCAAATGCTATGAATTGTTTTAAATGTTCTAGGTTTTGATTTCATAATTACGCAAGAAAAGCAACTAAACTATTTACATCCTGTGGCCCAGTGGTTCCCTAAGTGGGCATACACCTTGAGAAGGTGAGAGATGGGAACAAGGATCTAGTATATGCCAAAATATTTCCAGCAGCCCTTTCTGTGGTAGTACAGGTCTGGAGGGGTAGGGACTGTCTTTCTTTCTACTTGGATTTGTATTCCTGGCACTGAACACCATGCCTGTGACATGGTAAGCACTTAATACATGGCTGCTGACTGACTTGACTTGACTTGGTTGTCCATCAACTAGGGAATGGCTGAATAACCTATGATATATTGAATATAATGGAATATTACTGTGTAGAAATGACAAATAAGAAGAATTCAGAGAAACCTGGGGGGAAATGTATAAAATGATACAGAGCAAAATAAGCAGAACCAAAATCTTAAGTACATATACAATGACTATGACAAAGTAAATGAAGAGATAAACAAAAGGATGCCAAACTCTGAGTAAGTGAAATACCAATAATGACCTGGAAGAACACATTATAATAAGGAAGGCCATCAACTCCCTCCCTCCTAGCAGAGAGGTAGGGGACAGACAACTAGGGGAGAAGATTGTTTATGATGTCAGATACAGGCACCATATTGGATGCTTTTGGTAGGCTGTTTTTCTTTGTTAAAAGGTGAGGTTCAGTTTGTGATTGTGACATAAAAATACTGAACATCCATAAAACTTTAAGCAATAAATTTGTGTGTAAAACTTGTACATTATTACTGTGACAACTAAAAGATACATGAAGTATGAAAGATAAACTAAACTGCAATGAAAAGAACACAAAATCAGAATGTCAAGGTATGAGTTCGGGCTCTTCTCTCTATGACTTTGAAGTCAGGAGAGACTTAGGTATAAATCTTCCCCAACATTTACTACCTATGAGACAACTGACAAGTTATTTAACCTCAGAACTGTGCTTAGCGGGCAAGGAAGAGATGACGATCTGACTAAAGAAACAGACAAACAGGCAGAACGATAACCAAAAGATAGTAGAGAATCACAATCATGGTGAAGGAAGGATTCAAGATCAACTTTACTTGAACAAGAATCCCCCACTGTTAGGATATAACAGATAAGTGGCCATCCAGCCTTGACTCAGAGACCTCTAGGCAGGGGAAACCTACAACCTCTGAAGGAAGCCCACTGCACTTCGGGATGGCTCTAACTGTTATGGCATTTTCCCTGCATCAAGCCTAAATCCACCTTTCTTCACTTTGCTCCCACTGTTCCTACCTGCAGAAACAAGCAGAACAAGTTTAATCCCCTCCATAGGGAAGTCCTTCAAATACTTGAAAGTAGCTATTTCCACTCCCCCTTCACCTCCACTCCTGTCCCCACCCCCACTTCCCAGTTCTCTCCTCTTGCGGCTAAACCATTCCTAGTTCCTCCAGTTAATCCTCATATGGCACAGTTTCAAGGCCCTTCACTGTCCTGCTGAATGAATTTTTGCTTGTCTATGTCTTTCCTGGAAAATGGTGCCCAGAACTGAACACAGCATTTAAGATGTGATGTAACCAGAGTAGAAAGAGTATAGCAGCTCTCTTGTTATGGACACTGTCTCTCTTAATGCTACCCAAGTCAGTATGAGCTTTCTTGGTTGCCATCTTACTCTGTCGATTCATAATGAATTTGCAGACCACTAAAGCACCCAGATCTTTTTCACAGGAAAGACTGTCAAGGCCAGGTGTCAACTTAAGTTGATTTTTTGAACCCAAGTATTAGGACTTTACATTTATTCCTATTATCATAGATTCATATTATCATATTCATATTATCATAGATGGCTTCAATTTAGATTTAGAACTGGAAGGGGCCTTAGTAGTTTAGTGAGAAGTGGCATTTGAGTTAGTCTTAAGTGACAGCGGTGTCAAACTCAAATAGAAACAGATTTCCAGATGTTGCATGATTGGCCAAAGTCTCTAATTTAAGCTGTTTCCCAGTATTTGGTCTATAAACTAGGAAAAGCTTCTTTTTGGGATTCCCTTCTTTCACCAACACGGCAATTTTCTTGTTATTTCTTATTTGCAGCGATAAATAAAAGCCATCATGTGGTCCTGTCTGTTCCACCCAAATCTTGGTTGCTTCTTCCCAAGACATTCCTCTTTCTATACTTATTGTGTATAGTTCAACATGGCCTGAGGTTGAATATCCTGGTGTTAGAAATTTCTTAGCATCTGTTTTCCTCACCTTCTCATCTCCAGAACCAAGATCTAAAATACCCATATCATATCTACCATTTTTTTTTGACATTTTGTATGACTGCATTAAGTGTGTCTGAAAAATACTGAAACAAAAAATACTGCTGGTGGACCTTCATACCTAAAATACGATTTAAGAATTTTCCTATGTTATTGTAATCTTGATCAAGAGTCAAAATTCCAGAGCGGTCTTCCACATTTATAAAGCCCACGCCTATTAATCCTTGTTGGACATCTTTGAAGAATTCTCCTGGATAGTCAGGAGGTGGCGAGACCATCTAGGAATCTAGGTTCACAATAGATTTCATAACAATTTCCAAAGCATTTCTCCCATGCTTGTTATCAAAACTGAACCTGCTCAACTCTAGAGATTCTGTTGCTCTTCAGACTTAGAAAGCACAAATTAACATTATCTGTGCTGTACTGTATTTTTATTTATTTTGTTAAACATTTCCCAATTACATTTTAATCTGGTTGGCTACATTGAGTTGTGCCTGCTGGCCAGAAATTTGATACCTGTGGTATAAGTAAAGAAGGATGAGAACAAGGAAGGAAAAATAGTCCAGTTTGGCTAGAACACAAAATATATTAAAGACAGCAGAATGAGATAATACTGGATAAGTATGTTAGAGGATCTTGAATGAATGCCAACATCAGGAGTTTAAATTCTCTTCATTAGGCAATGGAGAGCCACTCAAGGTTTTTAAATAGAAAAGAAATGTAATAATAGTGGTACATTAAGAAGATTCCTTGGGCAGTAGTACAGAAGATGGATTGAAGAGGGAATTAACTGGAGACAAAGAAGGCTCTTACAAAGTTCTAGTCAAGAAGAGGTGAAGGCTTAAAATAAGGTCATTGAAATAATAATAGCTAGCATTTATACAGTACTTTCAGGTTTGCAAAGCACTTTACAAATATTATCTCATTTGTTCCTCACAAATGCCTTGGGAGATGGGTGTTTGCATCTCTTTTTTACAGATGAGGAAACAGAGGCAGACAGAAGTTTTTGTTTTGTTTTGGTTTCTTGGGGGGAAGTTGGTTGTTGTTGTTTTTAAGTGACTTGCCCTGCATCACACAACTAGCAAGTATCTCAGGTAGGATTTGAACTCCGGTCTTCTTGACTCTAGGTCCGGCACTCTATGCCTGTACCACACAAGCAGCCTCCTAAGTGGGAGTGAAGAGAAAGGGCCAGATTCTAGACAGACTGTGGAAAGTAACTGAATGGACATGTGAGGCAAGGCATGGGGAAGAATTAAGATAACTCCAAAGTTCAAGCCTAGGTGATTTGGGGGATAGTGGTGCTATGAATATGGATGAGGACGTTAGCCTTCTGTTATTCATTTGCAGCTACTGTCCAAATACACATATTTACAGAGTAATTCAATAAGTTGCCTACAGTGTCAAACATGTGGCCCGTGAGTCTCCAATTCAGATTAAAATATAATTGGGAAATATGTAACAAAAAATACAACAGAACATAGTTAATGTTAATGTATAGTTTTGTAAGTCAATACGCAGTAGCAGGGATCCTCATGTCTAGTTTAATGGCCCTGGTTTTTGACACCACTGGTGTGGGCAAGACATTGTTTCATCTACTTTGTGCTTCTCCTGTGGATGGTTAGACCAGTTTCTTTTGCTATTATAAATCCTACTAAATTTAATCTTTTTATTTTGGCCTTTTGGTTCAACATGCTGAGTTATTTAAGATTTGTGCAATGTATTAGCTCTTCTTCAGAGTTTTCTATTCTATGCAAATTTGATAAGCAGGATTTCATTGTCCTTCACCCAAGTTAAACAAGACAAAGTCCATTTATCCTGATAACTCACAAGATCCACCTTCACGACCCTGCATAATGCCACTAACAACCTCCTTCTGCTTAACAAACAGGTCCATTCATTACTGCTCTTTGGGAAAGAATTATGAATCTGTGTAATCTTTTTCATCAAGTTCACCTTCCTTCATTTTCCCCACAATGACATTATGAAAGACTTGGTCAAATGTGTTACTGAAATAAAGTATTTGAAATCAAGGTCTACAATACCACCTTGCTATTTACATACAATATAAATAGTATACAGTTATACAATAGTAGACACCATGCTCACAGCCATATCCATCTCCAGAAATGCCTGGAGAGTAAATGGAAGGATGTGCAGCCAGAAGATGCAGCTCTTGAGAGACTGACCGTGCTCAAGACATTTAACACCACATTCTGAACCTTCTCAAATGTAGTGTTAAATGTCTTGAGTGGCTTTCCTCATTCAATTTTCTAAAACTTTTCACTCAAAGCCTTTAAAATGCTCCTGTAATCCCTTCAAGGTTTGTGCCCACTTGACATATTCAAAATAATGAGCCACTAACTTTGAAGGTAATTAAAAAAAAGAATCCCAAAAATGTTTTTGAGTAATATTATTATTATTAGATTAAGTATATAACCTCTTTTTTTTTTTTTGGTGAGGCAATTGGGGTTAAGTGACTTGCCCAGAGTCACACAGCTAGTGAGTGTTATATGTCTGAGGCTGGATTTGAACTCACATTGCTTTGGAGTTATACCTCATCTACTACCTGGTGCTACCTTAAAATATATCCATATCTATCCATATCTATATCTATATCATCATGGGCAGCTATGTGGCATAGTGGACACAGAGGCCAGGCCTAGAGTCTGGAAGTCTCATCTTCCCAAGTTCAAATCTTACTAGATTTACATACTTACAAGATGTGTGACCCTGGGCAAGTCACTTAACCTTGTTTGTCTCAGTCTCCTCATCTGTAAAATGAATTGGAGAAGGAAATGGCAAACCACTCTGGTATCTTTGCCAAGAAAATCCCAAATGGAGTCATGAAGAGTTGGACACAAGTGATACAACTGAACAAAATGAAACCATACATCTATATGTGATAGAAACCACCTTACTGTTCAGTTATACATTAATGTGTTTATTCCGCTATTGGTATTTTATGTATTTACAACATAATCTCTAACTGTTAATACCTGAAGAGCAGAGATTATATTCACCAAGGTGTAGCACTTCACATAGTACTATGCATAAGTATTAGCACTTTACATATGTTTTCTGATTTTTTGTCAAGGCTGTGATTTGGGGTAAATCAACAAGCAGAATAAAATCATGCCACAACTTTTTACACTATATATGCCCATATTGCTGTTATATATTTAGTGAATAACTCCTCTGGCTGCTATGCAAGCTCTGCCCAAATATGGCAGCTAGTGAGCGTCATCACAACTCCAGCAGCTCTAAAGTAACAGTTCCAAGACAACATTTATTTATAGAAGTTAAACTGCTAGGATTGACTTGTTGAGTAGTTAAAAAACCCAAACATAAAGATGGTTACCTTCAGTTTTCTTTCCTTTTCTTGTACAATGGCACGGGTGATGGTGAGTGTGGAATAAGTAAAGCTCAGCATGAGCAGCAAGGGAAGCTGGTACTGGATGGCCACCAGAAAAGAGTCTGAAATGAACGGTGGGTACGGGAACCTCTTTGCAATGATGGTGACCTTCTCAAACAGTCTGGTCATGGCAGTGCTTGCATGATATTGCATCACGGCTTTATCCACAGCATGCTGAACAGCCAGGAATCCTTCTCGGATGTATCCTAAGTAAGAAAGGAAAGGACACCAACCCCAGTAAGTCGAAAATAGGAGGTGCCAAGCAACTGGCTCTCAGAGTGCTACCCACCACGTAAGTGGAGGTATGAAGGACATTCCCACAGTTCTCATGCTGAGGGATGGAGAGAAATGGTCACGTCTCTGGCCCTACTATTGGCAATCTTTTCTGCCTTAGTGATCCCACAAAGCAAATGTACACACAAAATGCAGTACAGGAGCAAGCAGTAATATTTTCACCTCTACTTCTCCTTTATGTGAATAGTATTTGATATGAACAGAACAGATATGACCAGACACAGTCTAAAACTAGGATAGGCAAGATTATACCACAAAAAAATGAAGGTGATGGTTCAATTCAACTGATAGCACCATGTACAGGGTGCTATCAGAGACATTCCCTGCCCCCAAGGAGTATACATACTGCTGTGGTGATATAACATTTGCTTCAGATAAGTAAATGTGATATAATTTGAGGAGGGAGAGAGCACTAACGCCTAGGGGATCCTAACAACTAGAAAACCTTTCCTATACAAGGTGGCGCCTAAGAGGGACCTTGACAGAAGCTGAGAATTCTAAGTGCCAGAGGTGAGGAAGGAGTATAGTTCAAGCATGGTGGCCAACCTATGCAAAAGTGTGGAGGGAAGAAATGGAATGCTAAGCTTGGGGAATAGCAAGTAAGCTGGAATGCAGAGTGAATAAAGGAGGACAACGTGAAATAAGTCTGAAAAGGTTGGCTGCAGCTGGCTGCAAAGGGCTTAAAATGTCACAGCAGGGGCAGCTAGGTGGCACAGTGGATAGAGTACTGGCCCTGAAGTCAGGAAGACCTGAGTTCAAATCCGGCCTCAGATCAAACACTTGACACTTACTAGCTGTGTGACCCTGGGCAAGTCACTTAACCCCAACTGCCTTAAAAAAATATATATATATTATATATATATATATATATTATATATATATAAAATGTATAAATGTCACAGCAAAGAGTTCACATTTCATTTTTGAATAAGGAGCCACTGAAGTTTCTTAAACAAGGTCAGATTTGCACTTTTGGCAAACGTGTGGAAAGTAGACTGGAGAGTTAAAACGAATGAGAAGTCTAGTGCAACAACACAGGGAGAGCTGGAACAAGAGCGTGACCTAAGGTGGTGGCTGGATGAGGGACAGAAGAAACTGGATTGAGAGATGTTGGAGAAATAGACCTGGAAACATGGGGCAATCAATTGCATAGGGGCAGGGGAGGAGGCTAAGGAAAATTGGCAAACAGAAAACCAAAATAAGGTCCCTAAAATTCAAGATGAAGCAGATATCTAGAACACTTGTTATCTTGTGACATTGTGGCATTTTATATGTACCTACATGTGTGCATCATCTTCCCTGAGACAGAATTTCCTTATTTAATTCCTAGTTTAATTTCTCTTATACTTTTAGTGTATGTGGTAAGTACCCATTCTAGACTGTAAGCTCCACAAGGGCAGGAATTAGGTCTTATCTAAATTTTGCATTTCTCTTATATCTAGTACTACTTCTAGTACTACTTCCCCCACATTGGTTTCTTCATAAATATTTATTGAACTGAACTGACTTAGGCAGCTGAAGAAACTGCTATTTAAAAACAAACAAACAAGCAAAAACCATGCATATCAAGTTCTCCTCACCAGGTTCTCCTCCATCAGGAAATGAGGGTTCCCTGGGTCCTGGATTCGGGAAAAGTGGAAAGAGAGAGGTAGTGTGCCACCCTTCAATCTCTTTCGGAAAAAAGAGATTTGTCCCAGCCCACATATCATTCTTCCGAAAGTAACTGAAGCGCAGGTGGTACTTAACCTACAAAGGTCAAATAAGAAACAAACTGTGTTCCATGGGAACAAACATTTTTCATCTGAAACCTGAGAATAAATACTTCTTTTTTAGGCAAAAAGATGTTTTGATCATACGATTGTGGGACAGATGCTCACATACAGTAAATGTTCAAGTGAGTAAAGACTGAGTCAGACAATGTTAGCAATCTTGCCCTGAACCAAGTAACAAACCCCATCATAGTGACACAGACAGTAATTAGGCTACCTAAGCCAGTCTCTCCATCACTCAGCAGAACAAATGGTTGCTTTTAGAAGCTGTGAATAACTGAGGCATCATGAATCACAACTTAAATGGAATAAATGGATGATCTCACTGACTCCCAACTCCAGAATAGGGGTCTTACGAGTGCCATCAGGCCAGCCACACAAAAATATCTTCATTCTCTTCTAAAAAATACTGCATTTAAAATGTTGAGAAATCACACCTAACTTCATCCTGAAATGCTAGCTAGCTACTCTGCTCATAAGGGAATGCATGCCATCCCACACCACAGCAGAGGCCTAGGAACCGATAACCCCTTTAGCAAACTTACAGAGCTAGAAAGGGCCTGAGAGATCATGAGGCCTAGCCCCATAGCTTCAGACAAGAAGTGGGTTAAATCATTCTGTACTGGGGCAGCTAGGTGGCGCAGTGGATAGAGCACTGGCCCTGAAGTCAGGAGGACCTGAGTTCAAATCCGGCCTCAGACCAAACATATGACACTTGCTAGCTGTGTGACCTGGGCAAATCACTTAACCCCAATTGCCTATTAAAAAAAAATCATTCTGTACTGACAGCTGTTTATTCATAAACGTGAAAATCATTCAGAAGCAAGACAAAGATCTATCTGACTGAACTAAATGAAGGCAGAAAGATAGATGATGATTTAGGGCCTCTGTGGCTGAATTCTTTGTTAAAATCACTGAAACCAGGGGCAGCTAGGTGGTGCAGTGGATAGAGTACCAGCTCTGGAGTTAGGAGGATCTGAGTTCAAATCCGGTCTCAGACCAGATACTTGACACTTACTAGCTGTGTGACCCTGGTCAAGTCACTTAACCCCAATTGCCTCAAAAAAAGGTGGGGCAGCTAGGTGGCACAGTGGACAGAGCACTGGCCTTGGATTCAGGAGGGCCTGCATTCAAATCTGGCCTCAGACACATCACACTTACTAGCTATGTGACCCTGGGTATGTCACTTAACCCCACTGCCTAGCTCCCCCCGCAAAAAAAAAAAATCACTGAAACCAACTGCAATCATAAAAATAATTTAAATAAATAAATACTCCCTTACCTCAAGTGGCAGGGGTTCCTTGTAATGACTGAAGCTGTGCTCAAACACAATACCAGCCAACACATTGTAAGAGTGATTATTAAATTTAATGTAATCTTCAAAATCCTTTTCCGAGGGAAGGCCATGAACTACAGAGAAAACAAAGTGAGTATTCTGCATAAGATAATATTGTTCAATCATCCAAGGAGATGTGAGAGCGCTGGCCTATTTCATCCATAGCCAAGGGAGGCTGGACTTGTAAAGCTCTCTATGTTCCCATAAAAAGGCCTCCCCAGGACACAAGTCCTCTTCCCTCTTCAAGGGAGGATGAAATATAGCAGTGGTTAGGAAAGCAATCCAACTTATTAGATTGTAAACTTTCACTTACTTATCTTGTCTCCTACACAACCAAAAATAGGACCTTGTACGTAGTAGGGTGCTAAATGTTTGTTGAATTCAACAGAATCAGGTCTTGAATGCATGACTTAGACGCTGCTCATTGAACCAAGAGCTGTAAAGGACTTTCCAGGTCCTCTCGTCCAATCCATACCTGAAGCATGAATCAACTCTACAACATCCTTGGCAAATGCTAACCCAGCTTCTGCTAGAAGATCTCCAGCGACAGGTAATACATTGCTTCTGAAGATAGTCCATTCTGCTTCTGGACAGTTTGAATTGTTAGGAACTTTCTTTTCATTTGAACTGAAATTTGCCTCTCTATATAACTTCAACCCATAGACTGAGGTTCTGCCTTATGAGGCTGAGCAAAATAAGGCTACCCTTGGAATGAAATGGAATCTCTTTCAGCTCACATTCTAACAGAGGAGATCACTGTTAGATCAAGGATTTCCTTCAATTAAGAAGCAAAATCAAGATATCAGGCCCTGTGCACTACAGCTACAATTTCCCTTTGTGCATAGTATTAATGATAGAATCACAGAATTGGAACAGTTATTAGGGGCCATCTAATTTGCCCCCTATCCCAATTACCAATCCTATTTACAATATCCTCAATAAGCAGTTACCTAACCTCTGCTTGAGGGTCTCCAGTATTGGCTGTTACACTGTATTCTATTAGTGAAGAATACAGTTACTAAATATCATCAGTGGTCACTCTTTAAGCATGTCAGTCTTCTTCTCCTCCTGCTTCCCTTATGCTTTCCCCTCCTTCACAAAACCCGATGTAAACAGATTATATTACTGGAATTATTTCACAAACAGAGCTAGGGCATTTCCTGATTTTGAAATACCAGGGGAAAGTACATACCAAACTTTTTCAAATGAGTAAGACTGTCCTGAAAGCAAGGACTTGAAAGCATTGGTGAGGGTCAAGATCTTTCAAAGGTTCCTAATGCACTCAATTCTAGAGCAATGCCCCAGAAGGCCCATTCCAGGAAAGTCCTTTGAACAAATCACAAATAGAACTTTGGTTTTGCCAAGGAAAACGTTCTCTGTGTTTGTCCCCTTATTGTTTTATTATTCCTTCTACTATTAAAAATCTTAGTCAACAAATATTTATTGATCACCCTCTATATACAAAGAATAATTGCTTGATTTTCTGTAAAGCTTTATACTCTTCAGAAGACTTTCATAAACATTATCTCATTTGTTTCTTTTGTGAGACTGAAAGATAAGTTGTGAACTATTCCTTCCATTTAGCAGATGAGGAAATTGAAGTCAAATGACTTGCCCAAGGTCATACAACAAGTTAGGGATACTACACTATGATTTTTTTTTAATCCCAATTTTCCAAAACACATCAATCTACAGAGATTTTCATTGCTAAAAGGGACATGTATAAAGAGCTAAGCCCAAAAGAGCTCTCTGATAAAACCATTTGGTAATAAATTTATGGAAAACTCCTATCTCCCCACACCATCTAACCTTTCATGTCGATGACTAAAGTCTTTTTCACCATCTCAGCGACATTCTTCACAGCTTCATTGTTGGAAGGAACATAAACCAGCTCCCACGTATCTTCTGGGGGAGGAAAGTTGAAAAACAAGGGCAGGTCACTGATGGACTGGCCAGGATATATGGTAGCATTGGGAATGTTTTCTGAGTGAATATTCTGGCGAAGCCAAATTAGGATCCCAGAAAATAGCAATGGCAGGAGAATTTCCAAGACTGTTACTACAATCTTCCGCTTCTAAAAGAGAAATGAAATTCTGTATTAATCCAAAGTAGAGTACATATACAGAGCACCCCTTTGAGAATAACTTCCTCTTCTTGCTCTGTGGATTCCAGAGGTCCCCTGCTTGAAGAGGTACAGTCACAACTGAATCAAAGGGAACTGGAATTATTTTTCCCTTTTGTGCTATGTCCCGCACCCCATTTCTTCCCACATGTACACCCGTCTCTACCTTTAAGGTGTAATTCTTCCAGAGAAGAAGTGTAAATTGCCTGAACACAGCCATTCTTCTGTCCAAATGGAAAACTCAACTCTAGACAGGGACAGGAAGAAAGAGAAACAGGGTTTGTATTATACGTTTTAGTTGCAGATCTTTAGTTGCAGATATATTGAAAGGGAAGGTAAAAACAACAGGAAAGAGCAAGTCAGTCTAATATAAATTCTCCCTTTCCCCTACACGGCTTCTCCTTTGCTCTTTAGCCTTTTCAGCGTTAATGAAAGAAATGACATACACACGGAGGAAAACACCTAAGACCACGGGCTTCTTGTATGGCCCAAAGGAGTCTTTGGAATGTCATGTTCCCTTCTGTGTCATCAGTACACAAGGTCTGTCAGGGTGAGTGATTATCTTTTTTAAAGGAATATGTACCTGCATGAAAAGAGAATCATTGTCCCAGAAATTTCTTTTTCTTTTCTTTTCTTCTTTCTTTCTTTCTTTCTTTCTTTCTTTCTTTCTTTCTTTCTTTCTTTCTTTCTTTCTTTCTTTCTTTCTTTCTTTCTTTCTTTCTTTCTTTCATTTTTAGTAATGAGAGAGCATAGTTCATGTCTTATTTCACTAGTGTGAGAAACCCCTAATGTGGAAACTCCCTTCATACATGCAAGTTTTCTATATATAGCCTCGGTCTGTCTATCTGTAACTTACAAATGAAAGGTTGAATGACTTGCCTCCAGTCACAGAGCTAGTATGTATTGTAGGCAGGACCTGAACCCAGGTTTTCTTGACTCCAACGATAGCCCTCTATCTACTTTGGCATTTGGTCCAGTGGCACACTTGATATATGGGATTGCTCAACATTATATTAATTAGATAACACATTTGTTTTATATAGTCAACCAATAAAGAAGCATTTATTAAGGACCTACTATACATAGATTAGACAACTAGGTGGCACAATAGATAGCGCCTGACCTGGAGTCAGAAAGACCTGAGTTAAAATCTAGCATCAGACACTTTCTAGCTATGTGACCCTGGGTAAGTCAGTTAGATCTGAGTTAAAATATGGCCTCAGACACTAACTGTGTGACCTTGGGCAAGTCATTTAACCCTGTTTGCCTCAGTTTCCTCATCTAAATAAATTGAGCTAGAGAAAGAAATGGCAAACCACTCTAATATCTTTGACAAGAAAATCCCAAATGGGGACATGAAGAGCTGGACATGAATGAAAATGACTGAACAACAACAAAACAATACGTAGGATATGTGAACACAAACACAAAAGTGAGATGCAGTTCCTATCCTCAAAGTGTTTTATTTGTATTCCACTAGACAAATAAGTAAGCAAAATATTTAGGTTTATGGAATTTATCAGGGTCTTCCTTTTTTTGGCTCTATCACCACATGGGTTTAACAAGAGCAGTAAGATAAGTTGGTGATGTGATTCCTTAAAATCTGATTTGTGTGTAAGGGGGAGGGACATAGGTGGAGGGGAGGACTGCAGGGTCAAGACTGCCTACCAAATTATAAAGATTTTCCTTGTGTTTTAAAAAGATGAATGATGATGGATGGTCATATGATTCGAGTCTTGGTATTTCTACTTTCACATCTATTTTTTTTAAACAAATGAGAGCTATCATTTATTTGTTTTAAGGCAATTGGTGTTAAATGACTTGCCCAGAGTCACACAGCTAGTAAGTGTCTGAGGCTGGATTTGAATTCAGGTTCTCCTGACTCCAGGGCTGGTACTCTACCCACTGTGCTACCTAGCTACCCCCCATAGCTATTTTAAAAGCAAGTATTTATTATTAATCTTGTGTCTAAGCCTTTCTCTACTCACACAGCTACTACCTTAGTTCAGATGCTCATTATCTCTCACCTAGGCTTTTTTTTTTTAAAGGCAATTGGGGTTAAGTGACTTGCCCAGGGTCACACAGCTAGTAAGTGTCAAGTGTTTGGTCTGAGGCCAAATTTGAACTCAGGTCCTCCTGACTTCAGGGCCGGTGCTCTATCCACTGTGCCACCTACCTGCCCCCAAAGTGATTTTTCTTAAGCACAAATCTGACCATATCACTCTTCTAATTTAATAAACTTCAGTGAAGTCCTATTTCCTCTAGAAGAAAATGTAAAATTCACATTAGGCTTTTAAAGTCCTTCACAACCTAGCCTCATCCAGTCTTTTCAGCCTCATTATATGTACATCGGCCCCCTTCCCACACACTACAATCTAATCAAACTGGCCTTCTCTGTTCCTCACATATGACTATCTCCCATATCCTGATCTTTGCACTGGGGATTCCCCCAAGCACAGGATGTATTTCTTCACCTTAAACTCACAGAATCTCTCTTCCATCATGAAGCAGTTTAAGTATCACTTTCTCCATGAAGCCTTTCCCTATTCCCCCCAAATAATGGTGTCCTCTCTCCCAACTACTTTGTATTTCTTTCTTTTCTTTCTTTCTTTCTTTCTTTCTTTCTTTCTTTCTTTCTTTCTTTCTTTCTTTCTTTCTTTCTTTCTTTCTTTCTTTCTTTCTTTCTTTCTTTCTTTCTTTCTTTCTTTCTTTCTTTCTTTTTGGCAATTGGGGTTAAGTGACTTGCCCAAGGTCACACAGCTAGTACGTGCCAAGTGTTTGGTCTGAGGCTGCATTTGAACTCAGGTCCTCCTGACTTCAGCGCCGGTGCTCTACTTCACCGCTACCTGCCCCACTTTGTATTTGTTTTGCATTTATTCCATATGTACATGCATCTGTACATGCTGTCTCTCTTATAGAATGCAGGCTCCTTGAGGGTAAGACTTGTTTTATTTTCTGTGTCTGTGGCTCCAGCACATAGCAAGATGCCTGGCACATAGTAAGTGCTTAAATAAATACTCACTGACTGATTGCAAAATATCTGGCAAAGACACTGGATTTACAGCAAGAAGACCTGAGTTCAAATTTTGCCTCCATCACATACTACCAGCATGATCTTGAGCAAGCTGTTCCACCAATCTGGGTCTTGGATTCTTCATTTATAAAATTAGGGAGGGTTGGACTAGATGAACTTTAAGGGCCCTTGTGTGGCAAACAACCAGAAGCAAGGATTGGCCATTATAGTCCACAGATTTTTGCTCTTTGGTCTAGGCAATGAGGTTAAGTGACTTGCCCAGGGTCACACAGATAGTTAAGTGTCAAGTGTCTGAGGCTAGATTTGAACTCAGGTCCTCCTGACTCCAGGATGGGTGCTCTAACCACTGTACCACTTACCTGCCCAAAGTCCACAGTTTTTTTGTTTTGTTTGGTTTGGTTAGGCAATGGGGTTAAGTGACTTGCCCAGAGTCACACAAGCTAGTAAGTGTTATATGTCTGAGGCTAGATTTGAACTCAGGTCCTCCTGATTCCAGGGCCAGTGCTCTATCCACTGCGCTACCTAGCTGCCCCCATAGGTTTTTAATTAGTCAAAGAAACTATCACCAAAACGTAAATAAGACCCGGCATATATAACTGGGCAGAATTAATCCTTTTTCCTTGCCCCTTTAGAAAAAAAGGACCCTAAAGCAATTTCAGAATTAAAAATTGGACACACTAATTTGTTTTCATTGAGCCTGAAGTCATCAATTAAAACATATTGTGTTAGGTGGGAGTACCTGCTGGAAAAGTATAATATAATAGCAGCACAGCTCAGTGACTTATTGAAAATACCCAGAAAAAAGGAAGGGAGGGAGCTAAGTTCCATGTGCTTAGGTTATAGATTCAGACGATAACTAGACTTTTGAAAAATTCCTATGTGCGGAAGCACAAGAGCTTAAGGGTTGCCCTGTTCATTTCCCGACAAGATTTCAGAACTCTCAAATTTCTTAGTATGAAGAGAATTCTACTACATCTTAAGCTTCCAATTAAGAAGCCAATACAAATGAAATCATACAATCATAGCAGTTGAGAATTAAAGTCAATTTAATTCTTTTGGTTAGGCACATACGTACTAAGTACAACACCCTGAAAAGTTTGTAACAGAATTCAATTCAATTTAACAAATATTTATGAATATTTGAGGCACCGTGCTAGGTACTGAAAACACAAAGATGAAAATTGAGTCATGTCATTAGGTAGCTAGTTATTACTAAGGCATATAACTCACCAGGAAGTATATAATTAGTAAATTCTCCTGCAACACACTTCAGTATATTTCAAAATGCCTTTTTTTCTTAAAACAAAAAAAGGACAACATAACCGCTAACTTTCTGTGGAAAAATAAATGATATTCTAATAATCAATAAACAAAAAAATTAATGTTGTCCACATACAAGTCATGCTGATTCTTTCCTCTAGTGTATTCCTTAAGTTTATGCTTCTTAAAATGTTTTTACTCAAAAAGACCACTGTTAATATCAGTATGAAACACAGCCATAATAAATTATGTACACAATAACTTGAAATATGGCTTCCAATGAATCACATTATGAAAAAATATAAGATTAAAGGAAATGATTATAATGCGTGCAAAAGGATTAATATGTAGACTCTAAATTCTTATTTTTAAATTAAAGACACTGCAAAAAAAATAAAGGGGGCAGCTAGGTGGGGCAGTAGATAGAGCTCTGGCCTTGGAGTCAGGAGGACCTGAGTTCAAATCCAGCCTCAGACACTTGACACTTACTAGCTGTGCGACCCTGGGCAAATCACTTAATCCCCATTGCCTCACCAAAAAGCAAAAAAAAAAAAAGTTTAAAAAATAAAGATTTATTTATTACCATTAGTATCATAATTAAGACTAGGAGAAGGGGACAGGGACTGGGCTTGTGATTTCACTGGTAGAGAGAACTCACAGGTGACAGAGCTTCCTCTGTGCAGGTTGGCACGTCTTCTGCAATTTATAGTTTTAGAAGTAGCTTAGAGCATGGAAAAATTAAGTGTTTCCCCAGGGCTACCCAATCAACATGTGTCAGATGTGGGACTCAAACTGAGGTCGTCCTGGCACTTAGGGGAGCTGTCTATCTATTATGCCAGGCTAGTGATTATGTAAAAGATTTCTCAACTCTAAAGAACTATACAGTACAGCAGATAGCAAAATGAGTGGTTTTTAATATAGATAAAGCAAAAAGCTGGAGCCAAATGGCTAAGCACGGTGTGTGTGGTTAAGGGCAAGAGACTTCGTAGTGGGAACCAGGTGCCTCGAGGTAGCCTTCCTGCCCGGATAAATTTGAACTGTTATCTCCACATGTGGGGATCAGTTTAAAGGCAGTGAGGTAAATAAAACACCCAGGAGGCAGCTAAGTGGTACAGTGGATAGAGTGCTAGACCTGGAGTCAGGAAGTCCCACGTTCACATCAAACTTCAGACACTTACTAGCCGTGTGACTCTGGGAAAGTCATTTAACCTCTGTTTCCCTCAGTTTCTTCATCTGTAAAGTGGGAATAGTAAAAGCACCTACTGCTTAGGATTGTTGTGAGGTTCACATGAATGCTTGTAAAGTACTTAGCACATAGCAGACAGTATACAAATGTCAGCTATCATTATTAAACAGGAAAAATGGAGTAGAACTGCCACTTATTTCTTTCTCCTTACCCATCTTTGTCCCAAATTAATTATTTCTTTTTAAGGGAACGGGGACAAAATGATTGAGGATCAAAGAAAAGGCTCTTCTAATGGTTGGGGAGTAAGATAAGAACCTCAGCACTAATTTATTCCAACCACCCCTACCCCCAACACACACACACACACATACACACACACACACACACACACACACACACACACTCAAAAGATGACAAAGCTGAGGCCAATGACAGTTCATTGATCTGTCCAAGGTTATTCAGGTAGTAAGCAGCAAAGCTAACATTTGAACTCAAAGTCAGCTCAGATTCCAAAGCTACTGTTCCTGCCTCTATACTGCACAAAGAACATATGTATGTACGTGTGTGTGTGTGTGTATATATACGTGTGGGCTCAAGAAAGAAAAAGAGACAAAGACAGATATCCTTACTCCTTAGGTAAGATAGAGAAGTTATGTAGGCCACTGACCTGGGGTCCTAGAGAGAAGCTCATTGTAGTCCGTCTTCCTCCAGGGAACAGGAAAAAAATGGAAGGGACATAGTTACCTTGGGGTGGGGTTAACAATCCTCTTGAGCCTGCTATAAACTCCTTAACAAGGCAGCCCTGAAATTTGGCAACACTGACTACTCTGAGAGGTATTGGAAAAACATTTGATGATTTGACATCATTTCCAGGCACCTCAAGAAATAAAGAGAACCTAAATATGACATGCAAAATGTTAACAAAATAATATATTCACAAATAGCTTGCCCACAAGTAGAACAGGGACAAAAGGTATAAATGCACTTTTACTTTAAGCAAAACAGATTTGACATATACAAATTTGTACTTGCAAAGAGATCAATTAGGTATCATAGCAAAAACCTTAAAACATCACATAAATGTGAGACATTACACAGCGATTCTTTACTTTTCCTCAGTGAATTTAAAATATGACTCAATCAGAACTTACCACCGAAATGAATTATACACCATTTAGAAAACTTTCTACTGCTTAAAATAAGTATACCTGTATTTCATACAGACATTTATATTTATTTCATTTTACATAAAAACACAAAAGGCTAATGTTACAATAAGTCTCTCCACTTGCATTTTGTTAGATGCAAAACAAACAGAGCTTCTGCTCTGCTGGGACTCCCTTGGGAAGGGTTTTAACTTGATACAGTTCTTAAAGCACTTTTCTCAATGGAGTTTAAAACTTTCTGCAATATGAGGTGCTTAGTTGGACAGTACTTCAGCTTAATATAGTGAAAAAGGATTATATTTCTTTTTCTGGGAATCCAGATACTCTTTTTTATAGAAAGCTAATTCTCCCTAATTAATCTACAGTAATAAGTATCTTCATTTAGTGGAAAGAACACTGGATTTGGAGTCAGGGCATCTGGGTTCAAATCCTGACTTGCTGACAAATTACCTGCGTGACTTTGGGTAACTCTATTTCCTCCCCTACATCTCTCTTTCCCTTTTCTGTAATGTGAGGAGGCTGTGTTAGATCCTGTCTGAATTTCCAGCCAGTCTAGATTCCATCGAACTCAAAAGATCTGCCATCTTTGTCAAGAGCTTCAAGCCTTCAGCTATGAAGAAACCAGTTATCATCAAGTACTTAGAAAGCCACTCACAGATAGAGCCTTAAAGAGTTCCAACAAATTCTGGGGAGCTAATTCCTGTATTTGAAAACCCTGGTTTATGGAATATTGCACAGTTTTTGGAATAGCAAGAAGGGTTGTTACAAGGGAAGGTACAAAATTAAATCCACAAAATAAGAAAACCAATAATCTGTGCCACAGATTATTTTATTTTACAGACTTTCATTTATTTATGTATTTAGGCTAGGCAATGGGGTTAAGTGACTTGCCCAAGGTCACACAACTAGTAAGTGTTATGTGTCTGAGGCTGGATTTGAACTCAGGTCCTCTTGAATCCAGGTCCAGTGCTCCATCCACTGCACCACCCAGCTGCCCCCTTATTTTACAGATTAAAGACCAGTGAGCCACCACTCTTGGCTCACGGAGATTATTAGTAAGCAACTGGGGTAAAATATAAGATCAAATTACTATCCTTTATTTAGGGTCCAATTTTCTACAAGACTACAAAAACAAAACACTGGCTTATGTGATTTTTTTTTAATTAAAAAAGATTTACCACTTCTCTTCCATGGCATGTCCACATTTCAACCTCAGACCACCCAAAATGATTTTTCACTGTCTCAAATAAAATCATTACATTTCGAACACAATTGTGTGTTATAAATTTAAGTTTTCAAAATGACACAAACCAACTTGAAGGGCCCTACAAAGCTTAAGAGCAGCTTGGGTGTTTAATCAGTATGTCAGCAACTAGTATGTACCTTCTAAACTGGATGCTAACAAAGCTTTCTTTGTTCACCTCGTGTGGAACTGTTGGGAGATCTGCCTCGCTCCCAGATGAGGGCTTAAGGCAGGAAGTTAAAAAGAGACTGCCTCCCTCAATATCAGTTACTAAATTCAATGAGTGGGAGAAATTAAAAGGGATTGCTGAGTGTCACACGCGAAAGATAAGAATTCTAACGGATGGAACATAATTTCCTGCCTTAATTAGGGAATTCCTCCTGGTTTACTGGTCACTGCTACCAAAGGTGGCCTTTAATAACCTTTCCTGAGATTACAGGATGTGGCTTTCTGTGCCTTGCAGGGATCTTAGAAATGACTAATGAAGGTAAAGAGAAGCCAAGAAAACACAGCTTGTATTTCTCTCTTATTTGCTCTCAGGAATACAAGATAAAATGAACCACAGTTATAGGTTGCTCTAGGCCTTGGAGCTGTGTTAATACTAGATAAACTGGAACGGTGAATAAAAAACCTGCCTCTGAGTGAGGGAAGTCTAGAATCAATCAATCAATCAATCAATCCATAAGCATTTATTTAGGTCCACTCCATTTTAGGCACTGTGCTAGATGCTGGGATACAAACACAAAGACTAAAACAATCCCTACTTGCAAAGAGTTTACACTCTAGTGGAGGAGGCAAAAGTACCTACGTGAGAACATACAGAACTTACAGAGAAGTCATAAAACAAATAGGGGGAAGTTCATTCAATACCAGGTAGAGTGGGAAGGAGAGGGAATCATGACAAGCTGATTGATGGAGAAGATGGTACTCAACCTGTTTCTTGAAGGAAAAAGAAGATTCCATGTTAAGAAGCTGTGAGGACAAGAAGGGTGGGAGGGAACATGACCACACTGGTGTGACTACAGGTAAACCTGAATATTCATATACACTAAAACGTAAGTCATGTACAGTAATCAAGTTTCATATAACCCCAATTTAAGAAGAAATTATGGTCTATATTTGAAAATACAGAGACTCACAAAAATTTTGTATTAAAAAATTGGGATTGGAATGAAGCAAATAACAAATGAAATTTAAAAAGAACTTTCAAAGAACTCCATTTTTAATAGACAATTACAATTTAGTAATTTAAGATGTTAGTAATTTAGAGTTAGTAATTTAAGATGAATTTTGACACAGCTTTCATACTTGTTAAAAAAAAACCCCAACACCGAACTCTTTACATTTGTACATTCTTGCATGGCATATGTTACCCCCCCATGTGGTCACTAATTCTCCTGGTAGAGGCACTAAGCCATGATTATCATCATCCAATAGCAACTACTTTCTCCCAGAAGTACAGCAGATTCAACACTAAAGTCATCTAAGAGTGAGCTATTTTTTGCATAGACCTGGTGTTAGAGGCACCCATGGTATGAAGAGACCAGTTTAATTCTGGAAGTTATCACATCTTCCTTAGCTCTAGCCTTCACCCAGAAATCTGGGAGAAATCTCAGCTGAGCAGCCTCATTTACTGGCATCAAATCAAGTTCTACATATGCACGCATACTGACAACAATATAGTGAGAGGAAGAGTGATATAGAGGAGAGAGCTTTAGAGTCAGGATACCTGAGTTCAAATAGGCTCAAGACTAGCTGTGTGACTCTGGGCAAGTTATCTAACTTCTCTGTATCAGTTTCTTCATTAGTAAATTGTGGATAATAATCCTTGTGCTACCGAGGTTACAGGGCTATTGTGAAAAAAGTTTTATAAACTTTAATGCACTAAATGAGATTGTTTGCAGCACCAGGTCCTCCCTCTCCCCTCACCACCACATAGGTCCCTGAAAGTTATCCCAGGCTCAAGGCACATTGTGGATCAAACGTCCACTCAAAACCAAATAGCTCATGAGCCCCAACCAATGTGTTTATCAGCGAACCAGAGGACACATTAGCTCAAAGCAAAAGCCATTCCTCGGCTCCTGACTCTCTGTCCACCATTCCCCGCCCCCCCAGCTTTCTAACCCTGAAAGCTCCCTCTGACCCTAAGGTCCTCTCCTCTGCTGAATTCTTCCTGGATTCTCAAAATTCCAGAATTCTCAAGGATGGTAGACAGAGAATGGAGAAGGAAATGACAAACTACTCCAGTATCTTTGCCAAGAAAAACCCAAAGGGGGTCATGAAGAGGACACAACTGAAAATGACTGAGCGCACACAAACCCAGGCCAATCATGCTCACTCCTATACTCTTTTCCCAGCACTTCCTCCCTCCCACCCATGTCCTCACATGGATACTTACTTTTCCCTTTCTAGCTCCCTTCTCCCACCAATGGTCATCGTTATTTTCTTATCTGCATCTTTCTTCATTAAGGTGTAAGTTCCCTGAAGGCAGGGACTTTCTTTTTTGCTTGTATTTATATTCTTACCACTTAGAATAGTGCCTGAGGTATAGTAAGTGTTCGTTGACTTAAGATAGCATAGCCAATGAGTGAAAAGAAAAAGTCTTATCCCACCCCAGCTAAAGACAAGAGTATGTTCTCCCACGTAAGCCATGCAAGAGGGGCAGATGCAACAAACATGTATGGTCCTTAGTCTATTTTGCTGAGGAATAATACCTTTAATCTACCTTTCCTCTTATTCTCCCCCTTTCCCTCCTGTTTTCCTGTTTAGTTAAATGTATTTCTGTACCCTGGTGTGTGTGTATTCCTCTCTCCTTTAACCAGTTCAGATGAGAGTGAGGTTCAAGCGTGAGGGGTTCCCCTCATTCTATCTTCGTTTTTATAGATGACTACTTGCACATCTGATTGTGTAAGATAATTTTCTCTATCCTTTCTGTTTTCTTCCACTAATGTATTCTTCTTCCTCTCCCTTACCACTCTTTTAAGATCATCAAAACATAACAGGTACAATGTCTTATAGATTCTTACTATGATCCTTCATGATTGGATTCTGAAGGGACATATGAATCTCGTCCTCATATTAGAATATAAACAGTGTGTCCTCATTAAAGTCTCTTAGTATTGTTCATGTTTGCCCTTTTTGTGTTTCTCTTAACCTCTGTGTTTGAACTTCAGAGATTCTATGCATTTCTGGTCTTTCCATCAGGAATATCTGGAAATCTTCAGTAAAGATCCCTTTTTCCCTTGTAGGATTATATTATATTTGCTTTTGCTAGGTAAGTTATTCTTGGCTCTAAGCTGGTATCTTTTGCCTTTTAGAATACAGTATTCCAAATTCTCCACTCCTTTATATTGGTGGCTGCTAAATTGTGTGTAATACTGACTATGACTCTTTGGTACTTGAATTCTTTCTTTCTGGCAGCTTGCAGTAGTTTTTCTTTGATCTGGCAACTTTAGATTTTGGATAAAATGTTTCCAGGAAGTTTCATTTTAGTGTTTCTTTCAGGAAGTGACCAGAAGATTCTACTTCTTTTTCCTCTAGTAAGAAATCTAGATAATTTTAAAAAATGATTTCTTGAAATGTGGTATCTTTTTTGCCCTTTTTTTCATCATGGAGTTCAGCTAGTCCAACAATTCTTAAATTCTCTTTCCTTAATCTATTTTCTAGGTCTATTTTTTGGTCCTTTGACTTTGTTTTAATATTTCTTGTCCTGTCATCAGATCATTGACTTCTATTTAGTCTGTCCTAATTTTCAGGGAGTTTGTTGCTTGAGCAAAGTTTTGTGCCTCTTGTGCAAAGGTGTTAATTCCCTTTCCCATTCTTTCATAGTTCTAATCTCTTTTGTAGTTTTCTCCCTCTAGCACTCTCTTTCATGTATAAACACATTTTAAACTCTATTTAAAAACCCTTTGCTTCATCTCTTCCAGGAATTCTAGCCAAATTTTTCTTTGAGGTTTGTAGATATTATGGAGTCACTCTCTTCTTCTGGGTCTGTGTCTTGAACATCCTTATCATTATAATAGCTTTTTATGGTGAAGTTCTTTTTTGTTTGTTTGCTCATTCTTCCAGTCTACCACCTAACTTTAGTTGGACTTTGTTAGGGCCAGGCTCTGTGTACTTCTAGAGGGAATGTCTGGGCTGGTATTGTTGCTACCTCCTTGGTGCTATCAAGTGCTATGTTATTAAGACTGTTGAGTGGGATAGCTGAGGCTGAGATTTCAGTGCTCCCAAAGTGGTGCAATCCAGAGAAGTCTGATTAATTCTCCCCTGGTCTGAGTTACGCAAGATCTTGACCTGAGTCGGAGTCTGAGCAACATTCCTACAGGCTTGCTCTGTCTGGGGTTCCAGTAGACTGCTACCAGACTCAGCCATTATCACATACTAGAAAGTTCTGCTTGTTTAGATAACAGAATTGTAAGCTTCCCTTTCGTCTGGGATTCCTGGCCTGATTGTTCCTCTGAAGGTTTCAGACTGGGCTAAAAGCTGGAACTGGGGTGTAAGTCACATAACTGCTGCTTGCTCCTGAACTAGCTTTTAGTTCAGTACATAGCCTAGGGTCAATAACTACCCCTCACCCTGGAATGCCACCAGAGCTGCCAGTTTGCACCAACTGCTGCACCTTGTCCAAGTTTAGACTCCTCTGTGCTGGATCCAGGACCTCTTCTTTCCCTAGTGCAGAACTTCACCTTGTGCTCTGAAGCTCTGTGTGGTCATTCTTGCAAGACATCTTTAGTGTCTGCAGATCTCTCTGTCTCTCCACATTGACCTGGGCTTTAAAAATGACACTCTGTGACTTTCTTCCCTGCATTTCCCAATCATGATTTGATGCATTTTCTAGATTGCTTAGAGGAGGGGTGTTTGTGTGTGTGTTTGTGTGAGTTCAGTTGTCCTTCTTCCTGCTACTCTACCATCTTGGCTCCACCTTGGAAGTTAAGGAACATATATGGTTGAAGAACATGTACAGAGGTATACATGAGTAGCTGGGAACTAGACCTACCCCCTAAGGCAGAATCAATGCTAGAACACATTTTTTCCTCTGATGCTGTTGCATGTTCCCCCACAGACTTGCTGATATCCTTTTATGATTTCATTGGCTGTAAGCTGATCACACCAAAGGTATCCATTGCTAAACTGTTCTCTGCTGGTCTTCTGCTATTATGCTGACTCTTACCTTATAGTGGGAAGTCTGTTTAGCAATTTGAGTTCAAAGTTAATTCAACTTTGTTGTCATGTAGACCCCTGTCCTAGTCAGTACAAAGGCCCTTAGGGACTTAAATCTGTCTTTTTGATGGCATTTTCCTCTGCTACTGCTATTCCCAGTCTAAACTCTTACCACCGTTATGATCTAAACATTCTTTTAACTCCTCTAAAACTCCTGGTTCCTTTGGATCTTTGGATCCCTTCAAATCATTAGAAGGGCACTATTTGGCAAAAATGCAAAGGAACTACATTGAGGAAAGTCTTTCTAATCTCTGTCATATTCCTGGTGAAGCCCCCCTCCCCAATCCAAATCACTGTGTTTACTTCCCATATATTTTTATTATCATATGAAAAGTAAGGTTTATATTAACATATTAAGAAAAAGAAAAATCCAAAAAATTTAATACAATATTAATTATAGTTTGGCCAATTCCCACAAAATCCTGGAATTAATATTTGTCAGTAATCCTGCCAAGAAGTACAACATGGCATAGTAGATGGCTGATCACAGAGTCAAGAAGGCTTGGATTCAAGTCCCCTCTCTGAAATACCCACTGGCTGCATGACCTTGGGCAAATCACTGAACCTTTCAGTGCTTATATTCTTCAGAATTCTACTCTGCTGCAATGAGGAAGTTTCCTCATCCAGGAGTCCCTTATATCAACTAAATCACAAGTCCATTACTTAGCCTTATCTATGCTGTAGCAAGCTGCTGACAACCTCAAAAACAGTGTAGGTTTGCCCTCCTTTGCTTTGGTGTGTTCTTTAATATGATTTGTACATATTGTAGTACATACTTTCCTGGTCATTCAAAAGCTTTTGTTGCATTGAAATGAATTGTTCATATACCTTAGTTTGCCTTATTTAAGTGCCCTCCCTCATTTGTCTCTGATCAACACCTGTATCCAGTAATGTGATGCTGTCATTGTTTGTTAATTTTTAAAGCTCTGATTATTTGTAAAAGTACAGGCTTTGATTTTTAAAAAAATTATCTTGTTTGTGTCATTTTTATTTCCAGTTTTTTTTATCCACTTAACTTCTGAGGTTCCTGGTTACCACAGTCTCTTCAGATCTTACAGCTCCTTCACAAGGATGAAGTATAGAGCCAAAAAAGTTTCTTACATGATTTGGAAAAAAAAGAGAAAAATAAAAAAAATAGCATTTATTTTGAAGTATCTCTGGCTAAAAATACACACACAAAGGTTTCAACAACTAGTGAGACTGATGGCAAATTAAGATTCTAAAATCGGATTCTCTAGGCACTAAGACTTTGGAAGACTCTCATCATGGTTTTTTTTAGGGTTAATAACAAAAATGCTAAGGTATCACACTAAAAAAATTTTTTAAAAAATTACATCACTAAAAATAAAATACATTTATTATTTTATTTAAAAGCTGATTTAACACTGATTTTAATTTTAATATAAAAATAAGCCATCAACACTTCTTGATTTTTATTTCTAAAATATAAGAACTTATAAAGTTGTAAAAGAAAAATAGATTAACATAAAATCATACAATGACTACAAACTGAATGAAACTAACAAAACAGAATCAAAGAATAAAAAAGCTAACAATTATTAAATGAATTAAAAACATGGACAAATAATGTACTTTCCCCCCAAATATATTCAATGGAGCTATAATTTTATCAGGATGAGTAGTCCCTCCACTGATCAGACTGTAATCACTCCTTGCCTTTGAATCTTGTGAGATTTTCATGTTTTCCACAAATTCTTCATAGATTTTCTAAATAACAAGAGAATAATAATTTCATGGATTAATTATAAAAGCTAAAAAAGAAAGAAGAGAACAGAAAAAGAAAAAATGTAAAATCACTTTGATAGCCCACCAGACGGTAAATATTGTACTAACATTTGGCTCAATATATATGTCACCAAATGGTGGTTGGTACATGTATAAAATTCCATAAAATCACCATTTATTTGCATATAGGTGCTATTTATATTTTTTATGAAAATTTCATATAGAAAAAAGCCTTTTCATTGTCTTTTGGAAAAATTTTTTTTTTTTAAAAACCAGAATCTTCAGGAGGGGCTAGGTTAGAGAATTTTACAGAATCACAGATATACAGCTGGAAGGGGACATGAGAAGCATTCTAGTACAACCCCTTCTTCTTGCCAACAAGGAAGTTAGGTACTGAGAAGTGACACTGTTCTTAAGCAACAGAGACGGGGACTTGAATCTAGGTCTTCTGACTCCAAATTCAGCACTTTTTCTACAGTACTACACTGGCAATGAAATTAGTAGTGAAGATCAATGCTGGAGCGAGCAGCGTCAGTCAAGTGATGGAGCTCAAAGCCAGATGACAAGGGACTAACATATAAGTGTCAACTGAAGAAGTGAAGCAGAGGCAACAAGCACAGAGAATTTCTCCTACCAGTTTGGCTGAGAAAAGGAAAACAGATATGGTACCACACTGATGAGGACAGTAGAGTCAAGTGAAGGTTCAGGTTGCATGTGAGGTCCTTTGGTAAGAGTAAGGGAAGAGGGTGGCTTAGGGGCCTTTAGAAGAGATGAGAAAGCTTTGGATAAATCATTGTGTGTATTTAGGGGTAGGGGGAAGAAGGATGATGGAGTCAGAAACTCATAGATTTAGAATCAGAAGGGACCTCAGAAGCCATCTCATCAAATTATTAATCTTACAGATGAGGAAACAGCCTCAGAGAGAGTAACTTGTCAAAATTACACAAGTAGGATTTGAACCCAAGTCCATAGCCACTGCCATTTGCAACAAAGGATTTCCATGTAGCAATGAGAACCCAATTGAGATTAGATAACAAATTTCTAGTAGATCCATCAGCACAGACATATAACTTCTTATAGTTGCATACACCAGCACTTAAGTAGGTTGGAAAAAGCAGGTGGTGGAAGTAACCTAGGCTTGCAGATCGGAAACAGTAGATGAGGCAACAGTAGAACATTACAGGTTATAACAAGATCTGGAACAAAGGTTTGACCAACCATTACCCTCCCCCTCTAACTCTTCTTGGTTCCCTCTTAAACCTAGAGTAAAATATAAATTCCGCTGCTTGGTATTTAAAACCCTTCACAGCCTACATTAATCTAGCCCTACCATATATTACTCCCCTTCCCACTCTCAACTGGTCCAGCCAAGCTGGCTTTCTCCCTATTCCTCACACACGATACGACTCCTCTTTTCACTGGCTGTCCCTCTTCTTCGTCTTCACCACTCAGCATCCTTGGTCACCCTCATACCCCAGCTTAAGCACTGTCTCCTCCATGAAGCCTCTCCCTATTCCTATAGCTGCTTGAGTTCCTTCTCCCTTGAAATTGTCAGGTATTTATTCTGTGTATTCTGGCTCATGTACCAGTCTCTCTCTATGGAAGGTAAATTCCTTAACAGACTAGGCTGTTTCACCTTAGTGTTTGTGCCTCTGGTGCCTAGTACAGTACCTAACACAGAGGAAGTACTTAATACATACTCACTGATTAAATATGACTGTTCTGTGGATAGCAGAGGTGGAGTTAACAAATACAGGTCACAGGAGCCGAGGAGGCTGAGAACTAGGAAGCCAAGGCATTTAAGGGGGCCAGTGTCTATGGAAGTCCCCAATATATGAGGGTGGAAAGGAAGACTATCAGTAAGCAACTATCTGAAAAGGTGAGAATTTATGACCTGAATGGCCAGTAATTTATATGAGTGTCAAGGTTTGCAGAGTGTTTTACATATGTGATCTCATTTGATCCATACAACCACCCAATAACATTGTTGCTATTCTTATCCCTCTTTTACAGTAGAGGAGAATCCCCCTCAGAAAAGGTAAGTGACTTAAGGGTACCCAGCTAGGAAGTTTCTGAGACAGGATTTGAATCCAGGGTTTCTTGATTTCAAGTCCTGAGTGGTCTAACTAACTTATTGGACCCAGTGACATAGGCAGATGGAATGAATCTTGACGGAGCAGGGTTGGCTGAGAGAGTTTGGAAGCAGAAGTTATGAGCAAGCAGTATGCCTCCTTGACCCTACCATCCTTGCAGGCTATCACATGTCAAATCTCTCTTACCTTTGGGCATCTACATTCCATAATTCTCCTCTCACTTGCTTCTAAACCCTCTGCAATCTGGTTTCCAACATCATTCTTTGACTGAGATTGCTACTGAATTTTATGTATTTCTCCAAAGTTACCAATGATCTCTTAACTGCCAAATTTAATAGCTTTTTCTCAATCCTCATCCTTCATTTTTCTGCTGCATCTGATGACTATTTTTTCCTGGATAATCTCTCCTCTACAGGTTTTCATGACTGCTTTCTTTTCTGGTTCTCCTCTCATCTGTCCAACCACTGTTTCTCAGTCTATTTTGCTGGTTTTTATCCAGGTTACACCCACTAACCATGGGTGTCATCCAAGGCTCTGTCCTCGGTCAGTCTTTTAACTTTGTACTATCTTAGTTGATGATCTCATCATGAATTCAGTTACCACCTCTATGCAGACGAATCCTAGATGTATATCCAATCCTAATTTCTCTCCTAAGCTCTAATGTCAAATCTCCAACTGCCTCTTGGATATTTCAAACCATTCCAGAGCCATCTCAAACTCAACATGTTCAAAACAGAACTCATTTTCTTTTCCCTCAAACCCTCCTCCCATCCAAACTTCCCTGTTATGTCCAAGGCACCACCATCCTCCAAGTCACCTATGTTCACAAACTTGTTTTGATCAATTCCAAATACTGTTTCTGTTCTCAAAAGATTTCCCATATACGACCACTTCTCTCCATTCACAGCCACAATCCTAGTTCAGGTCCTTATCACTTCTAACTTTCCCCCAGTTACCTGTCTCCCTCCTAATTTTATATATTTCCATATACATAGCAGAACACAAAAGAAGATTGTATGTGACACAATGAATCTCTATTCCACAATGCTTGCTTTTTCAAAAAGTATATAATAATTCCATTTGTTACTTCTAAAACTATGCTGCTTGTCTGTGCATTTGTTTTTAATTTAAAGAAATTAAATATTTTTTCACCTAAAAATCTATTTTCTCTCCCTCCCACCTATCCCCCAAACCATCAGAAAAAAAAAACACAAAACAAAATAAAACCCTTGTTAACTAACATGTACAACCAAGCAAAACTAATTCTTGCACTGGTCATGTCCCAAACACATACGTCTCACAATTTACACTCCTGGTATGTTTCATTATGGGACCTCTGGAATTGTGGTTGGTTACTGCACTTATCAGAGTTCTTATGTCTTTAAAAGTTGTTTGTCTTTACAATGTTATTATTTTTACAATGTTGTTGGTATAGTACAAATTGTTTTCCTGGACCTGTCTGCTCTTTTCACTCTGCATTAGTTAATACAAATTTTTCCAGGTTTTTCTATTTCCTCTACCTTCTTAACCATTCTTATCCTCATCTTTGCTTATTTTCCTATTGAATTTTATGTATTTCTTTACCAAACTCTTTGTGTGTTTTCTGATCCTCCATCACTATTAGTAATACATAATTTCTTACAGCACAATAATATTCTATTACATTCACATACCATAATTTGGTCAGTCGTCCCCAACTGATGGGAATCCCCTTACTTTCCATCCCTTTGTCAACAGAAAAAAAAAGCTGCTATTAATATTTTTGTACTTATGGTTCCTATTCCTCTTTCTTTGAACTCTTTAGAGTATAGGCCTAATAGTGGCATTACTAATTCAGGGGGTACGCACAATTTAGTAGCTTCTGGGGCATATTTACAAATTGCTTTCCAGAATGGCTGGACTCACAGCTTCACCAACAATGCATTCTTATACCTATTCCCACGGCCTCTCTCACCACTGTGTGAGGTAGAACCTCAGTTGTTTTAATTTATATTTCTCTAATTATTAGTGATATGGGACCTTTTTCATTACAGCTATCTACAGCCTGGATTTTTTCCTTTAAAAATTGCCTGTTCTAGCTGTGTGACCCTGGGCAAGTCACTTAACCTGACTGCCTCACCAAAAAAGCAAAAAATAAAAAAATAAAAAATAAAAATTGCCTATTCAAATCATTTGACCACAGATCAATTGGAGAAATGGCTCTTATTCTTATAAATTTGAATCATTTCCTTAAAGATCTTGGGAGACCTTTATCAGAGAAACTTTCTGCAAAGGTTTCCCCCCCTCATTATCTGCTTCCCTCCTAATTTTAGCTGTATTAGTTTTGTTTGTATAAAACCTTTTCAATATAAATCAAAACTGTTCAGTTTATCTGTTTAGTGATCTTCTCTATCACTTGCTCAGTCAAGAACTCTTCCCTTTTCACATTTATAGATGTGAAAGGTAATTTTTCTCTTGCTCCTTTAATTCATTTGGAGCTCACCTTGGTAGGGTGGGAGATGTTGCTCTACGCCTAGTTTCTGCCAGACTGCTTTCCAGTTTTCCCAACAGTTTCTGTTGAATAGTAAGTTTTTATCCCATAGCTAGGGTCATTGTGCTTGTCAAACATTAGGCTATTATGTGTGTTAGTTTCCTCTGTGTGTGTGCCTAAACTATTTCACTATTTTTTAACTAGTATCAAATCACTGATTATTCCTTTGTAGAAGATTTTGAGATCTGGTACTGCTAAGTCCCCTTTCTTCCCACTTTTTTCCCCCCTCTATTTCTCTTGGGAAACTTGACCTTTTGTTCCTCTAGAAGGAATTCTGGTATTATTTTTTTCAGTTCTATAATGTAAACCCTGGGTTACTGAACAAATAAATTAAATTACTATTTTTACTATATTGGATTAGTCTACCCATGAGCAATTACTATTTTGCCAATATTTTAGCCTGTCTTTATATGTGTAGAACATTTTGTAGTTGTATTCATGTAGTTCCCGTGAATGTCCTGGTAGGTAGACTCCCAAGTATTTTATATATTCTGTAGTTGTTTTAAATAGACTTTTTCTTTCTATCTCTTCCTGCCAGGTTTTGATGGTAACATAGAGAAATACTAATGATTTATATGGTTTTATTTTATATTGTGCAACTGTCCTGAAGTTATCTGAACATTTCTTAAAATGTACTTTGAAAAATCACTATTGGCAACCGTTCTCCCTTCTGGCAATTAAAAACAGAAGAAATTAAACAAATCCACAGGGGCCGTGTCCAAAAATGTATGTTTCTTTCTGCAACTTCAGTCCATTCTCTCTGTCAGGAGGTAGGTAATTTGCTTCATCAGAGGATCTCTGCAGATCATTTGTGATCAGAGCTCTCTCTCTGGCCTTTCAAAACTTTTCTTATGTACAATGTTGTGTTCTCCCACTTCTACTCCTTTCACTCCACATCATTTTCTACATTCTAGGGTTTTCTGAAAATCTCTTTTATAATTTCTTATGGTATAGTAACATTCTGTCACATTATAAATCACCATTTGTTCACTCATTACCCAACTGATGGACAGCCCCTTAGAGTTCAGTTATTTGCTTTTTTACCCCCTTCTTTAAATCCTCCCTTCCCTCCTCCACCCTTCCCCCTGAAGAAGCTTAAGAAGTCTGTTTTGCCTAGTACTATTGTCTCTCCACTAGTATCTATCTTTTTAACTGTTCCTATCTCTACTGGTTTATTTTGCTATTAAGTTAGATGTATTTCTTCACCAAACTCTGTGTGTGTGTGTGTGTGTGTGTGTGTGTGTGTGTGTGTGTGTGTGTTAAACGCTCCTTTGTCTTGTGAGGTCAGATGCTGGTTCCCCCCACCCCTTTCATATTTGTATATTCTTTTCCCCATTTGCCCCAACTATGGAGGATTTCATCTATGATTTCTTGAAATATTGTTCTAGGACTTAAAAAAAATCACAGTTTTCAAGGACTCAGATGACTTATAAATTACTTCTCTTTGACATGTTTTCCAAGTTTCAGGTTTTTTATATTATATATCTAATATTTTCAATGTTTTTATTTTGTTCTAATATTTCATGCTGTCTCCTGGAGTTGATTTCTGTTTGGTATACCCTAATTTCCTGGGAATCTGTTACTTGGGTCAGGTTTATCACTTGCTCTTCTAACCTACAGACAGTTTGCGCTTTACAAAAATGGACCCTTCCACATATGTGCAAAAGGGAGAGAAAGGACACAGGAAGGGGCTGGATGTCTGTGGAGAGAGGGGAACAGGCATACAGTTCAAGGACATGTAGGGGCTGAGGACAGAAAGAAAGAGCAGAAGGAACAGTTATGGCCGTGGCCAACCACAAGGAGGCCTGCCTAGAATGGAGAAGAAGAACACACAGAGGGCTGACATGTAGGGGCCAGACAGGGACAGGAGAGGACAGGTGAAACTCAGGAACTAGGGAACAGACATGCAATACGGAAGACAGAAGATAGATACATGGGGTTGACATGTGGGAGAGTGAGTGGAGCAGGGCAAAGGTTTTTTCTCTCCAGTTAGAGGTCTCAAGCCACACCCCCTATCTGGGCAATCTCTCCACATACCTGGAGGTTGTTTTTTTAAAGTTTTTTTTGGGGGGAGTGGGGGGTGTGTGTGAGAGTTCACAGCCCAAGGAGCAGGAGCAGAGAGCATAGTAATGTACAGTAAAGTTAACATAGATTTTTTTTTGGAATGTGGATTTCTTTCAGAATTCTTTATATAAAGTTAAATTTGGGCAATGTGAATTTACATAAAAGGAGAACTGTGTGTATTTATTCTTCTTCCATTCTTTCCTCCAGAGCTTTTACTTCTTGCTTCATTTCTAAGTATTCATGTAATCCTTGCAGAAAATCCTTCTCCCCACACCCCCTTTGAATCTCTGCAGTTGTTAGCATTACTCTCTCCTTCTGGAATGGATTTCAAAGTGTCTGTATCACAAATAATTTTTGTAGTGGTTGGTATCTTTTTTTTTTTGGTATCTTTCATTTAGTAATCTCTTATCCTTTGATTAATTCCTGAAGAGATATAAAATCTGAGTTCAGAAGGAAGCTCCTGAGGGCTAAATTTGAGAGTCTTCTGCACTGAGATGATAGACAAAGCCATGGGAGTGTATGAGAGCTCTTGGGGAGAAGTTCCAGGATTGAAGTTGCTAAAGGAGAGTAGGCAGTATTGAAGAGGAAAATGGGTGCAGACCACTGATTCTAACTTCACAGTGAAAGTAAGGAGAGAAATATGGCAGAAGCCAGAGGGGAACAAGACCATCAAGTAAAGGTTTTCTTCAGCATTGTCCGCTACCCCGTTGAGGCAGTCAGGTTAAGTGACTTGCCCAGGGTCACACAGCAAATAAGTGTCAAGTGTCTGAGGTCACATTTGAACTAAGGTCCTCCTGACTCCAAGGCTGGAGCTCTATCCACTGCGCCACCTAGCTTCCCCTAGTAAAAGTTTTCTTCAAGATGACAAAGATCTTATCTGAAGGCAGAGAGAGGGCACCAAGAAGAGAAGAAAGGAGTGTTGTAAACAGTTTTGAATACTTCCTGCACTTCTGTTCCAGATACCAGGAACCTGCATATGAAGAAAATCAGTATATGCTGCATAGAAATCTTGCCTGACAGGAATACCACAGTTTAAAAAAAATGAAGAAACTGGCTGAAAAAGTCTTCAGCACTGCTACTAATGTCAGTTTACCAATAAAGCTGATTAAGCACATACTATATGCCAAGAACTATGCTAAGTACTAGGGACACAAAGAAAGGCAAAAGATAGTACCTACTCAAGGAGCTAAAACTAGTCCCCATGAGAAGGAAATAATTTATGAAGCCTCATCAATATTATGACCCTATTGTGAATAATGATCCACACAAGTTAGTGCTGAAGCTTTTACTCAAGTTAGCAGCCCAAAGATTAAACCTGACAGGATTTCACCTCATCTCAGCTGATCAATATTTAAAAAAAAAAAAACAACTAGACTCTTACTAGATGAAGAACCTGTAAAAAGCTTGGTGGCATAAGACTAAAAGCATTGTTATTATTATTATTATTTATGTGCTCATTTACATTCATACTCCTCTGAAACAGAGCTCTTTCAATTGAAACTTGAATATCCAACTATTATGTTTACATTGCTATAAACAAAACAACCATGTGATGGTTTTTCTCCTAGAAGTCTTTTCATAAAGTCTACAGTTTCATCAAAGAACCTCCAGCTACTATAAACTGACATTATCTATTTTCTGGGATTTCATTTAAGGCTGAAACAAAATTTTGGTTGTAAGTAACATATTTTCTGTGCAGCTGGTGCTGCTTTCGATAATCAATAATGATGAGTAATTACTATACCTCAAGTGATTGGTGTGCTGTAAAATTTAGCACAGAAATGCACCTTTGCCACTTCCCATAACACTATAAAACACAGTTTGAAAACAATGTCCTTAACACTAGAAGCTCTGGGATTTAAGAATACTTCAAAGGACCAAGCTGGTTAAATGGAGACAACACATTTTTTAACTCCATAATAAGTAAAAGAAAATAGAAAGTAGGATGAAAATTTCTATTTCAAAGGAGAATTATAATATTTTTGGGTCAATTGATGTGCCTCGTTCTTCCAGTAAACAGAGAGCACAATTTGTACAGATATTCTAAGTTTTTTCAGGGCAAGGAAAACATGCAGTAGGAGACTAGAGAAATTACAAAACTTAGAAAGTGTATTAGAATTGCAAAATTAAATACTCACAAGGAAAAGGAAGTCGGAATTCCTTAAAATACTTGACATTTCAGCACAAAGAGTCCTCAAAAACAATAATGGCCAGAATCCAAAAAATGGTTCTTGAAATCAGAGTCCCCTAAGTCAAAGGTCCACGCCTAATTAACTCAGCTCTAGTCAAACACTTAGGCATTTCACTACCGCTTCTGAGGCCAAGTTACCCTCTGCTCTCTTAAAAGAGCCCACTCCAAGAACTCTCTAAAAAGAGGACTCATTTCAGTAGGAAGAATAGGAGAAAGAATTTTGCACTGAAAAGTCCATTTGCTTACTGGTAAAATGTTGATCATTACAATAAGTCCACTTCAGGAAAAATTTCACTGTTTACTTTTTTAAAGTAAGTAGTTAAACTGTCAATAATTAGTACATACCCTTTGTTGCTCACTCCTTCCAGTACTGGAAGAGCTATTGGTGCAGGGTATAGTATTTCCCCAAATAATACTTTTGCTTCAGATAACAGGTAATGTTTATGAGACTGGCCAGCTCAATTCACAAACATCTATATTGCTTCAATGCCATTGATGCAATGGTGTTTTCAAAGGGAGGGCAAGGGTTCTAAACATTCTAGTCTTGTAGCTACTTACTTAATGATCTTGAAAAAGGATAATTTCTCTGTGCTTTGGCTTCTCAAATTCATAAGTGACTATATTTATATTATATATAGAATTTATGTCACTGTATTTTAAAGGAAAGGTTAAATTGATCTAAGGAGCTGTATGACTGAGCAAATCATTTAAACCTTCTGCAATGAGAACAGTATGTAGCACATATAATTTACTTGTATTAATTAAATTATAAAAAGAGTTTTGAAATCACAAAATGATATATAAATATAAACTATTATTATGACAAAGAGAACAATGAAAGACTCAAGACCAATAGAGTTAGGCCCTCAATTTGGCAGGGGCTGTGACAAGAACATTTTGTTCTATCAGTGATCTTTACTGGAAATAAAATTTTGATTTAACTTAACCAACTAAAGCTATTTATAAAGGACTAAACTGATAATGCTACTAAACTGACAGAAGGAATTTAGTAAAGCAATCAAATGAACAATCCAGGGGTCAGCTAGGCGGCGCAGTGGATAGAGCGCTCTATCTACTGCGCTGCCCTTGGAGTCAGGAGGAACTGAGTAAAAATCCCGACTCAGACCAAACACTTGACAATAACTAGCTGTGTGATCCTGGGCAAGTCACTTAACCCAAATTGCCTAAAAATAAAATAAAATAAAATGAACAATCTCACCTGTAAGGAATGGCTGAACAAATCAAGATGGGAAGCAACCACCATACTGCTCAATGTAGGCATATCTATGGTGACCAAAAATGCCTTTATCCATTTCAGTTGGTCAATACATAGAAACTTGTCCTTTGAGGGGACAACCCACAGTCTTTCTCATTCAGAGCGAAGCAGTGTAACCCCAATTTAAGCACAATGCCTGTTGTATAGGATGTGTTCAAATACTGGTGGACTGAATGTTGTACTAGATGCTGTGAGGAATAGTAGGCAATTTAAACCTACCTCTGGGTGCCCAGTGGAGCTAGAAGAGAACTTTTAGCATATCCTCCTTACTATACCCTTTTTTACATCAAGAAACTATGTGCCGTACTTTATTTAATCCAATACCTAAAAAATACCAATAAGATAAATCATATGTAGTTTATATACCAGAGAAAAGCATTTTTGCACTACAGAATACAAAAAATAATTTGTACTACGGAAGGATTACAAGGTGATTTCAAAAGGTTTCCTTCCTAAAGATTTTGCCAGGGATACAGGCTCCAGACCTCAGGAGACCACTTGTGGAAAGGGAAAATGGAGTCAAAGACCTTCCTCTCCAGTAGAAATCAGGAAATCTTAGGAAAGGAGAAACAAGGAGAAATGGAAATAAGAGTGACTGAGCCTTCAGTCTTGGGGCCATCATCTTGTGATAATGCACTAACTGCATCCCCAAACAACTGATACTCTAAAAAAAAAGATGAACAACTTCCTTTACTTAAGGATGAGCATAACTGGGACATCTGTAGGGGCACCACAGCTGTCCTTCCTGGCATCTCTGTCTCATCCTCAAACTCCACCTTAGGACCATTAGAAAAGTGCAGATCATTGAAAGATAGGTTGATATGCTCCCAACGAGTTCAATGTGAAGTGCCTGCGTAGGAGTACCAGTTTCTCTGCCAACTCATATTTTCTCCAAATGTTTAAAAAAGACAGTGAAGCAGTAAGAACAACAACAACAACAAAACCAGCTTGAAACAGTGGATATTATAAATGATGGAAGAGGTACAAGCAGGAATGCAGTTTTGCTCTATGCCATTTCCTTCAATACTGCTTACTATAAAAGCTATTCAGCCTTCAAAATGGAGCAAGAGGTTGCGAAGGTATTTTTTTTTAATTCATTTTGAACTTAAAGACAAAAAAATAAAAAGAACATTTCCATGTACACAGCACAACATGAGATTAAATAAAAAATTTCCATTTCAGATGATTTACTTTTTGTGTGTGTGAAAAACTATGTAATAAATACTGCATATTATTTTCAAAACTATCCTGCTGTTCTGTGTTTCCTTTTAAGTTTTCTTTTGTTCTCTGCTGTTTACTTTTTTTTCTCCCAGGATATTATTTTTTGAAATAAATTTAATTGATATTTTTTGCTTTTACAAAAACTAAATTTCCCCCTCTATCATCCTTCTTCCCCCCTCTCCAAGAGCCATACCCTAAAACAAAGAACTTTTTAAAAGACCAAAAAAAAAAGAAAAAACCACTAAAACTAACCAATACCACAAAAATATCTGACAATACACGCAACGTTTCACTCACCAGCTAAGAAATACTAATCAAAAAACATTCTTTAGAGCAATTACACATTTTTCAAGTGTTAAAAATCCTTATCTTGAATTTTTTTCCTTTTTCTGACTGTGAAATTGACAAATATCAACAAACATGAATATTTCCCATACAAAGAACAGAAAAAGGAAATATGAAAACATACATCTCCAGCTTGCTTTTTTTTCTATTTCAAATTTAATATGGTAATTCCAATAGTGCTCTGCATGTCTGTATCCCTTTACTTTTTCTTCTGTGTATTTTTTAAATGACTGATTGATGCTTTTTCTTTCTTTTCTTTTCTCAGTTTCACTTATCACCTCAATTATTTAACATCCCCTCCCCCCCCATAAAAGCCCTCCTTTGTAATGACAGGTAGAGTCACACAAAATAAATACATACTTTGGCTGTGTTTATAAATATATGTGTCTTCTGTTCCTAACCTCTCTCCAGGAGTTGGAAAGCATGATTCAGACTTCAGAAGTCATGATTTGTTACTGTCATTTAAATTTGTTTTCTTTTACATTATTGTGGTCATTGTGTAAATTGTCTACTCATTTCAATCTGTATAGATTCCTACAAATACCAGGTTTTCTGAATTGATCATACTCATTACTTCTTATAGTACAATAACATTCCATTACTATGGCAGCAGTTTTTGTTGAAGCAAAGAAGTGGAAACCAAAAGAATAGCCATCAAATGGGTAATGGCTGAACAAATTACTGAATATTATTATAATGAACCATGAGAAATGAAGAAGTGGATGAATTCAGAGAATCCTTGTAGTAGTTATAGGTACTGAGGTATAATGAAGAGTGCAGAAGCAGAAGAAAAATGTGTACAACGACTACACTGTAGAGGAAAACAACTTTTAAAGACTTAACAACTCTAGGGGCAGTTAGGTGGTGCAGTGGATAGAGCACTGCACCCTGGAATCAGGAGGACCTGAGTTCAAATCCGACCTTAGACACATAACACTTACTAGCTGTGTGACTCTGGACAAGTCACTTAACCCCAACTGCCTCAACAAAAATAAATAAATAAATAAATAAAGATTTAAGTTTAAATTTAAAAAAGGGGCAGCTAAGTGGCATAGTGGATAGAGCACCGGCGCTGGACTCAGGAGGACCTGAGTTCAAGTCTAACTTCAGACACTTGACATTTACCAGCTGTGTGACCCCTTGGGCAAGTTACTTAACCCGACTGCCTAGCCAAAAAGCAAAAAACAAACAAAAAAACACAACTTAACTCTAATATACAAAGTAAATACAAGGTAATTTGGAGTAAAGTAAGCACTAGCAGTTGGAGGGAAGGGGATTAGGGAAGATCTCATATAGGAGGTGGTAGCCTGACTTGAGCTTTGAAGGAAAATAGGGATTTCTAAGAGGCATAGGTGAGGAAGGAGTGTATTCCAGCCACAGGGGACAGACTGTACAAAAGTACAGAAATGACAAAGGACAGAATGTCATATATGAGGAATATCAGGTCCAATTTGGTTGGACTGTAGGGTACAAGAGGAAAAGTAATCTATGATAAACTTAGAAAGGTAGACTGGAGTCATTTGATCCTAGAGATACAAAGAAGCCACTAGAGTTTGATCATTTCAATGAACAGGTATTACATACAAGGCATTGCATATCTGAGAACATAAAGACAAAATGAAAAATAGTTCATGCCATCAAGGAATTTACATTCAACTACAGAAGAATGAAAAGCTATCCAAGTTCTTTAAAAATGAAAGAAATACAAATTAAGATGACCTCGAAATACTTTATACCTACTAGAATGCCAAAAATAGAAAAAAGAAATCAGCAATAGGAGGGACCTGGACTGTTGCAAACATTTTGAAGCATGTTACAATAAGCCAAAAAGCTGATCGTACCTTTTAATCCAGTGATTACAATGCTATAACTTTGTCGTATATATCAAATGTCATAAGAAAAAAGACAGTATAAAATATTCATAGCTGCTTTACTTGTAAATAGCAAAGACCTGACATTTATGTCTAATACCTAAATTGTCAAATAAGTGATATATTAATAACATGGAATATTAGAGTGCCATAAAATAATAAATATTAAAGAATACATACAATAGAAGATCTATATGAAGATATATGAAGCAAGGCCAGTTTAATCAGAACTACATACATATTACTTACTGCTACAATTAGGGGAAAAAAAGCCCAAAGTAATGAAACTTCAGGAAGATTCAAAAAAGCTCAAAGATTAAACCCATTATATTAATTGTTGTTTTATTTGGTTCTTCTTTGTTAAATGTTTAGGGTTTTTTAAAATTTGATTTTTTTTTGAATCTTTGAACTCAACACCAAAAAACTGAGCATTTCCATATCCAAAGGAGAACACAGAAAGAGAATTGTACATGAAAGTGTAAATCTCTGTACTATACGACTTACTTTTTAAAAAGGTATTAAATAAATTGAACATCATACTTTCAAAACTGTCCTGTTTGTGCTCTTATGAATATAAAATATGCTTCAGTAGCCCCCTTTCTTCCCTTTTTCCCTTTAATCCTTTTCCTTTCCCAAATTAACAACAGGATAAAAAACAACTCTTCTAACAAATAAAGTCAAACAAAAGAAATCCATGCAGTGGCCATGTCCAAAGATCTATGTCTCTTTTTGCACCTTGAGTCTCTGTCAGAAGGTGGTTGGTCTGAGCTTTGATCAGAGATCTCCGGCCTTTCAAAGTTATTCTTCTCCATAACATTGTTGTCATTGTATATTCTTCTAGCTCTTTCCACTTCACTATGTACTTCACACTTCCTATTTTCTAGGGTTCTCAGAAATTTTATCTTTCATAATTTCTCATAGTGCAATAATGTTCATGTTACACAATTTCTTTAGCTATCCCCCATGTTATGGATACCCCCTTAGTTTCCAGTTCTTTGGTTTTCTTTTTTTCTCCTTTGAATCTCCCCCCTTCAAAAACAGGAAGTTTATTTTTCTTGCAACTATTTAGCCATCCCCTCCTTTGCTGCCTGTTACCTTCTTGAGTCGGATGTAGTTCTATACCAAACCCTTTGGTGTATGTTCAACTCTTTTTTCTGGTTCCTACGAGAATGAGATTTATCTAATAATTATTCCTCAACTCCTTCCTGGATATTTATATACTCTTTTTCTCATGTATCTCAATTGTAGCAAGCAGTAAATTCTATTCCTTTCCTCCTTTCTACAATAGTATATTCCTTTTACCCTCCTTCGCTTTCACTGTCTTTAACCCTCAGAAAACAATCAATCCATCTTGTTTTTAAAAAATTTAATTCCCCCAATACCCTTTGAAGGCATTAAAATTCCATCTTTTAGAATGTTATACAGCCTTTACCAATTACACAGACAAATTTACTTTTCTAAGTGTCTCTTGACTTTTGTGTTTGTATTTCAAAGTTCCTATTCAGCTTTGGTCTTTTCACTAGATTCTTCTATTACAGGTCCATTTCTCACCTTCACTCTACCTCATTACTATACAACTCAATTTTGCAAAGTAAGTTAATCTTGGTGATAAGCCTACTTTTTAGGGTTTGGGGATGTTGCATTCCAAGATTCCTCTTCTTTACAGTGGAAGCCTGCAGGTCTTGTGTAATCTTGGCCATGCTTCCTTCATTCCTAAAATCCCTTCTTGCTTCTTGGAGTAATTTTTTTCCCTCTGGATTGTGATTAGTACATTTCCGGGACTTTTCCTTTCAGAGCTTCTTTCAGGAGGTGGATTCCTTCCATTTTCACCTTTTTCCTAGCTACTAACAGATTTTGGCTGTTCTCATATTTCTTGAAACATATTTTACAGGCTTTTAAAAAAAATCATGGCTTTCCAAGAGCCTGATGATTCATAAATTATCCCTCCCTCTCATGTTTTCCAAGCCTCAGGTGTTTTTTTTTATATATCAGACATCTTACATATTTTTCAACTTTTTAATTTTGTTCTAATATTTCTTGTCTCAAGGAGTCACTGGTTTGTGTTTCTAATTCTCAGGGAGTCCATTACTTGATTGAGGTCCATCACTTTCTGTTACAAAGTATTTATTCTTCTTCTTTACCCTTTAACACCTTTCAATTATTTTTTCCAGAACTCTTCTTTTTATGTTTCATTCTTTGCATGTATTCATGTGGGCTTTGTGGAAAATGCATTTTTTCCCCTTTTGAGTGTCTGCTTATAGTTGTTACAGAGTTAATCTCTAGGTTGATTTTTTTTTTCGATTTCTCTGGATTAATAATTCTTTCACAGTGGTCAGTGTCTTTTGTTCACTTACCTTACGGAGTTAGCTCCTGAATCGGGTCTTTGTGCCACAGCAAGCTGCTGTGCTTAGGAGTGGGGCATTAGGTGTTGCTTGGTCTCACCCTAGGTTACCGATTCTTGTGCTGTCCTCTTATCTCCCCAGTGTGCCCCTGTGCTAGAAGTACTACTAGGTCCCAGGTCTCCCTCTCTCTCTCTGGATTTTCAGGGCTCTCTTTAGCTACTCAGAATGGAATGCTAAGGACCTCAGAGATCCTGGGTCTGGGACATCTGATCTTAATGCTGCCTCTTCCAGGGGATATGCTGTGGGATTCCAACCAACCCAGACTTTCCTGTGGGAACCCTCAGCTCTTGTTGCCTCGCAATATACTGCCCTGTAGACTACAGATCTCACTGGCTTATTTCTGGTCATTCTAGGAGGCTTCAGTTTTCTTTGTCTGTAATAACAGTAGCTTTTTGTCAGGCCTTCTTTCCTATCACCCATACGCTTCTGCCTGACTTTTTGTGCACTTCAGATGAAGTCATTTACTGTAATTTCTCATTAGATTTCTTGGTCATTATTCGGTCTGTTGCTATTTTTGATTTTTTTGTATTTTTGTTGCTGCAGTAGGTATGTGGGAGTTGGGCTGCCTGCCTCTCTACAGACAGCTATCTTGGCTGGAAGTCAATGCTTATATTTTACTCTTCATTTTGCATGTTTATTTGATTATTTTTATCTTGACATTTTAGTTATAATAAAAAAAATTAAGTCATTTAAGAGTTTGAATTAGATGATCTCTAAAGTCCTTGGCAGTTTTAACATTCTATGACTATGATACAAATGAAGCAATGACTTTACCAGCATGAATCAGTAAGGTAGTCAACATTTATTAAACTCTGGCTAGGCCCTATGCTAAGCCCTAGAAATACAAAGAAAAGCAAAAGAAACTCTCACTGTGGAAATTTTCTCCGTTGGAGTAGTCTATATGACTTAAAAACAATTACAACTTATATACAGTTTAGTAGATAAGTCCTAGGGGGCACTGATTATGGCACAGACATTAAATGACTTGCCCAGGATCACAAAGCTAGTAATTATCAGAGGAAGGATTTCAACACATGTTTAAACTTCAAGCCCAGCACTCCTTTCCTTTCTATTCTATTACAGTAGGAAATACAAAAAGAAGGGAAAGAGAAAAGCATTTATATAGCAACTACTATGTGCCAGGCACAATTTTGCAAAAATTAACTCATTTGATCCTCATGACAAATCAGAAGGGAGGTGCTATTATCTCCATTTTACAGTTGAGAAAACTGAGGCAAAAGGAAGTTAAGTGATTTGCCCAGGGTCACAGGGCTGCTAAGTGTCTGAGGCTGAATTTGAATTCAGGTTTTGCAGACTCCAAACCCACCACTGTGCCACCAGTTGCCTCTAAATAGATTCTATTCTATAGATTCTATATGTCCAATTTAAGTGCTACTTTAGAGCCTTCTTATTTCTTCAGTAAGGAGCACTCCTCAAAACACCTAGAGCATTTTGTTTTTTACCATTCATGTGACACTTATTACAACATAGTACCTTACATAGTACTTGTGTACATGTATCGACTCTCCTATGAGTACAAAAGCTCCTTATGGCAAAGAACATGTGGGTTGCTTTTTTTAAAATTTAATTTTAACTTAACTTTTCTCTCAATTACATTGAAACAAAAATTTTTAACACTCTTTTTTTTAAATGTTGAGTTCCATATTCTCTCCTCTCCCTCCTTGAGAAGACAATTTGATATAGATTATATACGTACAGTCATGCAAAACATATTTCCACATTAGCTACGTTTCAAAAGAAAACACAGACCAAAAATACAAAAACAAAAAAACAAAACCAACAACCAAGAATAATAAAGAAAGTAAAAAAAAGAGTATGCTTCAATTTGTATTCAGTCTCCATTAGTTTCTTCTCTGGAGGTTGACAGCATTTTTCATCTTAAGTCCTTTGGAATTGCCTTAGATCATTGTATTGCTGAGAAAAGCTAAGTCATTTGCAGTAGATCATCCTTACAATATTGCTGTTACTGTGTACAATGTTTCCAGGTTCTGCTCATTTCACTTTGTATCAGTTCACAAAAGTCTTTCCAGGCTTTTCTGAAATCTGTCTGCTCATCACTTCTTATGTCACTGTAGTATTCCATCACAATCCACCACAATTTGTTCAGCTATTCTCCAACTGATGGGCATCCCCTCAATTTCCAATTCTTTGCCACCACAAAAAGAGCTGCTATATATATATTTTTTTACTTATAGGTCCTTTTCCTTTTTCTTTGATCTTTCTGGGGTATAGACCTAGTGGTATTGCTGGGTCAAAGGGTACGCACAATTTTATAGCTATTTGGGCATAGTTCCAAATTGCTCTCTAGAACGGATGGATCAGTTTACAACTCCACCAACAGTGTATTACTGTCTCTAATTTTCCACGTCATGTGGGTTTTTTATAAAGGTCATTTATTGCCTTGTTTTCTGTATATTAATTCTGTCACTACTCATATATGTGTATATTGTCTCCCCAATAGGATGTAAGCTTCTGAAATCAAGTACTATCTCATTTTTAAAATTTTGTACCTCTAGTCTAGCACAGTGGCTGGCATAGAGTAGGGAGTGTAAAAAATGCTTGTTAAATTGATTTGTTTTTGATAAAGCAAACCCAGATTTATCGCAGGCAGCATAGTACAGTGGAAAAAACAACTGATTTGTAATCAGAGGACCAGGGGTCAAATACCACCTACAACAGAGACTTTGGCAAGTCACTTAGCTTCTGGACTCACTTTTTCTCCTCTGTAAAAATGAGGGATTTGGACTTGATGCACTAGAAGGTCCCTTCTAGCTTTGAATGTAGGCTCTCTGAAATGTGTTCCTTGCTTGCTCTAGCTTGTCTAGTCTTCATTCACCTTCTATAGACAATCCTGTGGATTTTGCTCTTCTCTCCAGTTACATAGCTCCTTTTCCCTTCCTCATAGTCTACAGAACTTCTGAAATATGAAGCCTAAGACATAAACCTGAATTTCAAGAATTCACTGCTAAGGTATTATTGTGTAACAGTTGAATTATTCAAGGATTTGCAGTTAGGTATCAGTTAACACTCGTTAATCAAAAGACTCCAATGTTCTCAACTATTTAGTAGACATTTCCACTGGCCTGCCATCACTTTGAACTCAGCATATAAAAATTAAATTCATCATTTTCCTCCCAAAATTAGTTTCTCCTTCCAACATAGAGAACGTGTCTTATTAGCTTCTCTAGCACAGTACCCTGCACATGGTATACACTCAAACACTGTAATAAATAAAAAGAGTCCTCTCTGAGTTAAGACTTCAGGGACCTTAACTTGCCAGAAGAGCTAATTGTACTTCAGGGACAAGCTATGAGACAATAAAGAAAGCCCAACCCAGAAATCTTACCAATGATTTCTCAGTTGGAACCAAATCCAAAAGTCTCAGCATGCCTTAAATGTTATATAAAGCCAATAACTGTTTTAAATTAGAAGCTGAACTATCCTCATATGCAAAAACTGAATTTTTCTTCTCAAGATAGTGGTATGGCACTTGGGACATAGGATCAGGCCACACTGTTAATATTATGAGATAAGTAAATTAAAGAAGCAAGACTTTTATAAAAGCTTCTTGCTGCACACATTCTAACCACTTGCTATTTTTCTTACATTCCCCAAGTGTGGACTTTCAAACTGCAAACACCCAATTAATTACTCAAACATTTCTTTTAGTCTTTTCACATGGCACTACTCTGGGGTGGGGAGTAGGGATGAAGTCCCTGCTCTCAATTCAATTCCACAGCATTTACTAAGCACCTACTATGTTGTCAGGCACTGTGCATGACACTAGGGACACAAAGACAAAAACTAAACAGCTCTTACTCTCAAGGAAACTATGTTCTCTTGGGAACTGAGAGTTTGCATCAACAACATCAGCATCAACAATATCTAGAATTAAATAAACTGCTGGATCAAAGTATATAAAACAATCATTTCTGCAAAAAAATGGTGAACAATTAAAAACCATACAAAAAGATTTTCAAAATAACTAATAAAAGAAGCGCAAATCAAAAGAGCCCTGAGGCTCTTTGCCTAGCAGCAAATTGCCAAAGATGACAAAAGCTGGAAATAGTGCTGAAGTGTTGTGGACGGACCAGCACACTAATGCAATGTTGGTGGAGCTGTGAATTAGTCTGACCATTCTGAAAAGCAATTTGGAATCAAGCTAAGAAAAGTGAATAAAATATCCATATCTTTTGACTCAGAGATCCCACTGCTAGGCCTATGACCCAAGGAAGTTAATGATAAAAAGAAAAGTCTCATATAGATATGAAAAAAAATTTATACCTTCCCATTTTGTAGTAGAAAAGAACTGGAAACAAAGTAGATGTCCACTGATTGAGGAATGGCTAAACAAATTGTGGTACGTGAATATAATGGAAAATTACTGTGCTGTCAGAAATGAATATAATGAACATAGCAGAGAAGTACAGAAAGACTTACATGAAGTATACAGAACCAAATCCTGTTGATTCTGGAGCCCAGTGACTACAACACCACAAATGGGAAGAATAATAATAACAAATCAAATGAAACTGAATGCTATGAAGTTATGATAGCCAAGTTAGCCGCAAAGAAGAGATATGAGAAAGCATTCCCCTCCCTTATTTACAGAGATGAGGGACTCTAGATGTGGAATATTACAGATGTTGGAATTTTTCAATGTGATAGTTTTGCCAAACCATTTCCTCCCTTTTAAAAATTCTTTTTAAAAAATAAGGCATGGCTCTCTAGGAGAAGGAAAAACAGTGGGAAATATAGGTAATATAAAAACAAAAGATCAATAAAATTATTTTTTAAAACGAATACTCCTGTCCAATTGCAACACAAATATTTACTAACAATCTAGGCAAAGCACTGTGCTAGGCACTAGCAGATCAAGATTTAGATAAGATATAGGTGATGGAACCTAGAGTCTACATGGGCACATGTCACAAATCACTATAATACAATGTAACATAAAAGAGTCAAAAAATGAAGTGCTAAGGGAAAGGGATATCAAAGACTCCTTCAAGATTATAGCTCCAGAGCTCAAAGTAATTTCAAAGGCTTTCTAGTCCAATTTTTTTTTTTATAGTTGAAGAACTGAGGCCTAGGAAGATTAAGTGATTTTTCCCAAGGTTACACAGGATATCAAGGTTACAGATTAATTTGAACTCAGGTTTTTCGACTCTAGAGCCTCTGACTCTTTTACCAAGTGCTAATTTGCAAAAGGGTGTACCACACCACCAGAATTTGAGCAGGAATCTATAGGCATGGATAAGAATTAGAGACCATAAAGGGGATGGTATTCCAAACTTATGGAAAAGTTTAAGCAAAAGCATAGAGGTAGAAAAGTATAAAGAGTGCATGGATAACAAGCAAATAGCTTAGTTTGGTTGGCAGGTAAATGTATTGAGGAGGGATATATGAGATAAGGCTGTTAAGGTACTTGTACACTGTAAAGCATTAAGTAAATGTGAGCTAATATAATTATTATTGTGGATGGTTTTAAATACCAGGGTAAGGAATCTGTACTTTTTTCAGTAGGCAATAAGAAGCCATTGATTGGTTCTGAGCAGAGGAATCTGACAAGACTATGTATAAAGCTTAGTTTAACTATGGTGTATAGGATGCAGTGGAGCCAGAGGTAAGAGAATTTAGGAAACCTGATAGAAGACTACTGCAATAGCCCAGACAGATGATTGCCTTGTTTGGCGAAGCTTTCAAAATAGAAAGGAAGAAACAGAAAGAATGCAAGCAACACTGTGCTGGTAAAATGAACAGAATTTTGTAATGGTTTCTTCCCACTCCCTTATTTCTCATATTTAATCAAATTTAACATCAACGTTTTGAACAAGATGGAACAAGTCAAATCAGAAAAAAACAAAAAACAAACAGATTTTTCAGAAAAAGAAAGTAGCTTGTTTTAGGATCTGTTGAGTCTGGGAGGTTGGCAGGATAGCTGAAGAGATTTAAGTCTGATGTATAGATTTGAGATAATCTGTATAGGGATAATGGCTGCAATGAATGAATGTGATTGCCTAGTGGTGTGGGGAGGGGGGCCGGGGGCGGGAGGAGATGGAGGAGTAAAGAGCCAAGCACAAAAAAAAAATCTTGGGATACCTTAACTTGTCATGAAAATGACAAGGTGCAAGGGAAGGTGACAGAGGAAAAAAATTATTAGATAAGCAGGAAGAAAGCCGAGAGAGAAGACTATATATCCAGAAAGAGGGGAGGTGGTCCAAAATGTCAAATGCTTAAGAGCCAAAGAGAATCCAGGTTTGAAAAATGTCTAGTGATTCACCTTTGAGAGAGCAGTTTCTGTATCATGGTGGGGGTGGGAGGGTGCAAGGAGCTGAGAAAAAAAAATGCTCGAACCAACTCGAAAGGTGTTCAGAACTCGCATAGGCCCTCTGGCCATCTTAGCCTTAGTTAGTACTGCGGGTATTAGAATGCCTTAATTTGGAAGCTAATTGCCTAATCTGCCCAGTCCAGCATTTCACATCAATTCGTATTCAAGAGAGAAGTTTTCCAGCGCAAAGCTAGCTTGAAGTAAAGAACTGGGGTAATAAGACTGCAGCTATTCTAAGAGGACAGTCAGCCATGGGGTGCGGCTGGTGGGGGCGGGGTGAGGGTGGGGTGCAGCTGAGGGACCTAAACAGGGAATCTGCGGGGGAAGAAGGAGGAGGAGGAGGTGGCGACGACTTCTTCCGGCGCAATAGGAGCATGGCTGGGAGCGGGGAAGGAGACAGAAAAAAGCGAGAGGCAGAAGGCGGTGCCAGAGGAGCCGGCCCCAGAGTGCGGCTGCTGCTGGGGATGAGGACGCTGGATGGCCGGGTGGAAGGATGGATGCAGGGATGAAGAAGGGAGGGACCAGGGAAGGGAGGTAGCTAGGGAGGCCCCCTGGGAGTGGGGGGTAGCTACAGGGAGCGGTGATCAGCGGCACTCACCAGGCCCTTCAGCGCTCCGCTCTGCTTGCGGCCACAGAAGGCTTGCCCCTCGTCCCCTCGGCTCAGGCCTCCCGGCACCTGTCGGCAGGGCAGCGACCCAGACTCCTTACAGCAGCGGAGTCGACATAGCGAGGGCGGGGGAGCGGGGGCCGGGAAAGCCGCCCGCAAGAGCCGCCGCAGCAGCTCAGCCAGCCAGCGCCGGCCCCCCACGGCGCGTCACGTGACCGGCGCTCCTGTGTGCGCGCGCGCGCACGTGACCGGTCCCGCCGCCTCGCTAGACTCGACGCCCTTGACTCCTTCGGGGTTGCCGGGTCTCGGTCACCGGCGCTCCGGAGGCGGTGTGGGACAGGGACTTGCGGTGGTTTTCCAAGCTCGCGATGCGACTACCGTAGTCTATGGTGAGGTACCTCTCGAGATCCCCAGTCCCTGGAGTTGTAGTCTTGTTCTGTGGCACCGAAACACGGGAATCGAACTCCTGTGTCCGGCATGACTTTAAAAGGACCCCCGGCCTCCCAGTTGTTCCGTGGAAGGTGGGCAGCAGCTTTGGCATTTGGTCACGGCCTTGTTACCTCCAACTTTCTTCTCCAATTGAAAGTGGAGCACAGTTCTCTCCAACCTGTTGCACGTGTTTAATGACAGCTCTAAAAATGTACATAGGACACATTTTAAAGTTTACTTTGCATTATTAACATTGTTTCTAATACTTTCTTAAGTCTAGACAATCTACAAAACAATAAGCCAAGCCACTATTTGTAGCATTTGCCCCAGCCACATCCGGGCCGCCCTTCCTACTTTCCTTTCCTGCCAGTGGCTCCAACAGCTGTCATTCAGTTTCAGTTCACTAGCTAAAATTCAGTTCTACTTGCATGTGTATAATTGTGATAAGTGACTCTTTCACCCTTGTGCCTATATTTTGTCCTTTTTTTCCCCCTTGGAGATAATGGGATGCTTTCGGTATAGTGCATAGGAACAAATGTGATTTAGAAAGGTTGTTTCTTAAAGAAGCAGAGGAAAATGTCAGTGGGAGTTAAGAATGGAAAATGGGTTTTGAATGAAAATGTGATGGATCTTGGAATAACAAATTCTTTCATGAATGCTGGGGAGGATCAGCTTAGATGTAAACTGCTTGCCTGCATCACTTTCTTCTGAGCCATCATTCCTATTCAGACCATTCCTACTTCTCCCTAGGCCTTCTCCAACCCAGTTTACACATTTTCTAGCCAACCTACTGCCTGTTGAAATTCTCCCTAAATTCTTAACATATTAACTAAAGTACTAGAAAATGATGAAATAAAAGTTGACAAGGGAACCCATATCCTCTCAGTATTATTCTAAAAATACTAATAAATACACCAGAAGAAAGCAAAATTATGGGACAGCCTCAAAAGGACAAAAAAAACCCCATTCAGATAATTAAGCCAAAGAAAGAAGTGCTTCAACAATTTTTAAAAATTATAAGAAGTTGAGGCAAAGGTGCACTCTATGTTCCAGCTAAACTTGGCTACTCACTGTCCCCTGAATTTTATATTCCACTTTCCATTTTCAGCAGGCTGTCTTCGGCAGGCTGACTCAGATGCCTGTAATACCTTCCCTCTTTACCATTACCTGGAGTCTCTCCAGACACTACCTCCTCCTCACCTGCCCCCTTATCTTTCTGCTACCCCCTTCCTGGCAACCATATATATGTTTTGTCTTCCTCCCATTAGAATATAATCTTCTTGCAGGTCTTGCTTATTCATATTTGTATTCCTAGCCTTTAGCCCAGTACCTATGCTTAATAAATTCTCACTTACTCACTTACTTTGTCTCTTTACACCTCTTAGAATTCCTAGCTTCCTTCAAAGTTGAGATCAGATCTACCTCTTTTGGGGAAGTATTCATGATCCCTCTCTCCCTCCTTGCGTGCTCCCACCTCTTTGTTAATGCCATCTCTTTCCTCAAATTAACTTATATTTTCTTATCTGTGCACATGTTGTATTCCCCCAAACAGAATGCCAGCTCCTTAATGGAAGATGCTGCTTTGTCTTGATGATTATATCCCTAGTTTCTTGCACAGAAATGGGGCTCAATAAATGTTTGTTGACCTGAGTGAAACTTGGGAGCTTAATACCTGTGGAAAAAGTAAACAAAACAACAGAGACAAAAAAACCAATTTTATTGGAAGACTATGGTGGGAGGAATAGAGAGAGAGGTAGTAAAGTAGGGAAAAAATACTCTACTTGGAGTCAGAAGACATGGATCCCAGTTCAGCTACTTACTGGTATGACCAGGGATCATAGCTGGAAGGAAACTCAGAGACCATCTAGTTGAACTTCCTCACTATACAGATGAAGAAACTGAAGGTCAGGGAGGTGAAGGGATTTGCCCAGGGTCATACAGGTAGCAAACATTAGGGGCAATATTTGAACCTAGGTCTTCTGGCTCCAGAGACAGTGTCCTTTTCAGTGCTCCACACTACCTCTATTTAACTTCTCTAGGCCTCAGTTTCTTCATCTGTGAAATAAGAGGGTTGGATCAAATGACCAGCAAATAACTAACTACCCTATAATTTCCTCAAGTTCATTGAAGAGTTTCTTTATACTTTCTTGACATTGGCCAATTAAAACCTGAAATAGGCACACCTGCTACAGGGTGCAAACAGGCCACTTCAAAGTCTAAAGAAGTGAACGCTTAAGTCTCATCTTTGTTACCTGTCCTTTACACCCTGTAATTTCATCAAGTGAGGTGGGGGAACTCCATTGATCAGAGTGCCCTGCTCTACTCCCCTATACACTCAGATACATACAGAGATAAAGAATGAGAAAAAACAAACAAACAAAAGCTCAGGATAACGAGGGTAGAGAGTTGTGGGAGACAATCCCAGAACAAAACTCAGACGTTAAAAGGAGTGGAGGTGGAAGTTCTTGTGTTCTTCTCACCCGTGCAATATTCCCTTGTTCCTGCAGCCACCTTTTCCCATTGTTGAGTTCCTTCTATGGCCTCCATTTTTTGGGAGGAACCCAGGTCAGTCTGCCTTCATTTCTCTTTAGGCTCTGCTTCTGACTTTCTAGACTTTGCCACAATGCTCCAATAAGGGTACCTCTCCCACACCCACACCCTACTTTTCAGATCCCTTTTATACATTATCTTCCATCATTAGAATAATGTAAGCTCCTTGGGGGCAGGGACTATTTTTTTTGCTTGTATTTGTATCCCCAACCCATAGACCATTATCTGGCTGTGATAAGCAATTAATAAATACTTGTTGAGTGACTGATTGGAAGTTATATCTCTGTGAAATTTATAGAATTTAAAGTATAAAATATAGCCACTTCATTTAGTGGTATGTGTATATGGGATGGTTAAGATAGGGAAAGGATTAACATTAGTGGAATAAAAAAGACTGTTACTTTTGGACAAAATGAATGTTTTAACAAAGAATGTTAGCAGATAAGTTACTTAACAATTATGACAGTAACACTGGTGTGGGATCCTTGTGTACTTGGTGGGTCACCCATGTGACTCTTGGGGTACTTTACTAGCCGGAATAGCCCACATTAGTGCATGACCTGTCTCTTGTAGGTCTATAAAAAGTGTCACCTGGCTATTAACCGGCTAGGCAGAGTAGTTTATAATTTTTTCCACCAGGGGGCACTATATGCTAGCCATGAGCCCAAGGGTCCCCTTGATTTCCCCACATGCAACAAAGGCTTGATGTTGCCACATACACTAAAACGTCTCGTACGTGTGCATGTGCATGCAGCTCCATTCTGCCAAGCTGCCTGGCTCCAAAGAGTTGGGCAAAGAGAAACTCCGCTGATAGTAATTCTGAATGAATCCAAGACATGATATGAAATATGGCTCAGAATTACTAAGATATGGAAATGTCTATATTTCTAGCCCCATCTTACCTCTGGGGAAATTTCTGCTGTCAACCTATTGATAATTACAAATAATCAACTTTTCTGTGGTCACATGATTTATTAAGCATAGTAAAGTAAGGTTGCAAAGTTCCCCAAGATGGAGTTCTTTGCCCCAGTCATATGTAAACCTTCTCTCACTTACCCTCCACCTTTTTGGGAGGTGCTTAGACAACAATATTACAAGACTTCTCGCAACAGATTAAGTTAGGAATTACATGTTTGGTATCCCTTTTAGTGTCAGGGACTTGTTGAAGCAAATAAACTGAATCACTCTATGATGTATTTTAGGGAATTGAGTTTATTAGAAACATAGATTTATGAATTTTTCAAGCATTTACTGGAAGAAGGGTTGTTGACTGATGTGGATTCAAATGAGATAACCTATGTAAAGCACTTCGAAAACTTTGAAGTACTATATCAATGCTAGCTACTGTTATTCTTATTCCCCCTTACCTGTCAAGAATTCCCAACTAAAAAGTGAAGTCTCATAGTTTATCTCATTTTCTGAGGGGCTTCTACGTAATTCTAAGTAATTATCTATAACTAGAGGTACTGAAATATAATTGTACTTTTGAACAAAGTGTTTAACAGAAAGGAGAAATAATGAATGAATGAAAAAAGCCCTTATAATTAAAGGTCTCTTGCCCTTTACAAAATGCAAATGACAACTCTTTGTCTCTGTTACCTGCCTCTTATATTCTATTATTTTTATGATATTCTACATTTCTATTATTAAGTGGCCTGGGGGAACTCAATTGATCAGACTCCCCTGATTAATCCTCCTATACACCCCTTCCTTCTATTTTCTACATGTAAACTGTTTCCAGGATGAAAACATCCCACTTACTGACTAATTGGATTCAATTCTATTAGCATGATGCATCTCCTGGGAGAGGCTCATTACCAAGGAGCTCCTCATTATGGAGAATGCTTCAACTTTGGCACTCATGCTTCATCAGTAGCCTCAGTTGCCTCTGCCCCTCTGATTGGAGGGCTGGAGAGTGGAGCAAAAAAAACTCCCCTCAAAGCCTCCCTTTAAAGAGGCCTAGAAGCCCAGCCAATTCTTCATTTCCCAACAGCTATTCAGCTTCAAATCAACAACATCATATCCCTAGTCCTCCTTTTATGCATCATCTTACCCCATTAGATTGTAAGCTCCTTGAGGACAGGGACTGCCTTTCTTTTTCTTATTTGTATCCCTAGCACTTAGTATTGTGCCTGGCACATAGTAAGTGCTTAATAAATGTTGTATTGGTGAAGCAGGATATGTAAGTCTCAAGCTTTAAGTAGAGTCAAATTAAAGGGACTTAAAACTATAGTTCAATGAACTAGGCCTCTAACCTTAGTACCAGCTGTCGATTTATATTAATTGCTTGTGTGCCAATAGTGCCATGTGTTACAAAGTCCCAGAAATACTAAAAATCCTTGGAATATGACCAATTACAATTAGACCTGTTTTAATAATTTACTATTGTGTGAACTGTATGGAATCCTTGAAGCTATATATGATTATATATTATATATGTATATATATATATTATATATGTGATTATATATATATCTCATGATTGTGTACCACAAATGTGTCTTTGACTTATTTTATATTTGTTAGATAAATACTTTGTTCTTGAGTCTGTAATTATAATGCAACTTCATTGTCTGAAATAATTACTTAGAGTTCTTTGAAAGCCCCTTTGATGGGTATTTAAACCCCAAACTTTCTCTTAAAAATTAGGAATCTAGGCTTTTAGGGTAGATCCTTATAATACAACAATTCTCCAAGTAATTGCTTGATAAATTAATATGTAAATGATTCCCCCAACTTATTAGGGTCATTTGTTTGATTGAAAGGAGCAGAAACAAAGATAGTTTTATAAGAGACACTGAAAAAGTGACCCCACAGAAAAAACCATTTGCTGAGAGTCAAAATGGTCAGTGTCTTGTTTCCCATCTCTAATTCACATGGTACTGACATGAGGACTTTAAGATTAAAAGGTGGGAAACCCTGTTAGCTAGAACTAGTTGGTAGGAGGTAAGGTTAGGTAATGAAGAGCTCTAAATACTAAACAGAGAGTTTTGTATTTGATCTGGGATGTGATATGGAGTTATCGAGTAGAGGGTGACATAGATAGACTTGAACTTTAGGAAAATCACTTTGAGAGCTGAAATGGATTGGAGTGGAGAGAGACTTGACCACCTGCAATAGTCCAAGCATGAGTTGATGAGGGCCTGTACCAGGGTGATAGCAATGTCAGAGGAGAAAAGGGGACATATACAACACTTGTTGCAAAGGTGAAATAGACAAATCTTGGCAACAGATTGGATATGAGGAATAACAGTGAAGAGTCCAGAATAACCCCTAGGTTGCAAGTCTGGAAAACTAAGAGGATAGTGGTGCCCTTAACAGTAATAGAGAATTTTGGAAGGGAGGAGGGTTTGGGGGAAAGATAATGAGTTCTGTTTGGATTTGTTGAATTTAAGATTTCTACTGGACACCCAGTATGAGATATTTGAAAGGTAATTGGAAATGTAAAAATGGAGGTCAGCAGAGAAGTTAAAATAGAATAGGTGTATTTGAGAATCATCAGCATAGAGATGATAATTAAATCCCTACAGGCTGATAAGACCATCAAGTGAAGTAGTATAAAGAGAGAAGGCCCAGGTCAGCCATGTGGAACATTAATAGTTAGTGGGTATGACCTGAATGACCTAGGTAGGAGAATCAGGAGAGAGTAGTGTCCCAAAAACCTAGAAAGAAGAGAGTACCTAGGAGGAAAGAGTGATCAACAGTGTCAAAGCCTGCAGAGAGGTCAGAGAAAATGAGGATTGAGAAAAGGCCATTGGATTTGGCAATTAAGAGATTTTTGGTACCTTTGGAGAAATCAGGTTGGAAGCTACATTATAAGGGGTTAAGAAGAGAGTGGGAAAAAGTGGAGGCACCCATTGGCTTCATCACAAATACACTCAGTGTCTACACTGACTCCTGCTGCTGGGAAGAATTAATTGGAAGAAATTCTTTGTTGTTTGTTTGGAAGAGCTGATTGGAGTGAAAAGCTTTTCTGTTGGGAAGAAATGTCCAGAGGGGGAAGGTTCTACCTTTGCTTTTCCCTATAGCCTGAGAGGTGGAAACCCTTGAGAGCCCAGGCAAAGCAACTGACTTGGAAACTCTCTGCAGATCACAGACTCTGGGAAATGGCTTTTTCTAAAAGAGCATATTGCTATTTTATTGTCCAACCAAGAGAATAGATTTGGAGAAGTTCTGCAGTAACCAAGCTGAGAGTTCTTTTTTTGCTGAAAGAATTTAATATTGTCTTGGCAGCCTAGGAGAGGAGTGGTCCTACCCAGCAGGAGAACAGAGAGTCTGATTTAGTGATTTGTAATGTTGATTGTCTCTGAAATCTGGAGCCAGAATTTTAAGTTGCAGTAGGAACATGGGTTCCTACTCAGCGTGCCTCAGTTTGTATCCACTCTCCCCCATGGACACTGTGAGTCTTGGTGGGAGAGTGAGTCCCAAGTTTATGAGTGGAATGTTATGCTTTAATTATTCTTGCTTTGCTTTCTTTTTAGTAAATATTTCTGATTAAGAGTTACTAATATCATCTTGGCTGATTTATTAAATGGGAAACACACCTTAGGGGAGGGTAGGGACTCAGGAGCTACATTTGTGAGTAGTAGGAATTTATTTCCCCCATACCATGGTTACTACTAGGACTTTTAGAGTGAGTTGTAGCACTAGTGATCAGTGTTTAGGAAAACCCCCAACCTGATGACATGCGTGTGAGTTGGGGTGAACAATCCAGGCCAGAGAATAGAGAGGGAGAAGAGTGGGGTCAGAGTCCCAGTCTATGCGACAAATAAATTTGTGTATCTAATAAATCCAAATCCTATACACAAGTTTACTTGCTTTGATACAATAGTTTTTCTAATTCTCTTTTTCATTATGTCACAAAGATTCACAACAAATGCAATTGAATGACTTTAAGGTATAGATTTGTTAGCTGTAGTAGCTAGAGGCACTTTTCTCCACTATAGAATTGTTCCTACCAAGTAAACCAACTCACTTATGTGGACTGGTAAAATACCTTTCCCGCTTTTTAGTGTCTGGTAACCAATGACAAATTCTTACCACTGTATACTCCTTTTTTATTAATTTTTTTCAATCAGCTAACATTCACCTTCTCTCCCTCCTACCCCACAACTGAGAAGGAAAACCCCTGTTGCCAACTTGTATAGTTAAGCAAAATAAATTTCCATATTAGCCATGCCCAAAAAAAAGTCTCATTTTCCATTCTGAGTCTTTTATTTCTCTATCAGAAGGTGAGTAGCATGCTTCGTTATTAGTCCTCAGAAATTTTAGTTGGTCACCATTCCAGTGAGAGTAATTTCAAAGTTGTCTTTACAATATTGTTGTTTTCACATAAATTGTTCTCTTGGTTCTGCTTACTTCACTCTGCATCAGTTAATATGTCTTCCCAGTTTTCTCTTACACCATCCCCTTCATTATTTCTTACTGTATAATAGTGTTCTATCATATTATATATCATAATTTGTTCAGTTATTCTCTAATTAATGGGCACCCCTTCAGTTTCCAATTCCTTGCCACAGCAAAAAGAGTTTTAAATATTTTTTGTATATCTTTAATTAGTTTATTTTGCTTAATCCCTAATCCCTCCCTTAATCTCCCTTTGCTCTAATTTCTCCATCTTCCTTCTCCCCTTTTCCTCCTATTCTCTGTTGTGTGAAATGTATTTCTGTACCAAACTCTTTGTGTGTCTATGTATGTGTATTCTTCCTTCCTTTGACCAGTTCATATAAGAGTGAGGTTCAAGTATCACATGATCCCACTACCTATTCCTCCTTGTTTTTTATAAACTTTTCATTTACCCCAGTTATGTGAGATTAATCCCTCCCCCCACCCAGTCTATTCCTATGTCCCTCCCTTTCCATTCTTCTTTTAAGACTGATGGAATCCTAATAAAGCTGGCCCCAGCCCCAATATTCTCACTTCCTTTGGGCCTTACTGAACGGTAAGCATGTCCTGATTTAACCACACAATCTGGCTTTAACCATGTCATAAGCCCCTAGACTCAATAGTCACTGCCCCTAGCTAGCCACTGCCCCCAAATCCAGTTTATATATTTGAACATGTGTGTTCTTGTACTCAACCACAATAACATCATCCATTTAGCCCAAGATAGAACCACAATACCTAATCTTGACCAGACAGGACCACAATAGTTAGCCAATCAGAAAGCAGCATAACCAGGATGTTTGGCCACCGAACCATAGAAAGAACCCCTCTCTATTACCTAATCCCTTGACAAATCCCTCCTGTCTTTTTAATATTCATAATTTCTATTGTGTAATCAGCATCATTACACTAAAAAATTGCCTGTTTTGTTTTACTAAGCTGCTGGTTCCTCTTGGAACTTAGACCACTTCATGAGAGTCATCAATCCCAATAAATGCTTATACTTGGATTGGAGGTAGTCTGACTGAATTCTTTGAGATGACTCGACAACACACCATGAAACCACAACAAGATCATCAAGACATGACAAAATTACTTCTAGGCTTTTTTTCTAATTAGACCCTCTCTATGATCCATAATGAGGATAGATTTTATAGGGGACACATGTCATCTCCCCATATTAGAATGTATATATATATCTCCTTGTTTCTAACTCTTACATTTACCTTTTTATGCTTCTCTAGCCCCCTAGGTTTGCACTTCAAAGTGTCTATGAAGCTTTTACATTTTCATCAAGAATGCTTGGAAGTCTTCTATATAGTACAGCAGATAGAACATTAGATTTGGAGTCAGGAAAATCCTGCCTCAACTTAGTAGCTGTGTGACCCTGGGCAAATTCACTTCACCTCTTTCAGTCTCAATTTTCTCATCTGTAAAAATGGGGATAATAATAGCCCCTCTCTTACACAGTTGTTTTGAGGATCCAATGAGCTAATATATATAAAGTGCTTTGCAAACCTTAAATACTGACTATTATTTTATTAAAGGTCCATTTCCGCTGCCCCCTGCCCTGCCTTCTCTTCCCTTCCTCCTCTCCTGCCCCGACCCACACCAAATTGTACTCAGTTTTGTTGACTAAGTTTTTCTTGGTTGTAAATCTAACTCCTTTGCCTTCTGAATATCATAGTTCAAGTTCTGTCATCCTTTATAGCAGTGGCTGCTAAATTTGGTGTGATCCTGACTGTGGTTTCTTTGTACTTGAATTCTTTTTAACTAGCTACTTGTAGTATTATTTTCTATGACCTGGATGCTCTGGATATTGGCTATAATCTTCCTGGAAGTTTTCATTTTCAACTTTCTTTCAGAATGTGACTGGTGAATTCTTTTTTTTCAATTTGCCCTCTGGCTATAAGAGATATGGGCTGTTTTCTTTTATGATTTCTTGAAATATGACTTTTATTTGTTGATGGTCCATTTTAAAAATCTTTTTGATTTTGTTTTACTATTTCTTATTGTCTAATGGGGTCACTAGCTTCTGTTTGGTCCATTCTAATTTTCAGGGAATTTGTTGTTTGGGCAAGGTTTTGTACCTCTTGTGCCAAGCTACTACTGTAATTCTTTCTTTTTCCATAGCTCTCCTTTCTTTTCCAATTTTTTCCTCTAGTATTCTCAAATTAATTATGAAAACATTTTAAACTCTTTTTAAAAATGTTTGCCTCATTGCTTTCAGGATTTCTAGCTGAACTTATACCTAAGCTATGTATTTCAATTATTTTTTTATTATCATTACAATTTTTTTTCTCATTTTGGCACTTCCTTATGACTGACAAATCATATATTACAATATCTAAGGTTTTGGACTAACCTTACATTAGTTACATTTTAAACTAGTGTTTCCATTTTTAAGATAGCCTTTTTGGGTCTTTCTTGAGATTTAAGGAGCAGCCTAGACTCAACAGCGCATCTAAAAATCAAATTTTAGAGTGATTTACTTCTAGAGTGACTAAACTTATTAGTTTTAGTGAAGATTTTTATTTATACACTATAATAATTTCTCCCTCTATTTCATCCATTTTATATTGGTTCCTGTTAGTTCTAATTTCATAAGGGTACTATTCTCTGACCTTGCCCCTAAATGCTAGGAGTAGACAACTTTTAGGACTCAGATCACCTATTTATTGTTTACATTGTCTGAGATGGCAGGACCAAGTGGTATTATGAAGGAGGGGCCAGCTGGTTTCTCTAAATCTTGGGTCTCCAGTCCCCTGTTTGATAAGAAAATGGAGCTGCCCATGGCAAGGGGGAAATGTCTTTGATTTGTTGTTAGATGTCCAGGAGCGACACGAAATGTAAACCCTATTATCTTCCATTGGTAAATTTTGGGCTTTTTGCTTTATTGCCCATGACCATACGGAGATAGGCAGTTCAATAAGAGCTGAAAGCAAGGGTGAAAAAAAAGGGTGGGGGAGATGCAAAAAGAGGACTAAGGTAGTAGGTCTGAGATGTAAGGTGGGAAGGTCTGTTCTTTGCTCTTTCCCAAACCTTGGCAGTGGGATTCAACTAACATTGTGCTACATACTGAGGATGTTGAAACAAAAACAAAATGAAATAGACCTGCCTTCAAAAAGTTTACCTCTTAAAGGGGGGCAGAATATGCAACATATACATAGATATATAAAGATCAAGTACATATAAAGTAATGCAAAGTGATTTCAAGGAGATTGTTGTTATTGTTCATTCATTCAGTCTTGTCTGACCCTTTATGACTCCATGCACCATAGCACACCAGGCTCACCTATTCTCCACTATCTCCCAAAGTCTTTCCAAGCTTATGTTCATTGTTTCCATGACACTATCTATCCATCTCATTCTCTGCTGTCCCTTTCTTTTACCTTCAAGCTTTCTCAACATTAGGCTTTTTTCCAATGAGTCCAGGCTTCTCATTATATGGCTAAAGTATTTAAGCTTCAGCTTCAGTATTTGTCCTTTCAGTGAATAGTCTGAATTAATTTCTTTAAGTATTAACTGATCTGATCTCATTACTACCCAAGGGACTCTCAAAAGTCTTTTCTAGCATCACATTTTGAAAACATCGATTCTGTGGAGCTCAGCTTTTCTTATAATCCAACTCTTATAGCCATACATTACTACTGGAAAAACCATAACTTTGACTATCCAGACCTTTACTGGCAAAGTACCATCTCTGCTTTTTAGTATGATGTCCAGCTTTCCTTCCAAGGAGCAAGTGTCTTTTAATTTTGTGGCTGTAGTTGCCATCTGCAGTGATCTTTGAGCCCAAAAATATAAAGTCTGAAACTAACTCCATTTCTTCTCATTGTATTTGCCAGGAAGTAATGGGACCAGTTGCCATGAGCTTAGTTTTTTTGATGTTAAGCTTCAATACAGCTTTTTCACTGTCTTTTTTCACCCTCAAAAGGCTTCTTAAATCTTCTTTACTTTCTGCCATCAGAGTGGTATCATTTGCATATCTGTGATTATTGATATTTCTTCCAGCAACCTTAATTCTGGCTTTTGATTCATGCAGCCTGATATTTCACATGATGTACTCTGCACCTGAGTTAAATAAATAAGGTGACAATATACAGCTTTGTCATAGTCTTTTGCCAATCTTAAACCAATCAATTTTCCATATTCTATTCTAACTGTTGATTCTTGACCTGCATACAAGTGTCTTAGGAGATGTTACAGTTAGACAGCTTATGTTTCCACAGGTAGAATAGTGCAGAGAGTTATAAAAACAAGTCAAGGAAGCAGTTACACTGCAGGTGGGCCTGGGCTTGGCCCAAAGCTGATGGTTCCAAGAAGACCCCAAAATCAAAATGAGAGTGAACCTCAAGCATAGTAACTTCTCTGCCCAGGGTGGGGGTGGGGGGGGCAAAAGCACAATTGTCAGCACAATAGGGCAGGAACAGGGGACATTCCAGAACAAATGTAACCTGGAAGGAACAAACCAATCCAGGCCTGGGAGGTTTTGAGCAGAATTTAACTGCATAAAAGCACACTTGCCCCTGCACTCAGGACCCATCCCTCCTGAAGAGGGGTGGAGCCCGTTTCTGGCCAGAAATGTCTAAATCCTCTGGACTTTCTCTGTAATAAACTTTCTTGATACTAAATTTTTGGTGTCAAGCATATTTCTAAGAGGAGACAAGTGAGATGTAACATTTTTTTGTGAGTCACAGGAAGACTTTAGTGCAGTCAGTGAAACAGAAGTTGATGTTTTTCTGGAACTCCTTTACTTTCTCCATAATCCAGTAAATACTGGTGATTTGGTCTGTAGCTCCTCTGCCTCTTTGAAAACCAGCCTGCTCTTGTGGTAATTCTCAGTTCACACATTGCTCAAGCCTAGCTTGCAGAATCTTAAGCATAACCTTGCTGACATGTGAAATGAGTGTAATTGTTCAGTCATTTGAGCATTCCTTGATATTACTCTTCTTTAGGATTGGGATGTAAACTTATCTTTTCTAACCGGAGGCCACTGTTTTGTTTTCCAAATTTGCTGGCATATTGAGTGCAGCACTTTAAACAATATCATCTTTTAGGATTTTAAATAGCTCAGCTGGAATTCCATCACCTCCATTAGCCTTATTATTAGCAATGCTTCCTAAGGCCCACTTGATTTCATTCTCCAGGATGTATGGTTCTAGATCAATAATTGTACCATTCTGGATACTGGTGATGTTAAGGTCTTTCTTGTATAGTTCTTCTATATATTCTTGCCACCTCTTCTTAATCTTTTCTACTTCTGTTAAGTCTCTACCATTTTTGTCTTTTATCATGACCATTTGGCATGAAATGTTCCTTTGATATCTCTAATTTTCTTGAAGAGATCTGTTGTCTTTCCCATCCTATTGTTTTCTTCTATTTCTTAGCACTGCTCATTTAAGAAAACCTTATCTCTCCTTGCTATTCTCTATAACTTTGCATGCAGTTGGGTATATCTTTCCCTTTCCCTTTTGCTTTCCTTCTTTCCTCAGCTATTTATAAAGCCTCATCAGACAACCATTTTGCTATCTTGCTCTTTTTTTTCCCTCTGGAATGTTTTTTGTTGTTACCTCCTGTACAATATTGTGAATCTCTCTCCATAGTTTTTCAGGCACTCTATCTACTAGGTCTAATCCCTTAAATCTATTCATCACCTCCACATCATGTTCATAAGAGACCTTATTTAGGTCATACCTATGTGATCATATGGTTTCCCCTGCTCGAGGCTGAATTTGCAATAAGAAGCTCATGATCAGAGCCACAGTTAGCTCCAGGCCTTGTTTTAACTGCCCATATAGAGCTTCTCCACCTTTGGCTACAAAGTATATAATCAATCTGATTTCAATATTGACCCTCAGGTGATGTCCATGCATAGAGTCACCTTTTAGGTTGTTGAAAGTATTTACTATGACCTGTGAGTTAGCTTGGCAAAAATCTGTTAGTTTAGGTCCTGCCTCATTAGGTATGCCAAGGCCAAACTTGTTTGTTATCCCAATTATCTTTTTATTTCCCACTTTAGCATTCCAACCCCCTATGATGGATGTAACATCTTTTTTTGTGTTATTTCTAGAAGATGTTGTAGATCTTCATAGAACTGATCAACTTTGGCTTCTTTGGCATCAGTGGTTGCAGCATAAACTTGTTTACTGTGATGCCTTGTATTCTAAAAGGTATCATTCCATTATTTTTTAGATTATGCTCCAGTACTGCTTTTCTTATCCTTTTATTGAGTACAAAGACCACTCCATTTTTTCTAAAGGATTCTTGACCACAGTAGTATGTGTAATGATCACTTTAATTAAAGTCACCCATTTCCATTCATTTAAGTTCACTGACACCCAAGATGTCAGTGTTTAAAATTTCTATCTCCTGTCTGACCACATTTAGCTTACCTTGATTCATAGATCTTATATTCCAGGTTTTTATACAATATTGATCTTTACAGCATTGGACTTTCCTTCCACGGTCACCAGACGTATCAGAAGTAGATCTTCCTTTTCGCTTTGGCTCAGCCTCTTCATTCATTCAACCACTTGTAGTTGTCCTCCACTTCTCACCAGTAGTGTGTTGGACACCTTTGGCCTGAGGGGCTCATCTTATGGTGTCATCTTTTGTCATTTTAATACTGTCCATGGGTTCTTCTTGGCAAAGACACTGTAATGGTTTGCCATTTTTTCTTCAGTGGATCATCTTTTGTCGGAGGGGACCTTGAAAGGCTTTCTGAGGGAAGTAGCATCTGACCCATATTTTGAAGCTAGGGATTCTTTAAGGGGAAGATAAGGAGACAGTGCATCTAACCTGTACTAGGAATATCTATTGGCCAGTTTAATTAGAAGACAAGGTGTGTGAAGGGGAGTAATATGTAATACATTAGGAAAGACAGGTGAAAGCCATGTTTTTCTGAGGAGTCTGTATTCCAGGGGTGTGCTTAAATTAGTTCCTGTTGATCAACAAGAGACATTGTTAAAATTTCAGTGTGAGCATTCATACTAGGCAAACTACAAATTAGGGACTGATTTATTGTTTTGTTGCTTGTCTAGACTTAAGAAAATGATGGCTATAATGTTTGTAATGTAAATTAAACTTAAAAGTGTGTCAGAGAGCAGGTTGTTAAAAGATTTATTAGCACAACTCTGATTATATCCTAGAGGTAAACTGAGAGCTATGGCAAAGATATAGGGTCAGAGAGTAGGGGAGTGACATGATCAGATTCCTATTTAAAGAGCAGCATTTGGCCACTTGTGCATAGGATGGTTTGGAGAGCAGAGACTAGGCCAGTTAGTCTGTGAGAAGTGATGAGGTCCTGTACTAGAGTGGTGGCTGTGTGAATGGAAGACAGGGAATGGAGTCTAGAGAAATATTGTGGAGGTAACATTGACAAGACTTGGCAACAGATTGGATGTGGCAAGTGAGGTAGAGAGAAAAAATAAAGGATGACTGCAAGGTTGCTTAACTTGAGTGACATCTTGTTGAGAGTTCTCAATGACAGTAACCCTCTACTGCCCTTGGGGGATTGTTGTCCCTACCCAAGCCATCAGGGCAGCCCCTCTTTAAGAGGTCAATTTTGCCAGATCGTTTATTGCCCAGGATTGAAATAACCTTGGGCGTAGTTTACCACACACACGCAGGCGCACTCACTTAAGAAGGGTGGGGGTGGGGACTCCTTCGCGTCCCCAGCGCCTACGGGCTGGGAGCGCGGGCACATGCTGACAGCGGAGGCCGTTGGGCAGCCTAGCTGGCAGGTGGCAGGTGGTGCTTGGCCTTCCTGGTTCCTCCATACCTTAGTTTGGGCAGCCCTGCCTCGGTTATGAGGATCCGTGGCCATTGACTGGCGTCGAGAGGTATCAGCAGAGCTGGGGTCGGGGCTGGAGAGGCCTCTTCGGGCCTTGGCCCCCCCAGGCCTAGCCATTTCTGTCTCCTTTTTGGGCAACCCAGGAGTCTCATCTTGGGCTGCCTGGATTGTCATGGTTAGTGAACACCCCTCCTCCTCCCCGCCCATACCCGACCCCCTGACCCCACCCATATTGGCTCAGCCTCCACCCTGTCGGCCTCAGCCCTCCGGCTTAGCCCAGGCGCATGCACAGACCCTTCCAGCTTGTACCCAGACTGGTACCAGCCACGCGGAGCCCTAGCAATACTTGCACAGCTCGGGCATCTTGCTTTCCTTTTTCCAATGTTTAGAAAAGGATATTCAGTTCTGCAGTAAAGAAGAGGAATTTGGGTTCTGTGTGTAGGAAACCTTACCACCACCTCTGTTCAAGTCAGGGGTACACTCACTCGCAAGAGATCCGTGGATGGAATACTTGTATTAATTCCCCATGTATAGTTTGGATGTTAGACGTTTATCAGAGATATTTGATGTAAATTTTTTTTTGATGAGGTTAATTTTTAAAATGTAATAGAATCAGGAGATTAACTCAGTTCTTTTGTGAGGGAAGCATACTTTTTTCCCCCCTAAATACCAATGATGTATTAATGTGGTATTGACATAACCTTAGTTCTTAAAGACTGTGTCATTGAACAAACTCTGCCAGATCACAGGACCATAAATTTAGAGCTGGAAGAGGTCTTAGAGGTCATATATTCAAACCCCAATGTTTTACATAAGAAAAGACTGAGACTTGCCCAGGGTCTAATAGATGTCGATGGTAGAGGCAAGATCTGAACCGTGGTCCTTTTCAAATCCAATACTCTATCCACTAATCCATGTTGCAAAGCTTTGTGTAGACTGCATTTGAGCCTAACAATCCACCCTCCCTGAGTATGTGGAGAATCAATCCCCTCTGCAGGTGGATGAATTCTTTTGGGTACAGCAACCCATGATGTGCCTATCAAGTTGTGCAAAGGTTGCATTTTGCATCAGTGAAAGGAGTACTCTTACAGATAAACCATAAATATTAAGAAGAATCTGAAGAAAAACTATCAATTTCTGAAGCAGGTGACCTAGTTTTACTTTTTTATTGATGAATGCAATATTCATTCACTTACTGTCTTTATATAGTATATAGCTATGCTGTGCACTGGGGATACAAAAGCAGAAAATGAGAGTTCCATTTCTCCAGGAGCTTACGTTTTGCCAGTAGGATACAATATGCACATAGATAGGTAAACAAGTTAATATGAAGGCTAGAGCACTAACAAGTGAAAGAATCAGAGAAGTACTTATGGAGGAAGTCCTATTCAACCTCCATCTTTGAAGGAAAATAAAGAGGAAATACATTCCAGTCATGAGTCTAGGGATCTTACTCAGAATTCTTTTTTTTAAAAAAATTAGTATTTTATTTTTTTCCCCAGTTACATGTCGACAATTTTTAGCATTCATTTTTACAAGATTTTGAGTTTAAAAATTTTCTCCCTCCTTTCCTCTCCTCCCCTCTTCTGAAAATAGTAGGTAGTTTTATATAGTTTTTACATGTGCTATCATGTGAAAAATATTTCCATATTAGTCACAGTCATGAAAGAAGAAACATCAAAAGGGGAAAAAAAGCCATGAGAAAGAATAAAGTAAGTGAAAAAAATATGCTTCATTCTGCATTCGGAGTCCATCAGTACTTTATCTGGATAGGAATAAGTACTTTATCTGGATAGGAATAAAGTTCTTTGTACTTGTCTTGGATTATTATGTTGCTGAGAAGAGATGAGTCATTCCTAGTTGATTATCACACAGTGTTGCTGATACTATGTATAATGTTTTCTTGGTTCTGCTCATTTCACTTTGCATCAGTCCTATAAATCTTTCCAAGTTTTTCTGAAATCTGCCTGTTCATCATTTCTTATTGCACAATAGTCTTCCATTACATTCATATATCACAGCTTGTTTAGCTGTTCCTCAATTGATGGGCATCCCCTCAATTTCCAATATTTTGCCACCACAAAAGGGGTTGCTATAAATATTTTTGCATATGTGAGTCCTTTTCCCTTAGTCCAGTGATTCTGATATTGTCTCTCCCAGATCTGTTTTCCAGGTCAGTTGTTTTTCCCATAAGGTATTTTATATTTTCTTCAATTTTTTCATTCTTTTGAATTTGTTTGATTGATTCTTGATGTCCCGTAGAGTCATTAGCTTCTACTCGCCCAATTCTAACTTTTAAGATATTGTTTTCCTCAATTAGCTTCTGTAATTCCTTTTCCATTTGGCCAATTGTACTTTTTAAGCAGTTTTCCAAGATGTTAACTCTTTTTTCATAATTCTCTTGCATCACTCATTGCTTTTCCCATTTTTTCTTTTGCCTTTCTCATATGATTTTTGACATTCTTTTTGAGCTCTTCCATGGGTTCTTTCTGTTTTTCTTTGGGGTTTTGCCCATAGATGTTTTGACATTGTTGTCCTCTTGTATTTGTGTCTTGGTCTTCCTTATCACCATAATAACTTTCTATTGTGAGATTCTTTTTTTTGTTGTTTTTTGCTCATCCTTTTTTTGGCCTTTTTCCTTTCTTTTAAATTTGAGCTCGGCATCCAGGGTGGAAGGGGCAGTGTCTCAGGCTTCTTGTGCCAGTGGCTGCAGGTCCTGGCTGTTTACCTGGTGTTGTGCTGATGTTTCCCAGAGACCTTGGGGGGACTTTTGTATCTGGTGTTATGCTGAGGAGGTGGGGTGGGCAGTAGCTGGTGCTGCCGGAGGCTGTAGGGATCTGGCAGCTTACCTGGTGCTGAGCTGGGGACCTAGTGGTGGTGTCTGGCATGTGCTGGGGCCCTGTAGGGTGTTTCTGCATTTCCTTAGTGCTACACTGAAGCACATGATGGTTCTTGGAGCTGGAGTCTGCTGGTTCCTTTGGCTATGGTGTTGGTGTTTGCCTGCTCCTACCACACTGGGGCTCAGGATCTCCCTCTGTTTTGCTGAGGTGGGGCTTGCTGCTGGCTTACTGGGATGCTTCCTGTCCTGGAATGCACTCTCTTTTTGGCCAAGTGAAACAGATCTTTCTTGCTAATATTTCAAGTGTCTTGGGCTAAAAGATTGTTTCACCCTGTCTTTTTGCTTGTTCTGCTGTTCCAGGACTTGTTTTGGGGTGCTATTTTATGATTGTTTGGAGATGAATATGGGAGAGTTATATAGTGATTTACTGCTTACTCCAGAATGTATGAGTAGAAGTACACACTAGGAGTATATAAATTTAGAGCATCTAGTGAAATCTGGGGATCTGAACCTGTGAGCAAAGCCAAGGTTTTGTTATTCAAGCACTAGGCATGCAAAGATATGAGACAAAAATTACATAAAAAAACTAAGACATAACTGTTGGAGGAAATGGATAGATAGGACCCCAAAGGACTCTTAATAAAGATCAGAAAAGCACATTATTCTTTTATAGTAAATCATGGTTAAGAAAACCAAATCCCATTATTCTACTGGATCTGCATAGATATTAAAATATAATTTGTTTACGTATTATTTCCCAGCTAATGAGCACTCTATTTTCCAGTTCTTTGCTACAATAAAAAGTGCTGCTTTAAAAAATATTCTTGTATAAACATGCCTTCTTTCCTTATGTTTGACTTTTTTTTTGTATAAGCCTCAATGTTATCATTGTTGGGTTAAATTATGAATAGTTTAATGACTTTTTGTATGTAGTTGTAAATTGCTGTCTAGAATAGCTAGATTATTTCATAGCTCCACCAACAGTGCATTAGTGTGCCTGTCTTCTCACGTCCTCTTTAACAATCATCATTTTCCATGTTTGTTATTTTTGCCAGTTTGATTGGTCTGAGGTAGAACTTCATATTTGTTTTAGTTTGCATTTCTTTTATGATTAGTAATTTGAACCTTTTTTTTATGGTTGTTGATAGTCTGGGTTTCTTATTTTGAGAACTACTTGTTCATATCTTTTGATCATTTATCAGTTGGGGAATAACTCTTGTTCTTTGATACTTGAATCAGTTCTGTTTATATCTTGGCTATCAGACCTTTATTAAAGGAACTTACTGCAAATATTTTTTCCCATTTAGCTCCTTTAAAAATTGTCTCCTAATTGTATTTGTACTAATTTTGTCTGTATGGCTTTTCAGTTTTATGTAATCATGCTTTCTTTTAATGGTATTGCCTTTTTGTTTCTCTTCATTTTTATGTATTTGCATTTCCAATCAGGTACTCTCTCTTTTGTTTCTTTGGTGAAATTTGTCACTATGAATTTAAAAAAAAATTCCTGCCAGTCATGTCTGCTGTGTAGGCCATAAATTCTGCTTTGTCTTATTTCTCTTTTAAACCATTCAGAACATCCTGCTTTGGTTTCATGTTTCCTTAGGAATCCACAGGGTCCTCTGCCCCAAATGTTGATTAATTTTCTTTTGTCTAGCAGTATATATTCATAGATGCCTGAATTCTTTTCCCTGACCTGGAGACCATTTCCCCTTCTGTTATTAATATCTCCTCTATTGCCGTCTTTATGATCATAATCTTTGAGTTTTCTTTCTCTTAAGATTTTTGGGTAATGTCAGTCTTTTTGTTTGTTATTTTCTCTCATTGCTCACTTTTTGACTCCTTTCCCTCTGATGGCTGGTTCCATTGGAGATGGATCTCAGAGCTGTCTCAGTGTCTTCCTATTGAACAATTCATGGTTCAACAGTGTAGGTCTCTACCTCATACAATTTTTGAGGGAAAAGAACTGATTCCAGTGGGTTGCAGGGCTCTTTCCCTCAGATTTCATATTGTGCCACATACCTCTTTTCCTTTCACCCACTTGTCCTATTCCATTTCCCTTTGTTCCTATGTCCTCTGGCTGAGTTCTAGAGTGCTACTGTTTCTTGCTGCTGTCATGTTCCTTACTGCTGTCATAGCTGAGCAAATTTCTGCTGATCTTGGAGCACTGGGAGAAGGATGGAAGTGGACATGTGGAGTTTTAAGCATGTGGATCGGATTCTTCATTCCTGTTGCTGGTTGAATGGTGGATGGTGGGAGAGGGGGTTTCAATTGTGTTTTAGGCATTAAAGATTAACTTTTTTTGTTGTAAATTCATTCATTTTTAACCTTTGGGTTCTTGGTGTCCTCTATTGTAGAGACAGCTGAAATTGCTTTTTTGGGGGAACATACTATCTATTTTGGAGAAGCTTGATAGTTATGAGGCTTGGTGGAAATATCTAATCTCTCATTTTGCTGGTTATATGAACTGGAAGTCAATTTTATGTAATCATAATTACCCATTGTATCTGTTAAGATATTCCATCTCTTGTTGGATCAAGAATTTTTCTCCCATCCATAGTTATGAAAGGTATCTTCTTTTTTCCTGCTTTTCTAGTTTATGATGTGACCTTTACATGGAAGTCATTAATTGATTTGGATTTTATTGTGGTACATGGTATGAGATATTGGTCTAAATTTAATTTCTGCCAGACTACTTTCCAACTTTCTTAACAGTTTTTTGTTGAATAGTGAAACCTTTCCCCAGTCTTTGGTTTTATCTTTGGGAGTCTTTGGGTTTATCAAACACTGTTACTACATTTATTTACCTCTGTAGCTTGTGTACCTAATCTTTTCCTCTGATTAACTTTCCTACTTTTTAACCAGTATCAGTAGTTTTGATGATCACTACTTTGCAGTTTATAGTTGTATTTCTGATACTGTCAGTCCATCTTCTTTCCAACATTTTTTCAAAATTTTCTTGAGATTCTTAACCTTTTTTCCCCTCCAGATGAATACATTTTTTTCTAGTTTTATAAAGTAATGATTTGGTAGTGTAGTTGGCATGATATTGATTAAATTAATTTTAGGCAGTATTGTTATTATATTAGCATGATGTAAGCATTAGCATCTAATAGTTTTCTCATTGTTTAGGTCTGTATTTTTGTGAGGAGTGTTTTGTAATTCTATTCATACAGTTACTATGAGTGTCTTGGTAGGTAGACTCCCAAATATGTTATATATTGTGTAGTTATTTTAAATGGAATTTCTCTTTTCCTTCTTGGTTTTGTTGGTTTTATACAGAAAAATAATAATTTATGTGGGTTTCCTTTATGTCTTACTGTTTTGCTGAAGTTATTTCAATTTTCATGGAATTTTTAAGGTTCTCTAAATCTTATTTGCAGAAAGGATTTTATTTCCTCTTCTTATTCCTTCAATTTCTTTTTCTTGTCTTATTGCTATAGATAGAATTTCTAGCACTATGTCAAATAATAGTAGTGATAGTAGACATTCTTACTTTACCTTGATCTTATAAAGGTCTCTAACATTTCTACTTTAAATACAGTGGTAGTCCTTGGCTTTAGATAGATAATACTTACTACATTAAAGAAAAGGCCATGTGGCATATATAAGTTCTTGAGGTCCTTATCCCAGCTCTCACTCACACAATGGGTCAGGTCCTCAGAGACAGACTACTGTTCCACTTCCCTTGGGATTCTATGAGTAATCCTAAAGGGTTATGGGATTTTTCTGATGCTATTGACTTGGGCCCCTATTCTGCTGTGTTTTCCTTAACATCAGTTGCCAGTGATTACTGCCATAATATCACTTGCCATTATCTTCTCAGCATGACCTAAGTTCCTGATATGTCTTCATTATCATTGACAACCAGTCAACATCTGTTAGCTTTTACAGAGAGATATTTACTAAGAAGATATGGGAAGAACAGAAGTATAAATACATCCTCCCAAATTGGTATACACTCTCTCTACCTCTTTGGTCCCTGGGGAATAGTGCTCAAACATAAAAGAGGTTTCTACTACAAATATTCTTTTAACCAAGTCAGTTTCTGGGTGCAACATAACCACTGGATGTGTTCTCTTTCTTGCGGAACACAAATTCTTGGAAGCTAGGCCAATCCATTGCTGGGCTGAGTCAAGCTAAGTGGGTCAAGTTAGTCAGCACTAACTTTTTCCTGGGCTTTGCTGCTGCTACTGCCTCAGGCTCTGCTATGGACTCTAATTGCTGGTCTTCTTTTGGTCCTTCTGAGCTTTTGAAGGCCACAAAGTCATTCTGTCCTCAATACTACATCTAATATCAGGAAAGAATAGACCAACTGAGAGACAGAAGAAACCAATGTACTATGTAGCAAAGGCTACATGTCAGCCCCAGGTGGGGCATAATAGGCCTCTAGCTTATAGCAGGTATTTTCTTCCTTGCCAGCAGGGAAGGAAGTAGAAATGTTCCTCCTTTGGAACCTTTTATACATACTTTCATTTCTGCTCTTCAGCCAATTAAGAGGCTGTTCATCATCACACAGTAAGTAGCCAGGAAACAGTCACATACCTGGCAAACAGCACTGTAGGCTTTAGGTCTTTTTGGAGTATTTCTAGTATACTGTGACATTTCTGACTAGATCCCTTCATTAATACCCCAGGCTTCTGAGTGTCCTCTTGTGCAGACTTGAGCTGGATGACAACATTTAGCTGCAGTTTCTCTTTAGATTTCTTAATCATTATTTGGTCTGGTGATCTTTCTTGGTTTGTAATACTTGTGTGGGAACTTGGCTGTTCTATTTCTGTTTGTTCTGCCATCTTTACTCCAGTAAACTTATACTAGAGATGAGTTTAAGTCTTTTCACCTTATAGTTTTTTTTTTAACATTTTAAAAAATATTTTTAAGTTCAAATTTTCTCCCTCCACCCTCATTGAGAAGGCAGGCATTTTGATATAGGCTATACATGTGCAGTCATGCAAAACATATTTCCATGTTAGTCATGTTGTGAAAGAAAACACAGACTAAAAAAAAAACAAAAAAAAGAAAGTAAAGAAGTATGCTTTGATCTGTATTTAGACTCCATCAGTTCTTTCTCTGGAAATGGCTAGCATTTTTCATCATAAATCCTTCAGAATTGTCATGGATCATTGAATAGCTAAGTGATTCACAGTTGATCATCATACAATATTGTTGAAACTGTATACAATGGTCTCCTGTTTCTGCTTATTTCACTTTACATCAGTTCACGTAGGTCTTTCCATTACTTCATAGCTTGAGTGGACTTAAGAAGTTATCTAATCCACTCCTATCTAAATCATGCATTCCTTTTGCTGGAAGACATCTGTCAATAGTGAACTCATTACCCCTGGGGTAGCTAACTCCATTTTAGAACTGCTGTGATTGTTAAGATGTTTTTGTTCTTATTCTTTTCGAAGTCAACTAAAATAAGACACCAAGACACCACTTCAAATTTATAAAGATTCTTTCATGTCCCTGCTGTTTTTTCTGCTTTAGGCTAAACTAAGGGGGCAGCTAGGTGGTACAGTAGATAGAGAGCACCAGCCCTAGAGTCAAGAGGACCTGAGGTCAAATTCGGCCTCAGACACTTACTAGCTGTGTAACCCTGGGCCAGTCACTTAATCCTGTTTGCTTCAGTTTCCTCATCTGTACAATGAGCTGGAGAACAAACCACTACAGTGTCTTTGCCAAGAAAACCCCAGATGAGGTCAAGAAGAGTCGGACATGCCTAATCAACTAAACAACAAGACTAAACTAAGCCTTTCCCCAGTCCTTATTCTTAGTGCCTTTCCTCTGAGACTACTTGTAATCTTATATATATCATACATATGATTACATATATATGATTGGTTATATATGTATGTATTTATGTATGTGTGTGTGTATATAAATGTACAAATATACACACACATACAGAGAGAGAGAGAGAGAAAGAGAGAGAGAGACAGACAGAGAGAGAGATTAATGTGAAATAAGCTGTAAAGA